>NC_058524.1:180043380-180352080 GCF_904849725.1 Hordeum vulgare subsp. vulgare | reverse complement strand
CAAGTTGATATATGAATATAGATCTTTCCCAAGCATGTGACGGTAGCCAAGACAAAGGCAAAAATAGGGAATTGGTGAAGATCACTATGACTCTTACAAGGGAAAAAAGTAAAGGTACAAGATAGGCCCTTCGCAGAGGGAAGCAGAGGTTGTCATGCGCTTTTGAGGTTTGAATGTGTGTCCTCTTAGTGCGGAGGAACGTCACTTTATATTGCCTCCTGTGATAAAGAACTTTATTATGCAGTCTGTCGCTTTTATGTCTTCCTCATCACATGTTCATACAAATCTTATTTTCCACACACTAATAGATCATACATATTAGAGAGCAATTTTTATTGCTTGCACCGATGACAACTTACTTGAAGGATCTTATTCAATCCATAGGTAGGTATGGTGGACTCTCATGGCAAAACTGGGTTGGAGGTTTATGGATGCACAAGTAGTATCTCTACTTGGTGCGGGAGTTTTGGCTAATATGAGGTGGAAGCATTCGTCACATGCTAGGGATCTCTAATCATATAACATTGTTTGGAACCAAGCAAACACAATTCATTATGTTGTCTTACTTGTCCAACATCTACTCCTAAGCATGTAATAGTTTGGTGAGTGCTCACAATTGTAAAAAGTGTCTAAGATGATATATTTATATGTGAACCTCTCTTTCCTTATTACTTCTTATTAATTGCAACAATGACTGAGGTCTATGTTGATCTATTCTCAACAAGTTTCAATCATCATACGTGTCATAAGTGAAGTTATCACTTTCCATAAGATTGTCTCATGATCTTTTATGCTATCGTTCTTTTCATACTATTGATCATGGCACAAAGCAAAGCCCTTGACTAAGACACTCTTTATTATATAGCTCGCGAGCTCGAATACATCGGGGGAGAGACAAAAGCAAAAGACTCAAACTAAACACTAAAGACTTATTCCTCTAAGAGAAGAAATAAAAACTGAAAAGGAAAGAACTAAAACAAAGGTAAAAGAAAAATATATAAAGGTGATATGATACTAGGGCAACTCCCCCAAGCTTGGCAGAAGCCATGGGGATTGCCCATACCAATGCTTAGTTGTCTTCCTTTGGTGGTGAAGGTGGTGGAGTTATTGAAGCAGTCTTGAGCTTGTCTAATTTCCACTTGAGCAAAAAGTTCTGCTCCCTCAGATCGTCATTTTCCTCCTCAAGTTTCAACACTCTATGGCAAAGTTCCTGCTTACTCTCCTGCAAGAAACGAGAAGGGATACACAAATTCTTAGGCTTCTTCCTATGGTCAGAGAGGCTTGACTTCTTGAACTCCACATGGGTGTTTGCTGGTTGAGGTAGAGGAGCATCCTCTTCATCGGAACTCGTTTGTTCCTTCCCCTTGGGATCATAGTCCTCTTCCTCGTCAGTGGTCCAGCCATATGGTTCCAAGTCCCCATAGACTTTGGGGTCAGCTAGGTAATCAGCCACATAGCTCTCCCCCTCTGAATCTTGAGAAGACATCTTGCCCTATATCGAAACAGGTACCTCTTCGATTTCAGGGTCTGAAACAGGCTAATAAACATCCCTTATGTACTCCTCTGGAGCTATGACATTGATGATATTGGTATCAACATTTATGGGAGTACCAGAGATGTAATGCTTGATTCTTTTCCCATTAACCACTCTAGGAAAATTGCCTTCTGTTTTATTGATTTTGATGGCACCGGAACGATATACTTCCTCGATAACGTAAGGACCTTCCCATTTAGAGAGAAGCTTGCCTGCAAAGAATCTCAAACGAGAATTGTATAGCAATACATAATCACCTAAATTGAACTCTCGTTTCTGTATTCGTTTGTCGTGCCATCTCTTAACCTTTTCCTTGAACAACTTGGCATTCTCATATGCCTGGGCCCTCCATTCAACTAACGAGCTGTTATCAAACAACCGCTTCTCACCGGCAAGTTTGAAATCAAAGTTGAGCTCTTTGATTGCCCAATAAGCTTTGTGTTCCAGCTCAAGAGGTAAATGACAGGCCTTACCGTAAACCATTTTATACGGCGACATGCCCATGGGATTCTTATAGGCAGTCCTATCAGCCCATAGTGCATCGTCAAGTTTGCTAGACCAATTCTTTCGAGATCTATTGACGGTCTTTTGTAGGATCAATTTGATCTCCCTATTACTCAACTCCACTTGACCACTAGACTGAGGATGATAAGGAGATGCAACTCTATGGTTGACATCATACTTAGCGAGCATCTTGCGGAAAACACCATGAATGAAGTGTGAACCGCCATCAGTCATCAGATGTCTAGGGACTCCAAATCTTGGGAATATGACTTCTTTAAGCATCTTAATAGAGGTGTGGTGATTAGCATTTTTAGTGGGGATATCTTCTACCCACTTAGTGACTTAATACACAGCAACTAAGATGTGAGTGTACCCATTGGAACTCGGGAAGGGTCCCATATAATCAGAACCCCAGACATCCAATGGTTCAATGACGAGTGAATAGTTCATAGGCATTTCCTGACGCTTACTGATGTTCCCTATTCTTTGGCATTCGTCACAGGACAAGACAAACTTACGGGCATCCTTGAAGAGAGTGGGGCAATAGAAACCTGATTGCAATACCTTATGGGCAGTTCTATCTCGAGCGTGGTGTCCTCCGTAGGCTTCGGAATGACACTTCTACAGGATATGTCCCTGTTCATGTTCAGGTACACAACTTCTAATAAAACCATCTACTCCTTCCTTATAAGGGTAAGGACCATCCCAGAAGTAGTGTCTCAAATCACAGAAGAACTTCTTCTTTTGCTGATAGGTGAAACTGGGTGGTATGTATTTGGCTACGATATAGTTTGCATAATCGGCATACCACGGTGCACTATGTGAAGTGCGGATGACATTTAATTGCTCATCAGAAGCTGTCATCAATAGGTAGTGGGTCATCAAGGACATTCTCTAGCCTAGACAAGTTATCTACTACGGGTTATCAGCACCCTTTCTGTCAACAACATGCAAATCAAATTCTACACATGCTATAGGTGGTTCCCAAACATAAAAGTAAAGTTTTGACTCCCCCACCACCAATCCATCACACTCCACGGCTAGCCGAATCCTCGGGTACCGTCCATACCAACATCAATCCTGGGGGAGTTTTGTTTGCAATTATCTTTTCGATTTGAGGATGGAACTGGGAATTCCAATTACCGGCCCCTTTCTCGTGAATGATAGTGAATAAACACATATCGAGGATAACACGCCTAGCATGGAAGATACTAATAGCCCCCTGTCACCACATGAGCGGTTCGGGCATGCAAAACAGATTATTTCTTGAAGGTTTAGAGAGTGGCATATGCAAATTTACTTGGAACGACAGGTAGAAACCGCACATAGGTAGGTATGGTGGACTCATATGGAACAACTTTGGCTTTATGGAAGTGGATGCACAAGCAATATTCCCGCTTAGTACAAGTGAAGGCTAGCAAAAGACTGGAAAGCGACCAACTAGAGAGCGACAACGGTCATCAAAATGCATTGAGATTAACTAACATTGAGTGCAAGCATGAGTAGGACATAAATCACCATGAACATGAATATCATAGAGGCTATGTTGATTTTGTTTCAACTACATGCGTAAACATGCGCCAAGTCAAGCCACTTGAAACATTCAAAGGAGGATACCATCCTATCATACTACATCATAGTCATCTCAACATTCATGTTGGCAACCAAGACAAACCATTATAAGCTCCTAGCTGAGTAAGCACGGCATAAGCAACTATGATCTCTAAGTTGTCATTGCAAGCATGTTTCTCTCACAACAAAGCTGAACTAGGAACAGTGAGCTAATCATATTTACAAAAACAAAACAGATCGAGTTCATACCAGCTTTTCCAGGCTCAGTCACTTCATCATATATCGTCATTATTGCCTTTCACTTGCACGACCGAACGGTGTGAACAACAATAAGAGTGCTCGTGCATTTGACTATGCTAGAATCTGCACGCAAACACAAAGGAGAAGACAAAGTAATATGGATCTTTGAAAGCTAAACAGTTATTCATGCAAGAGCCACTAAACATTGTAACCATGGTCTTCTACCTTGACCCAAAGAAAAAGAAAACTATTTACACGGGAAAGCTCGCAACAAGCAAAAGAAGAAAAGAAAATATTTTTGGTTTTTCTCAAACTAGACAGACACACGAAAAGAAAACGAGAAAAACGAAAATAAACTAGCATGGATGATAAAGTGGCAAAGTGTGAACACCAACGAACAAAGTGAATGCATAAGCAAGAATGTAAAGTCCGTGAGAAGACGTACTGCCCCAAGGTTAGGCTTTTGGCCTAAGTTGGTCTACTCCCAAGGATGGTCCTAGTGACAAACAAAATCATAATGGGGGTTATACGGGAGCGCTGCAGCCACTGCCAAATTACCTGCCTCACGGAGGCGAGCAGCCTTTGCCTCCACTCTCATACTCCTCTGCCTCTCCTCTGGTTATATAATATCTCCGTTTTACGTGAAAGTCAAAGAAGGCACGAGCAGGAAGGGTAATATGGAAAACACGCTGTCTGTTAAATATCAAACGGTGTAGGAGGGATTCGTCATCCCTCTCAAGGAACTGGTAGCGTGTCAAAGCAACGCGGTCACGAAATGTTGTATGGAGCGGGGGATCTCCTTCGCGGCTGGGTACTCCAATAAAATTTGCTATGCGAGTGGCATAGATCCCACCAAAGAAATCCCCTTCATTAGCATTCTTATTCAGCCTCCTTGCTATTATAGCTCCCATGTTGAAACTCTTGTCACCCGTCACTGCGCTCTTAAGGATACTAAGGTCAGATGCGCAGAGGTGACAATGCTCAATCTTGCCATTAATGCATCTGCCTATGAAGAGGGCAAAGTAATGCAAGGCAGGAAAATGAATACTCCCCATGGTGGCTTGCGTAATGTCCATAGTTTCTCCAAGAGTAATACCAGAAAAAAAAATCTCTAACCGAGGATTTAGGAGGATCATTGAGACTACCCAAATAGGTATCTTGCAAATTCTATTGAAATCCTCTGAATCCATGGTATACGATTTATCATAGAGATCAAACAATACCGATGTATCACGGCCAACTGAAAATTTGAATCTACGAACAAAAGAGGCAGTGAGAGCAACATACTGTTCACATTTATCGGAGATGAATTCTTCGAGTTCGACGTTGTGAACAAGTGCATCAAACTCATCTTTGAAACCTGCCTCAATCATAAATTCATCAGAAGGCCATTCACATGGTTGTACCTGCGCGTCCCTTGGTTGGTAAGGATCAGGCTCCCGAATCGCAAGACGGGGACCTCTCTTGCTTGAGGAACCGCCATGATAGTTTCTCCTGAACATCTTCCTTCTCTGAAATTTTCAGTGACCCAAAGGAAAAATGAACAAGGCTCAATTAAACTAGTAGCAACTACTCCCACAAGTTCCTAGAGGCCATATTACGCATCAAAACTACTTGGGACCATCTAAAATTATCATGCAAAGCTCAAGAACAATGTCACCAAGGCAGCAAAAATACGCGGAGTATGAGGCACTAGAGCAAAAGCTAATTGGACCAATGGAGGAGTCACTTACCAAGGAGTAATTTCCCCAAAACAGTTTGGAGAACGGTGCTTTGAGCAAAGAGATCGAAAATCCCAGCAAGAGGAGCAAGAACACGGGTTTGAGCTGCGAAACGATTTTTTCTGGAGGTAGGAGAACAAGATGAGAGCAAGAATGAGTGGAGGGGGTGCCTGTGGGCCCCACAAGCCTGGGTGGCGCGGCCAAGGGGGGGTGCCCGCGCCGTCAGGGCTTGTGGCCCACTGGTGCAGCCCCCAGACAAGCTCTTCGTCTTAGTATTTTTCAAAAAATCCAGAAAAAATCATACTTGATTTTCAGGACGTTCAGAAAACTTTTATTTTCAGGGTACTTTTCTACCGGACGCTAAGACAGAAAACAGGAAAAACTTAAACTAAATCTATCATTTTTCTTCTAAGCAACCAAAGGTGAAAGCTTAAAACAGAGGTTTGTGACTCCTTGATTCATCCATCTCATGGTCATCGACAGAAATCCTTCAATGGGGTTGATCAAATCCCCTCGACAAAACTTCTCGAATCGCAAAAGAAGACGGAGAATTTTGGAATAGTCACTAGGTCACCTCAATTGGGATGTGTATCTCCCAACAAGCAAATCATACTTCATCTTGACACGAGGAATAGGGCATTCAAAGCTCCCAATAAGAATCGATGAAGTTTCTTTGATAGCATTGATGCAATGTACTTGATATTGTTTCTTTCGAAAGGGCACCGTATGCTCATTACCGTTGACATGGAAAGTGACATTGCCTTTGTTGCAATCTATAACAGCCCCTGCAGTGTTTAAAAAGGGTCTTCCGAGGATGACAGCCATGGCATCGTCCTCGGGAATATCCAAGATAACAAAGTCTGTTAAGATAGTGACGTTAGCAACCACAACAGGCACGTCCTCGCAAATGCCGATAGGGAAAGCAGTTGATTTGTCGGCCATTTGCAGAGAGATTTTAGTTGGTGTCAACTTATCCAGTTCAATCCTTTGATAAAGAGAGAGGCATAACACTAACACCGGTTCCAAGGTCGCATAACGCAGTTCTAACGTAGTTGCCTTTAATGGAGCACGGTATAGTGGGCACACCGGGATCACCTAGTTTCTTAGGAGTTCCACCCTTGAAGGTATAATTAGCAAGCATGGTGGAAATCTCAACCTCAGCTATCCTCCTCTTATTAGTCACAATATCTTTTATATACTTAGCATACGGAAACATTTTGAGCATATTCGTCAAACGCATTTGCAGAAAGAGAGGTCTGATCATTTCAACGAACCGCTCAAAATCCTCATCATCCTTTTTCTTGGATGATTTGGGAGGAAAGGGCATGGGTTTCTGAACCCATGGTTCCCTTATCAGTCTCGGATGACCCTCAGGATACAAAGGTTCTTGGGTCATTCTACCGCCTCTACTGACGACTCTGATGGAATTGTCATTCAACTCATTGAGCAAGTCATTTTGAGCTTTAAGTACTTGTTCTACCTGAGTAGTAACCATAGAGGCATGTTTACTCAGAAGCTTAAGATCATTGACATTTCTGTCCACACAAGCACTTAAATGACTAAGCATACGAGCATCCTGTTCCAATTGTCTACTAACATAATCATTGAAAATCTATTGTTTGGCAACAAAGTTATCAAATTCATCCAGGCATAAGCTAGCAGGTTTATCAAAAGGAATATCACTCTCATCAAACCTACGCAGAGAATTTACTTCTACTACCTGTATTGGGTTATCGAGACCATGGATCTCTTCGATAGGTGGTAGATTTTGACATCTTCAGATTTAATGCCTTTCTCTCGCGTAGATTTCTTGCTTCTTGCATATCTTCAGGACTGAGGAATAGAATACCACTTTTCTTCGGAGTTGGCTTAGGAGGTGGTTCGGGGATAGTCCAAGCATTCTCATTGCACATGATGTTATTCAAGAGGATCTCAGCTTGTTCTACGGTTCGTTTCATAAAAACACAACCGACACAACTATCTAGGTGGTCTTTGGAAGCATCAGTAAGTCCATCATAGAAGATATCTAGTATTTCATTCTTCTCAACAGGGTGATCAGGCAAAGCATTTAGTAGCTGGACGAGCCTCCCCCAAGCCTGGGGGAGACTCTCTTCTTCAACTTGACCAAAGTTGTATATTTCCTCGAAGGCAGCTCGCTTCTTATGGGCAGGGAAATATTTTTCAGAGAAGTAGTAGACCATAACCTGGGGTCTACGCACACAAGCAGGAGCAAGAGAAGTGAACCAGGTCTTAGCATCATCCTTTAGCAAGAAAGGAAACAGCTTGAGGATATAGTAGTGGCGGATCTTTTCCTCACTAGTGAATAGGGTGGCTATATCGTGCAGTTTGGTAAGATGGGATACAACCGTTTCAGATTCATAACCGTGAAAAGGATCACATTCTACCAGAATGATTAACTCAGGGTCGACAGAGAATTCATAATCCTTATCAGTCACAAAGATAGGCGAAGTGGCAAACTTCGGGTCGTATTTCATCCTAGCGTTCAGAGTGTTTTCTTTCCACTTGTGCAGTAATTTCTCAACATCATAGCTATCCTTACACGCAAGAAAGTCCTCAGCTATCTCTCCCTCCATAACATAACGCTCAGGCATAACAGGCAATTCAGGCATAGGAGAGCTAGGTCTAGCAGGCAAAATAGCAGGTTCTACTTCAATAGTATCAGCAGTTTCAGAAGTATCAGCACATCTAGCAGCAACTCTAGCAATTTGTGCACTGCACCTAGTGGCAAAGCAGTATCAAGCATAGCATCATCAGGCATAGTATCAAGCATAGCATCATCAGGCATAGTATCAAGCATAGCATCATCAGGCATAGTATCAAGCATAGCATCATCAGGCATAGTATCAAGCATAGCATCATCATAAGCATCATGGGCAGCAGAAGTAGCATCATCAAGCACAGGCGACATATCAAGATTTCTAGTAGGAGGTGATGTCACATACTTACTCATAACTGAAGGTGAATCAAGTGCAGAGCTAGATGGCAGTTCCTTACCTGTCCTCGTAGTTGAAGGCAAGACTTTAGTTCTTGGATCTATCGGATTCCTCATAGTGATCAGCAGACGTAAATCCCAAGTGACTCAGAGAATATAGTTGTGCTTCCCCGGCAACGGCGCCAGAAAATAGCACGTTGACGGGAGAATATTCTTGACTTGGCTTCCCCGGCAACGGCGCCAGAAAATAGTCTTGATAACCACAAGTGTAGGGGATCGCAATAGTTTTCGAGGGTAGAGTATTCAACCCAAAGTTATTGATTCGACACAAGGGGAAGCGAAAGAATATTCTCAAGTATTAGCAGCTGAGTTGTCAATTCAACCACACCTAAAAGATTAGTGTCTGCAAGCAAAGTATCAGTACCAAAGTGGTATGATAGCAACGGTGCCAGAAAAAGGTCTGTTGACGACAGACTATTCCTAACTTGTTGTATCAATGGCGCTTAGAAAAGTCTTGCAATAGGTAACAACAAAGTAGCAAGTAACAGCAGTAGTGACATCAGTAGCAAGGAACAACAGTAGTGACATCAGCAGAGTAACATCAGTAACCAGTAGCAACAGTAGTAAAAGACTCGTAGGCATTGGATAGGTGATGGATGATTATGCCGGATGTGATTCATCATGTAAAAGCTATAACATGGAGAGATAAGTAACTAGCTTCCGTTCATCAATCTAATGTAAGCATGTATTTCGTATGTAGTCATACGTGCTTAGGGAAAAGAACTTGCATGACATCTATTGTCCATCCCTCCCGTGGCAGCGAGGTCCTAATGGAAACTACGGGATATTAAGGTTATCCTTTTAATAAAGAACCGGACCAACGCATTAACACTTGGTGAATACATGAACTCCTCATACTATGGTCATCTCCGGGAGTGGTTCCGGCTATTGTCACTCCGGGGTTGCTGGGTCATAACACATAGTAGGTGACTACAACTTGCAAGATAGGATCTAAAACACACATATATTGGCGACAACATAATAGGTGCAGATCTGAAATCATGGCACTCGGGCCCTAGTGACAAGAATTAAGCATGGCAAAGTAGTAGCAATATCAATTCAGAACATAGTGGATGCTAGGGATCAATCCCCGTCAAAACTAACTCGATTACATGATAGATCTCATCCAACTCATCACCGTCCAGCAAGCATACGATGAGATTACTCACGAACGGTGAAGAGCATCATGGAATTGGTGATGGAGGAAGGTTGATGATGACGATGGCGACGATTTCCCCTCTCCGGAGCCCAGAATGGACTCCAGATCTGCTCTCCAAATGAAGAACAGCAGGTGGCGGCGCCTCCGTATCATAAAACGCGATGAATCCTTCTCTCTGATTTTTTCCGGGCGAAACGGAATATATAGAGCTGAGTTTGGAGGCGGTGGAGCCAGGTGGGCCCCACAAGCCTAGTTGGTGCGGCCTGGGGGTGGCCGCGCCGCTTGGGCTTGTGGCCCACTAGCTCACCCCCTCTGGTGGATCTTTGCATAAGTATTTTTTTATTAATTCCAGAAAAATTCTCCGTAAATTTTCAGGACATTCCGAGAACTTTTATTTCTGCACAAAAAAAACACCATGGCAATTGTGCTGAAAACAGCGTTAGTCCGGGTTAGTTCCATTCAAATCATGCAAATTAGAGTCCAAAACAAGGGCAAAAGAGTTCGGAAAAGTAGATATGACGGAGACGTATCAGGGCATATTTGATATTTCTGAACTTCTGATTTCGTGGCAAAATATTTTTTTATACCATGTGTATTTTGTCCTCAGAGCCAAAGGGATCGCTCAATGACACACTTCTATAAGCAGCTCGTGGAAACCTAAATATTCGTACTTCTTGCATTATATTGGTAGTAATAACATAGGTATACATGTTTCCATTCCTTTTATCCCAACAATACGTTTGATTTCTGTTATCTATAACCTTTAATATGTGCTGGTTTAGATGCTCGTGTTCTTCCATTTTTGTTATATCAGTATCCTTGTTGCTCCATCCTGATTAAGTTGTTTTATGCAAGCAGTAAAAAGATGGTCCTTTGTTGTTCCATTGCTTAGTGGAAATGTTGTTGTTTGCATATGTAAACTAACAGGACATTTCTATACCATTTTGTTTGAGTGAAATTGTGTATTGTGCACTCCAAAATTTCGAACATTTTTTGATTTTAAATTATCATGTTTGATATGGCTTCTAATGTCTTCATCTTGAAATATGGTTGCATGTACATTAAGAGTACGAGGTGGTGCGTGGGACTAGCAGCTTCTAAGGACATATCTGATGGTGGTGTTGACGTCCATGTAGAACAGCTCCAATTATGAAGTTTGAAGAAGCTTACTTCAAGTTAGAAAAAAATGGAAGTTCCCTGTGATATGATTGTGTATGTTATGTTATGTTAGGTTGTAAGTTGATGAAATACTGAGTATTGCTAGCTATTATGTGCCCTTCTGATTCACTCTGAGTTATGTACTATAATGTGATTATCTTCTTGCTGGATAGAAGATCAGTTGAAATAGGCCATGAGTCTTACTTAATTAGGCTATGCAATTGGGTATAGCATTGAACAACTAGTTTTAAGAAAGCTGGTAAAAGCATGCAAAATTACCATGTCCCGATAATGTTTTGTTAACAAAACAGCCCTGTCAAAATAAAAAATAGATCCTCCAAAGTAATGAATGGGTTGTATTTATGGGCTTGGTCCGTTGGGCCACTAAAAATGCCATGTCACATTATATGTGGCCTCCATGTCATTTTTTTGCCACGTCACCTTGTGCCATGTGGATGATGCCATGTCAGCTTAGCGACATCATATTATACGTGGATGAGGCTCATGGGTAATGACCTATTTTTTGGTCAAGAGATTCTATGACCTATAGTTTTTGGTCATAGGATCCATGACCAGAAACCACGAAAGGTCATCTTTGTTTATTCTTGACGGCCAACTATTGACCCTCTCATTTTGGTCAAAACAAAGTCATAAATCAAAAATAATGAAAATTCAGTGACCAAAATGGTGGGTCATTATCAACCATATTTCTTGTAGTGCAACCGGAGTTCGGGTGATGACGGATCGAGGCTACAGCAAGCTAACGAGCAAATGGAGCATTTGGGGAGGCTCTACGTGATGCGGGGAACGGATGAGCACGAGTGCATGACCAAATGGTCATCGGAAACTCGCCGGTGTTGAGCTCAAGCAGAGTCAAGCCTCGGCTCCGGTGGAATGGGGCGCCATGAGCTCGTATTCGAGGAGATAAAATGGGGGAAAGATCCAGGAGCTCGCCGTGATCGTGCAGGTGAGCTAAGTGAGCGCGGGGGAGGCTCAAGGCGGCCGAAATCATTGTCGAAGTGCGGTGGCGTCCCGAGCAGGAAGAAGGCACGGGGACGACATTGTAGCCACTCCAATCTCCAATGGTTGTGTGCAGTCGACGCAGGAGAGCACGACGATCCTTCTGTGCATGGAGGCACAATGTGGGAGGCACTGTGGGTGCGGCTAGCCGACGGCGATGGCGGCGGCAGTGCTCGACCAATGCGTGGGAGGAAGAGGGCGAGCACAGAGGGCGGGTTGGCGATCGAGGGTTGCACGGTGGGGAGAGGGACGATGGGGCTCGTTCTTATCCACCAACGGCTCTCGATGACCGGGCACGCGCATCGGTGGCCATGGCAAGCCCCAGCCTTCTCCTGGCGCACGGGAGAGGAAGGGGAAAGGCTGGCCGCCCTAGGCTGGGCAGCACTATGGATGGGTAAGGCCCAATCCAGCAGTGCCCCACTACCATTTTTCCTTTTTCTTTTATAAAACTTTTTTGTTTTAGTTTTATTTTTAATATCAAAAGACCTTTGTAATTTTCTGTAACTTTGTCCGTTAGTCATGTTGTATTCCTTGGCTGTGCCAATAAAATTTTGGTAGCCAAACAAAAATGTTTCGAAATGCTATAATTTTAAAAAGGGCATTTTAAATGATCTGGCCTATGTTTTATTTATTTTAGGACACTAAAGTACTCTATAAAATATTGGCTCTAATTTTACAAATACTAGGTGCATATTTGTAACCCAAACATGATTTTTGTTTTCAGGTTTGCCAAATTATTAATTCCACTTATCATCTGAATTTTGAATTTCAGCAGGAATTTGAAATGAGATACGATTCAAAGGTTGATCAAGCATTGTTTAGTAAAGAATTTTAGCTTAATCAGGGTGATCACTGTAGCTTGATTACCTAGGTTACTATCGCTTAATTATATTGATCACTGTAGCATAATTCGGGATGTCACATAGCTACTAGTACTTACCCTCGAGGATGAATTACTTACGCACCACCATGATAACGGAGGAGAAGTTGGTGGTGATGGTGATGACAAATATGTATCTATGGCCTCCCGGCTCCACCTAAGGAGACGATGAAGCCCCCCCCCCCCTCATTCTTATTCTCCCCCCAAGGGGAGAGGGAGAGCTCTCCCCTAGATTGATCTCTCTTATGTATGTTTTTCGCATCTGTTTTCTAGCGAAAAATCGTTTCTTTTATAGCCAGAGATCCGTAACTCCGATCGGGCTGAAAGTTTTAGGATTTTTTCTCCAAAAATAGCTTTATCACGATGAAAGAAGAGCTTCAATCGACTTAAGGGGTGCCCACAAGACAGGGGCGCCCTAGGGGTAAGGCGTGCAAGTCTGGCTTGTGGGGCCCTCGAGCACCATCTTGCGTTTATTCTTTTTCCCACAAATCACATATATATCATACAAAAATGTCATAAATTTTTATCATGTTTGGGATTTTCTAGATATGGACTATTTGCGAAACCAAAAATATGCAGAAAACAACAATTGGCACTGGGCACTAGATTAATATGTTAGTCCAGAAAAATAATATAAAATGATGACCAAGGTATGTAAGAATGATAATACAATTGAATTTAACAATAAAAATTATAGATATATTTGAAACATATCAGACGCGTACATGAAGGAGATGCACCGCTGCTCCGGTGACCGGAAGAGCAACAGACCAAGCAAGAAATGGTGATATCCGCCTCTCTGCATCGTCTATGTCTATTTTCTATGTGGTAATCTATCTAAATTGTGCCATTGGGTTCGATGAACTTTGTCGTGTCTATACCCCATGCAGAATCTATCTATATATCTCATTCCATCTATTGTCACTTTGATCAACGTTGGCACATGATTTGTATGGATTTGGGCGCGACCATATGAGGACTAGGGTTATGGACAGGGAGAAATGTAGACTTCTCGGTCGCTGCCAGCGGCGCGCACGCAGACATATAAGGCATCATATTAGGCAACTCTGGTTGTAGATGCTCTAAGAGTATCCATATTCTTTTCCCTCCATCCTGATTTGTAAGACATCCTCGTACTCTTGAGTCAAATGTTGAACATAAATTTCAATAGCAAAATATAAACTACATGCCTCAAAATATACTAGTCACTCTGAATCAAATTAATTAATGCAACCTCTATATACAATGTCCATTCACATAGGAAGGAGTATTTGATTGATACTAAAAAAGTTTTTAATAGTCTAATTTGTAGTATATTATTATACTCAATTTCAGTCAAAGTTCGATGGAAAATATGAGTGTGCCTTACAAATTGGGATGGAGCAAGTGATTTTCTATTAGACTTCAGTTGGATTATGGATGATTTAGGCCTATATAATCAATAATCTCTGGTTAATATCTAAGGGTTATATATGTGCATGGCATAGTAAGAAGTTTAGTGAGAAGGTTGAGACCCTTTGTGAAGGGAGTTCATCCTCTCACTATTGGAGGCATGAGAAGAAAGGTGCCACACACGGATTGCATCGGATCATACCCTCTAGCCGGTCATGCTAGCGAGGTGTGTTATGTTCATGAGTGTTTCGATTCTATGTTCTGTTTGGGCTCACATGTTTATGTGTCGGTATGTGCTTCATACCGTGCTTGCCTTGTTAATAATTTGGTTTGTTATTCAATCATTCGTTAAAAGACTAATATTTCCAACACATTCCACATTGGATGGATTAGTATGTTAAATATGCTCCCTCTGTTCCTAATTTTTAAAAGCTTTTAATAATTTTAATATAGACTATGTATAAAGTAAAATGAATAAATCAACACTGTGTATTGAAATCTTAAAAAGGTCTTATATTTAGAAGTATATCAAAATGCACCGAGAGTGAGCAGACCCACATGCAAGAGAGAAAGATAGAGAGAGCAGACCCACATGCAAGAGAGAGAGGGAGAGAGCAGACCCCACATGTAAGTGCAACATATACATGGTGGCCCTCTTCGCCTGACGAAGAACTGCGTGTGTGCGTAGCTGCAGGTCGCTCCAAGCCCAACGGCTGCCCTTCGGTGGGAACCGAAGGCAAAGGCAGGCGAAGTGATGACTCGATGAATCTTTTGGGCCCACGCAGCTCAGCCCCCTGTTTCCTGCACGCCCGCGCCACCCCACTCAACTCCACTGATCCTCTGCACCGCACCTTTCTAGCGCTCGTTGCTGCTTGCTCCGTGCTGACTTCGGCACGCCGCTCCATCTCGTTCCGTGGCGCCATGCGGCAAGGCAGTTAATCTGCCCCCACCCGTTTCGCGCGGGAAGATCGACTGCTCGGTTCTTCTCTTCACTCTCGTGCCGTCGTGCGCTTGCCCCTTCGACGTATGCGGCCGGGCGCCGGAGGCCGGAAGGCAGCGAAAAAGGTTGGGTGAAGACTGAAGACCCAGAGCAGAGCTCAGAAACATTGGCACCGTCTTTCGAGGCACATGCCGCCTTGATTCACTGACTAGTATACTTCCGTTCCAGAGATCAACGTGATGCTAGCATGGTAGCATGATTGCATAAAGGCAGGCCGTCTGGTAGGACCAGGACCCAGTTGAACCTGACCTCGACAAATGAACGGTGAGCCGTGCTCCAATTTATACCGTCCCTCTTCACTGTTTTACTCCTATCTGACACTGCCACGAGTATTAAAACATTGGGTCAAATATTGGTTACTCATGTGACTAACCAAATACTACTATGTTGTAGGAGTATATGCTGCAAAAAGTATATTATTAGATTTATAGTTAAAAGAGGGTTTTCATCGTATATTTTTTGTGAAATACAGTATAATTTATATTTAATTAGTTAAATTTATACTCAAAGTTTAAGCTCAAATACAAGTGAGGCTATTAAATTTGAACACAAGAGAATATTACTTGTACAAAAATGTCTTATACAATTTAGTTTGTTGTAGGATCTCTTATACTTCCTCCGTCTAAAATTACTTATCGCCAAAATAAAAATAAAAATGTATTTAAAACTAAAATATGTCTAGAATCATTCATTCCTATGACAAATAATGCCAAACAGTGAGAGCATTATTTAGTTAGAGAGGTAGCTAATTATCATTTCATAAATGTTGGCCATCAGATATATCCCCTCCTGCTAGCCCAACCACTATTTCAGGCCAACATAGGCCTGCAAATCTCCGGAACATGGTAAATGTCAATAATTCCTGGACCGACCTTATTTTCGAGGCACCCACCCTATGCGCATATTTCTCGCACTTCAAATCCTAGTTACTTCCTTAAAAATACTTAAGCAATTTAAATTAAAACAGGAAAACACCATTCATCCATAAGCTGAAACCAATGGATTTAAATTAACAAATGGGAAAAATGCACTGGAGTTTATATTCCGCCTCTATATATTGAGAAAAAAAAATGGAAATTTTTCTAGCTACACCTACCAAACTTAAGTTGCAGAAAAATGTGTAACGTAATTATTTTTAAATATACAATTAGATATAAATTTTTAGAAATAAACAAATTTAGTTGGCTATCAAATTAATAAAGATAAATTTTATGGATTGGCACAATATTTAAAGGTATTGTTGGGCAATTTTCGAAGTACAACATATTTCCTGAACTAATGTCACACGAATAAAATGTTCAACTTTATTGTTTTCAAATCTGCATCTGGCTGCTAAGAAGTTTTTCAAGAAAGAAAAATATAAAACTTAACACACAAGTTAATGTACTGAAATTATTCTACTATAATCTGAATAAGAATCAGATTTGGTCACATTAAAATCGGACAATGGTAAAACATCATGATATAACGAGAAAACTATTTTCGTTACTCCCTCCATCACAGTTTATAAGACATGCACGTATACTTATATTGTCAATTTGATCAACTTAATGAGAAGCATATATTATAAAAAATATATCATTAGAAACTTTAGATGTTATATTTTCTAATTATATAATTTTTATGTTAAACAATATATTTTATATAAGTTAAATTAACGACCTAGGTACACGTGCATGCCTTATAAACTGTGACGAAGAAAGTATGTGAAATAAAAGATAATAGAAGGAATGTTCCTAATTACCTTGTCCCATACACAAGAAATCCCAAAATTACGAACTCTCAAAAGAAAATGAACATACCAACATAGGAGAAGGTTTTATATGGGAGGAACCAGGGAAGAAGCTAGCACGAGAGCTCTAGTGCCAACTGAAACATGTGAAAGTATGTACTATGCATTGAGTGGGGCGTTTTGGGGCTCGAGCTCCATGGAGCCTTGTTTTTGAAACCCCAAAATTCATCAAAATTTGTATTTTTATATTTCAAAAAAATCTAAAAAAATACGGATATACATGGAGGTATAACACACATGTGTGTAAAATTTTAGAATAAAATACGTTGAAACGAGGTGTGTGCAAAAAAACATATTTATGACTTTTTAACACATGATACTATTCATCCCACAAGTCCATGAATTTGTTCTTTTTGCGCAGATCACATCTTAAGTTATTTCATCCTGAATTTTTTACACATATACATTTTATCCTTATGTACTTGCATATTTTTCAGATTTTTTTGAAACAAAAAAATTGGATTTTGAATTTTACAAAAAGAAAGGGTGCCATGAAGCCCGAGCTCCAAAAGGCATTTTCGCTATGCGTTCTACAAAATAAGGTGTATATGTTTAAAAGAAAGTCCAACCTTTTTAACTTTGGTCAAAGTTGTAGGAAAGATATCAACATCTACATAAGAGGTAAATACAATGTAAAATGATATTTCATGATGAATCTAATGGTAGTGTAGATCTTGATAATTTTCTTTACAAAGTTGCCCAAACATATTTAAATTTAGTTTTTCAGATGAAATACACCTTATATTTGAAAACATATGAAGTAGTATTTTAGGGCCAATAAAAAAACAGAAACCCGTCGCATACACGAAGGTTACTGCATTGAAAGCTTTATCTCACTTCGCCCTAGGCGGAACCAAAATCCTCAAAGAATCATCAGCAGAACTCGCATATGTTGATCCTTGGGAACTAAAATGGTGATATATGTAACACACATATCCTCCATTCTTTTCATTATCTTATGACATCGATCTATTTCTTTTTAGTGTAAGCACAATTATTTCGATCGATCAATAATTGTAGTAATGAGATCATGAGGTTGTAAGTGTCGAACATGATGTCCGTGGGACAAAGACAAAGTGTGACTAACAAATTTGCTAAGTGTCCTTGGGTGAAGACCGGCCGAGCACAACTTGAACATAATAGATGGCTTCAAACCTGTCAAACAACTGTTGCGTTGTTTTTCCAAACCCAAGCGTCAAGCCATGGGTACGGAACTAGCAAAATTGCTCGAAGCCGGATTCAATCGGGACATCAAACATCCCGAGTGGTCAGCAAACCTAGTGATGTTCCCAAAAAAGGACAAGCCTTGGTGATTGTGTGTCGATTTTAAAGACCTCAACAATGCTTGCCCTAAAGATCTGTTCCCTTTGCCTCACATTGATCAAATAATTGATGCCACCTTAGGACACGACTCACTCTGTTTCCTCGACGCTTACACTGGTTACCATCAAATAAAGATGGAGTAATCCGATCAGGCGGCAACCGCTTTCATCACTCCTTATGGGCCATTCTGCTTCAACACAATGCCCTTTGGGTTAAAAAACGCGGGTGCCACATATCAACGCATGATTCAAGCATGTCTAGAAAAAACAAATTGGCAGACAGTTGAGGCATATGTGGACGATGTGGTCATCAAAACCATACACGTCAGCCAGCTAGTGTACGACCTCCTGCAAACTTTTGACAATCTCCGGCACTATGACATACGACTCAACTCAGAGAAGTGTGTCTTCGGTGTCCCCGCAGGTAAACTGCTCGGATTCATCGTCTCCCATAGGGGAATAGAGGCCAATCCGTTGAAAATCCTAGCCCTATCCCAATTGGCGATCCCAACGGAGGTTAAACATGTCCAAAAGCTGGCAAGTTGTGTGGCAGCGTTAAGCCGCTTTATCTCCTGCCTCGGCGAGAAGGCGCTGACGCTCCATCGCCTACTCAAGCAAACTAAAAACTTCGAGTGGACCGAAGAGGCAATGACAGCTATGAAAGAAATCAAAACATTGTTGGCCAGCAACCCAATACTGACAGCACCCAAAATAGGGGAACCAATGCTATTGTACATATCGGCCATGAATCAGGTTGTCAGGGTAGTACTCGTGGTCGAATAAGAAGAGGCAGACCGCAAATTACGGGTATAGAAGCGAGTCTACTATATGTCCAACATCCTCGCCCCATGCAAGACTCGCTACCCTCACTGCCAAAAGGTAGCCTATATAGTCTTCATGGCATCATGCAAGGTCCGACACTACTTTCAAGTGTGTTTGCTAATGGTAGCATCTGAGGTACCCTGAACGACATAATCAACAATAAGGACGCCACTGGACGCATAGCTAAATGGGCCATAAAACTATTACCCTTTGAAATTGTATACAAGCCACGTCGAGCTATTAAATCTCAAGTATTGGCTGACTTTCTAGGAGAATGGACGAAATCCGAACTCCCTAAAGAGTATAGTACATACTCCCGTTGGACGATGTACTTTGAGGGCTCCATGGCGCTAGCTAGCTTGGGGGCTGGTGTCATACTTACATCCCCCACTCGCGACAACATTCGGTACGTTCTCCAAATCATGTATATTGATTCCAATAACGCAGTCGAATATGAAGTTGTGCTTAATAGCTTAAAAATGGAAAATTCGATGGGTGTAAAAAGGCTGGAGGTATGAGGAGACTCGAACCTTGCTATCTCCCAAATCAATGGTGAATTTGATGCCAAAAATCCAAAGATGGCAGCTTATCGAAATGTTGTCCTCAAAATATCGGCTCGGTTCGAAGGCTTAGAGTTCCATCACGTCTGAGGGACAATAATGTTGGAAATATGCCCTAAAGGCAATGATAAATAGTTATTATTATATTTCATGTTTAAATATAATCGTTTATTATCCGTGCTATAATTGTATTGAATGAAAACATAGATACATGTGTAGATACATAGACAAAACAATGTCCGTAGCAAGCCTCTAGTTGGCTAGCCAGTTGATCAATGATAGTCTAGGTTTTCTGGCTATGTGCAAGTGTTGTCACTTGATATCTGGATCACATCATTAGGAGAATCATGTGATGGACTAGACCCAAACTAAGAACATAGCATATTGATCGTGTCGTTTTATTGCTATTGTTTTCCGCGTGTCAAGAGTTTGTTCCTATGACCATGAGATCATATAACTCACTGGCGCTGGAGGAATACCTTGTGTACATAAAACGTCACAACGTAACTGGGTGACTATAAAGGTGATCTACAAGTATCTCCGAAGGTGTCCGTTGAGTTAGCATGGATCAAGACTGCGATTTGTCACTCCGTGTGACGGAGAGGTATCTCGGGGCCTACTCGGTAATACAACATCACACACAAGCCTTGCAAGAAATGTGACTAAGTGTAAGTCACGGGATCTTGTATTACGGAACGAGTAAAGAGACTTGCCGGTACCGATATTGAAATAGGTATGCGGATACTGACGATCAAATCTCGGGCAAGTAACATACCGGAGGACAAAGGGAATGACATAAGGGATTATGTGAATACTTGACACTGAGGTTCAACCGATAAGATCTTCGGAGAATATGTAGAATCCAATATGGGCATCTAGGTCCCACTATTTGATATTGACCGAGGATTACCTCGGGGCATGTCTACATAGTTCTCGAACCCGCAGGGTCTGCACACTTAAGGTTCGATGATGTTTTAGTATAGTTGAGTTATATGTGTGGTTAAAGAATGTTGTTCGGAGTATCGGATGAGATCACGGATGTCACGAGGGTTGCCGGAATGGTCCGGAAACGAAGATTGATATATAGGATGGTCTCATTTGGTTACCAGAAGTTTTCGGGCATTACCGGTATTGTACCGGGAGTGACGAATGGGTTCCGGAAGTTTACCGGGAGGGGGGCAACCCACCCGGAGGGAGCCCAATGGCTTTAGGGTGGCGCATCAGCCCTTAGTGGGCTGGTGGGACAGCCCAAGAAGACCTTGGCTCCAAGAGAAGAAAAACCAAAGAGAAAAAAGGGGAGGTGGGAAGGAAGAGAAGGACTCCACTTTCCAATCCTAATTGGAGTAGGATTCCTCCTCTCCTCCCCTCCCTCCTATATATAGTGGTGATTTAGGGCTGATTTGAGACAACTTTTGCCACATGCAACTCAGATCTAGACACCATAATTGGTGCGGAGCTCAGGCGGAGCCCTGCAGGAGTAGATCGTCACCAGCACCGCAGCGCCGTCACGCTGCTGGAAAACTCATATACTTGTCCGTCTTGCTTGCTGGATCAAGAAGTCCAAGATCATCGTCGAGTTGTATGTGTGCTGAACGCGGAGGTGCCGTCCGTTCGGCACTAGATCGAAACGGATCGTGGGACGGATCGCGAGACGGTTCGTGGGGCGGATCGAGGGACGTGAAGAAGTTCCACTACATCAACCGTGTTTCTTAACGCTTCCTGTTGTGCGATCTACAAGGGTACATAGATCCAAATCTCCTCTCGTAGATGGACATCACCATGATAGGTCTTCATGTGCGTAGGAAATTTTTTGTTTCCCATGCAATGTTCCCCAACAGTGGCATCATGAGCTAGGTTCATGCGTAGATGTTATCTCGAGTAGAACACAAAGGGTTTTGTGGACGGTGATGTTCGATTTGCTGCCCTCCTTAGTCTTTTCTCGATTCGGCGGTATTGTTGGATTGAAGCGGCCCGGACCAACATTATTCGTACGCTTACGAAAGATTGGTTTCGTCGATTGACATGCAACCTCGTTGCATAAATATGACTGGCGGGTGTCGGTTTCTTCAACTTTAGTTGAATTGGTTTTGACCAAGGCGGTCCTTGGAGAAGTTAAATAGCAACTTGCACATCTTCGTTGTGGTTTTTGCGTAAGTAAGATGCGATCATACTAGATACCCATAGAAGCCACGTAAAACATGCAACAACAAATTAGAGCACGTCTAACTTGTTTTTGCAGGGTATGCTTGTGATATGATATGGCCAATGACGTGATTTGATATATTGGATGTATGAGATGATCATGTTGTAATAGTTAATATCGACTTGCACGTCGATGGTACGGCAACCGGCAGGAGCCATAGGGTTGTCTTTAAACTAACGTTTGTCTTTGCTGATGCGTTTACTATATTGCTAGGGTGTAGCTTTAGTAGTAATAGCATAAGTAGCACGACAACCTCAATGGCGACACGTTGATGGGGATCATGGTGTGGCGCCGGTGACAAGAAGATCGTGCCGGTGCTTTGGTGATGGAGATCAAGAAGCACATGATGATGGCCATATCATGTCACTTATGAATTGCATGTGATGTTAATCCTTTTATGCACCTTATTTTTCTTAGAACGATGGTAGCATTATGAGGTGATCTCTCACTAAAATTTCAAGACAAAATTGTGTTCTCCCCGACTGTGCACCGTTGGTACAGTTCGTCGTTTCGAGACACCACGCGGTGATCGGGTGTGATAGACTCAACGTTCACATACAACGGGTGCAAAACAGTTGCACACGCGGAACACTCGGGTTAAGCTTGACGAGCCTAGCATGTATAGACAAGGCCTCGGAAAACATGAGACCGAAAGTTCGAGCATGAATCTTATAGTTGATATGATTAGCATAGAGATGCTTACCACTGAAACTATTCTCAACTCACGTGATGATCGGACTTGAGTTAGTAAATTTGGATCATGAACCACTCAAATGACTAGAGAGATGTACTTTTTGAGTGGGAGTTTAGCAACTAATTTGATTAGTTAAACTCTAATTATCTTGAACATAGTCTAAGTCCACTTTGAAATATTTGTGTTGTAGATCAATGGCTCACGCGATAGTCACCCTGAATTTTAAGACGTTCCTAGAGAAAGCTAGGTTGAAAGATGATGGAAGCAACTTTGTAGACTGGGCTCGTAATCTTAAGTTGCTCCTGCAAGCTGGGAAGAAGGATTATGTCCTTAATGTTGTGCTTGGAGATGAACCACCCGCCACGGATGACCAAGATGTTAAGAACGCTTGGTTGACACACAAGGAGGACTACTCAGTAGTTCAATGTGCAGTTTTGTATGGCTTAGAGTCGGGACTTCAACGTTGCTTTGAGCATCATGGAGCATTTGAGATGTTCCAGGAGTTGAAGTTTATCTTTCAGAAGAACGCCCGGATCGAGTGGTATGAGACCTCCGATAAATTCTATGCTTTCAAGATGGAGGAGAATTCGTTTGTCAGTGAACATGTGCTCAAAATGTCTGGGTACTCAAACCGTCTAGCTGAGCTGGGGATTGAACTCCCGCAAGAGGCTATCACTGACAGAATTCTTCAATCACTGCCACCAAGCTACAAGAGCTTTGTGTTGAATTATAACATTCACGGGATGAACAAGTCACCCGGCGAGTTATTCGCGATGCTGAAAGTCGCAGAGTCAGAACTCCGTAAAGAGCATCAAGTGTTGATGGTGAATAAGACCACTAGTTTCAAGAGAAACGGCAAAGGAAAGAAGGGTAATTCCAAAAAGAGCGGCAAGTCTGTTGCCAATCCGACGAAGAAACCCAAAGCTGGACCTAAGCCTGAAACGGAGTGTTATTATTGTAAGGGTATGGGTCACTGGAAGCGCAACTGCCCCAAGTATTTGGCTGATAAGAAGGCGGCCAAGGAAAAATCAGGTATATTTGATATACATGTTATTGGTGTGTACTTAACCAGCTCTCGTAGTAGTGCCTGGGTATTCGATACCAGTTCTGTTGCTCATATTTGCAACTCGAAACAGGAACTGCGGAATAAGCGAAGGCTGGCGAAGGATGAAGTGACGATGTGCGTGGGAAATGGTTCCAAGGTTGATGCAATCGCCGTTGGCACGGTTTCACTTCAGTTACCATCAGGATTAGTTATGAACTTAAGTAATTGTTATTTAGTGCTAGTGTTAAGCATGAACATTATATCTGGATCTTGTCTATTGCGAGACGGTTACTCGTTTAAGTCAGAGAATAATAGTTGTTCTATTTCTATAAGTAATATCTTTTATGGTCATGCACCCAATGTGAGAGGATTGTTCATATTGAATCTTGATAGCGATGATACACATATACATAACATTGAGACTAAAAGAGTTAGAGTTAACAATGACAGCGCCATGTTTTTATGACACTGTCGCTTAGGTCATATTGGTGTAAAGCGCATGAAGAAACTCCATTCCGATGGACTTTTGGAGTCACTTGACTTTGATTCACTTGACACGTGCGAACCATGCCTCATGGGCAAGATGACTAAGACTCCGTTCTCCGGAATAATGGAGCGTGCAAGTAACTTGTTGGAAATCATACATACCAATGTGTGCGGTCCGATGAGTGTGGAGGCGCGTGGCGGATATCGTTATTTTCTCACCTTCGCTAACGATTTGAGTAGATATGGTTATGTCTACTTGATGAAGCACAAGTCTGAAACGTTTGAGAAGTTCAAGCAATTTCAGAGTACATGGCTGATCGTGGGGGTGAATATCTGAGTTTCGAGTTTCGTGCTCACTTAAGACAATGTGGAATTGTTTCACAGTTGACATCGCTTGGAACACCACGGCGTAATGGTGTGTCCAAACGTCGTAATCGTACTTATTAGAGATGGTGCGGTCTATGATGTCTCTTACCGATTTGCCGTTATCGTTTTGGGGTTATGCATTAGAGACAACTGCATTCACTTTAAATAGGGCACCATCAAAATCCGTTGAGACGACACCATACGAACTGTGGTATGGCAGAAGAAAAAAGTTGTCGTTTCTTAAAGTTTGGCGATGTGATGCTTATGTCAAAAAGCTTCAGCCTAAAAAGGTGGAACCCAAAGCGGAAAAGTGCGTCTTCATAGGTTACCCAAAAGAGATAGTTGGTTATACCTTCTATCTCAAACCCAAGGGCAAAGTGTTTGTTGCTAAAAATGGAGCTTTTCTTGAGAAGGAGTTTCTCTCGAGAGAATTGAGTTGGAGGAAGATAGAACTTGATGAGGTTGTTGAACCTCTAATCCCTCTAGATGGTGGCACAGGGCAAGGGGAAACCCCTGTTTCTGCGGCGCCGGTTGAGTAGGAAGTTGATGATGATGATCATGAAACTTCAGACCAAGTTATCAGACCTTGCAGGTCGACAAGATCACGGACTTCTCCTGAGTGGTACGGTAATCCCGTCTTATCAATTATGTTGTTAGACAACAATGAACCTGCAAATTATGAAGAATCAATGGTGGGCCCGGATTCCAACAAATGGCTCGAGGCCGTGAAGTCCGAGATAGGATCCAAGTACGAGAGCAAAGTGTAGACTTTGGAAGTACTACCTGAAGGCTGCAAGGCTATTTAGAACAAATGGATCTTTAAGAAGAAGACGGACGCAGACGGTAATGTGACCGCTTATAAATCTTGAGTTGTGGCAAAGGGTTTTTCACAAGTTCAAGGAGTTGACTACGATGAGACTTTCTCACCAGTAGCGATGCTTAAGTCCATCCGAATCATGTTAGCAATAGCTGCCTTTTACAATTATGAAATCTGGCAGATGGATGTCAAAACGATGTTCCTTAACGGTTTTCTTAAGGAAGAGTTGTATATGATGCAACCCGAAGGATTTGTCGATCCAAAGAATGCTAACAAAGTATGCAAGCTCCAGCGATCCATTTATGGACTGGTGCAAGCATCTCGGAGTTGGAATAAATGCTTTGATGAGGTGATCGAAGCATTTGGGTTTATACAAGTGGTTGGAGAATCTTGTATTTGCAACAAAGTGAGTGGGAGCTCTGTGGCGTTTCTAATATTATATGTGGATGACATATTGTTGATTGGAAACAACATGGAGCTTTTGGAGAGCATAAATGATTACTTGAATAAAAGTTTCTCTATGAAGGACCTAGGAGAAGTTGCTTACATTCTAGGCATTAAGATCTATAGGGATAGATCGAGATGCCTGATAGGACTTTCACAAAGCACATACCTTGATAAAGTTTTGAAGAAGTTCAAAATGGATCAGTCCAAGAAAGGGTTCTTGTCGGTATTACAAGGTATAAAATTGAGTAAAACTCAGTGCCCAGCAACTGCGGAAGATAGTGAACAAATGAGTTTCGTCCCCTACGCTTCAGCCTTAGGTTCTATCATGTATGCAATGTTGTGCACTAGACCAGACGTCAGCTTGGCCATAAGTATGGCAGGCAGGTTTCAGAGTAATCCAGGAGTGGATCACTGGACGGTGGTCAAGAATATTCTGAAGTACCTGAAAATGACTAAGGAAATGTTTTTCGTTTATGGAGGTTACAAAGAGCTCGTCGTAAAAGGTTACGTCGACACAAGTTTTGACACCAATCCGGATGACTCTAAGTCGCAAACCGGATACGTATTTATTCTTAATGGGGGTGCAGTAAGCTGGCGCAGTTCCAAGCAGAGCGTCGTAGCAGATTCTACATGTGAAGCGGAGTACATGGCTGCCTCGGAGGCAGCAAAGGAGGGTGTCTGGATGAAGCAGTTCATGACAGATCTTGGAGTTGTGCCGAGCGCACAAGATCCATTAACTCTGCTATGTGACAACACTGGTGTCATTGCCTTAGCAAAGGAACCAAGGTTTGACAAGAAGACCAGACACATCAAACGACGCTTCAACCTCATCCGCGACTACGTCAAAGGAGAGGACGTGAATATTTTCAAAGAGCACACGGATCTGAATGTAGCAGACCCGCTGACTAAACCTCTTCCACGGGCAAAACATGATCAACACTAGAACTGTATGGGTGATCGATTAATTACAATGTAAATCGCATGGCGATGTGAGGACTAGATTATTGACTCTAGTGCAAGTGGGAGACTGTTGGAAATATGCCCTAGAGGCAATGATAAATAGTTATTATTATATTTCCTCTTTAAAGATAATCGTTTATTATCCGTGCTATAATTGTATTGAAATAAAACATAGATACATGTGTGGATACATAGACAAAACAATGTCCCTAGCAAGCCTCTAGTTGGCTAGCGAGTTGATCAATGATAGTCAAGGTTTTCTGGTTATGTGCAAGTGTTGTCACTTGATAACTGGATCACATCATTAGGAGAATCATGTGATCGACTAGACCCAAACTATGAACGTAGCATATTGATTGTATCGTTTTATTGCTATTGTTTTCTGCGTGTCAAGTATTTGTTCCTATGACCATGAGATCATATAACTCACTGGCGCCGGAGGAATACCTTGTGTGCATCAAACGTCACAACGGAACTGGGTGACTATAAAGGTGCTCTACAGGTATCTCCGAAGGTGTCCGTTGAGTTAGTATGGATCAAAACTAGGATTTTCACTCTGTGTGACGGAGAGTTATCTCGGGGCCCAATCGGTAATACAACATCACACACAAGCCTTGCTCGCAATGTGACTAAGTGTAAGTCACGGGATCTTGTATTACAAAACGAGTAAAGAGACTTGCCGGTAACGATATTGAAATAGGTATGCGGATACCGACGATCAAATCTCGGGCAAGTAACATACCGAAGAACAAAAGGAATGACATACGGGATTATATGAATCCTTGGCACTAAGCTTCAACCGATAAGATCTTCGGAGAATATGTTGGATCCAATATAGGCATCCAGGTCCTGCTATTGGATATTGACCGAGGAGTACCCCGGGGCATGTCTACATAGTTCTCGAACCCGCACGGTCTGCACACTTAAGGTTCGATGATGTTTTAGTATAGTTGAGTTATATGTGTGGTTACCGAATGTTGTTTGGAGTCCTTCCGGAATGGTCCAAAAACGAAGATTGATATATAGGATGGTTTCATTTGGTTGCCGGAAAGTTTTCGGGCATTACCGGCATTGTACCGGGAGTGACGAATGGGTTCCGCAAGTTCACCGGGAGGGGGGCAACCCACCCGGAGGGAGCCCAATGGCTTTAGGGTAGCGCACCAGCCCTTAGTGGGCTGGAGGGAAATCCCAAGAAGGCCTTGGCGCCAAGAGAAGAAAAACCAAAGAGAAAAAAAAGGGGAGGTGGGAAGGAAGAGAAGGACTCCACTTTCCAAGCCTAATTGGAGTAGGATTCCTCCTCTCCTCCTGGCCGCGCACCCTTGAGGGCTTGGCCCTCAAGGCAAGCCTCCTCCCCCTCCCTCCTATATATAGTGGTGATTTAGGGATGATTTGAGACAACTTTTGCCACGTGCAACTCAGATCTAGACACCATAGTTTTACCTCTAGATCGGATTTCTGCGGAGCTCAGGCGGAGCCTTGCAGAAGTAGATCGTCACCACCACCGGAGCACCGTCACGCTGCGGGAGAACTCATCTACTTCTCTATCTTGCTTGCTGGATCAAGAAGGCCAAGATCATCGTCGAGCTGTACGTGTGCTGAACGAGGAGGTGCCGTCCGTTCGGCACTAGATCGGAACGGATCATGGGACGGATCGCGGGACGGTTCGTGGGATGGTTCATGGGGTGGATCGAGGGACGTGAAGACGTTCCACTACAACAACCGTGTTTCTTAACGCTTCCTGCTGTGCGATCTACAAGGGTACGTAGATCCAAATCTCCTCTCGTAGATGGACATCACCATGATAGGTCTTCGTGTCCGTAGGAAAAAATTTGTTTCCCATGCAACGTTCCCCAACAAATAATCAGGACACCGATATCCTTGCTCGCAAGGGTGCCAAACGTGACCCTCTCCCCAAAAATACCTTCTTGGAATGACTGTTTAAACCTTCTGGGGTATGGTAGGACAAGCATGGGGATATTGAAACCATAGAGAAGGAGAAAAGTGCTCCCCTGCAGTCGAGCCACATGATCAAACCATTGGTGGATCTGCATTAGAGGAGGCGCTCTAACCTCATGACATCATGGCTATAATTGTGCCATGGACCGAACCTTTTCTGGCTTACCTCCTTCGCCAGGAACTCTCCGATGACCAGACCAAAGTAAGAAGGATAGTTCGACGATCCAAGTCTTACAAGGTTCACGAAGGGGAACTTTATACAAAAAAGCACTACCGGTGTCCTCCACCGATGCATATGCAAATTGGAAGGTAAACAACTCTTGGCTAAAATACATGAAGGTATGGGTGGCCATCACGCGACGGCTAGAGCTCTGATAGGCAAGGCATTCCGAGTTGGTTTCCTTTGGCCAATAGCTCGAGCGTACACTCATTCGCTTGTCCAGCATTGTGTTCGATGTCAACTTTTCGCAAACCAGAGCCCACTACACCACGACACTACATCCCTAACAACAAGGTTGGTGGGGAATACAGGTTTCGCCGATAGACAGACGGTCGGGAAATACTATTGCCGACCGAATATGTCTGTTGGGGAAAGTCCAGACGGGAAAGGCATTTCCCGATCGATATATCTTTCCCGACCGACTTCTTGTTGGCGATGGGGCATCTTTGCCGACCAACATTCTGTTGGGCCTACCCTGGACCTTTCCCGACCAACAATCTATTGGGGCTACCATTATCCTTTCCCGACCAACTATCGGACAAGGAATTCTTTCCCGACCAACAATCTATTGGAGCTACCATGGGCCTTTCCCAACTGACTATCTGACAACATATTCTTTCTCGACCAACATTTTGTTGGGCCTAGCATTAGCCTTCCTGACCATGTTTGTTTTTTGCCAACCAACACCTGTTAGCCCTCCCATAGGTAGACGTCAAATTACCAACAGAATATATATCAAGTTACATAATTCATAACATAAACGTGCATGTCATCCAAAAATATTGAGCTAGATGCAAACAATAACAACACACATTCATTAATTTTCACATATAAATATATCATCTGTTATAACAACCATCTAAGTTTCCTATGAACTAATGTAACAAATTATGTAGAGGAAATATTATGGTTCATTGTGTAAGAGCAAAAATTCCTCGCTTTCTTTTCTATGTCTAGGCACATCATCTGCCTTGGCTCCATGTAGTGGGAAACTACATACCCATCCTCAAAGCCTTCCACCCAGATCCTTGTGTCGTTCTTGTACTTGACATCAAAGCCTTCATTCTACATCTCATTGGAGAACGTACTCTAGTTTGAACATCTGCAAGTCCAAATCCCTGGTTAATATATCCGCACAATAACTGGAGAATATGATATTTTGTCTAAGTTGCCTTCGACATCATTTCATACCAAAAAAATAAAGAGAATTCATTAGCATTGATGGGAAAAGGGATACCTTTAGCTCCCCTCTTTAGTGTTTCCTGTAATTTCTTTTGCTATATCCTAAGATACATGAAAGGACTAACAAATCAGACGACTAAGAATAGGTAGTGGTGAAACCATTTGCTAAATGAAAGGATAATTCTCTTCAGGTGATGGGGGGTGTCGGGACCCCGATCCTAAGCCATAGGAATCCAGCCTGCAACACATCGCATCCCTTTGCGGTCTCACGCACGGTTAACTCCACGGCTGCAGCCTTACCTTAGCCGGGACCGTTTGCGTCTTTTCACTCACGTATGCAAAAGTGTCGCTAGCATTCCAATGTCAAAGAACCCGGATCGACATGTCTAGTCATAAACCAAAGTGGCAGTACCGCACAAGGACAGGCATACATGACCCAACAAAGCAGGTGTCGGTCACCAGCGAGTGTAGACGAGTCGTAGCAAGCTACAAGGACTCCTTACATCGCGTGACATTTCCCCAAGAGGACAGACACAACAGCTAAGAAGGACACATGCCGGTCAACCAATGTGTCCGGAGCAGTAGCGAGCTACCAAGGCTCGTTGGATCACAAAGGGGCATTTCCTTGTAAGGAATGCTACTAAAGTTCACGACTAGGTAATCGAACCCCATACATATCAAATACGACACACGTACGCATGGCATACCGATATGTATAGATACATCGATGGCATCACAACATAACCATAAACATACAAGCTTTATTTAAGAGGCTCGGAAGAGCCACACACATAATATTACACATTAAGGGTCTCACGACCCATAATAGCAGTCATTCAGTTACAAGCCAGCGGAAGAGTTTAAACTGTCTGAGTACAGACAGGGCAACTAGAAGGCACATGGCCTGACTATACTACAGATCCAACGTAGGGCCAGATCGTAGCTGGGACACCAGCTACTCGTCGTCGTCGATGTCTACGAAGAACCCTCCATTAGGGTCATTAGCAACCTCTGCAACATTTATTAAGCAAACATGAGTACGAATGTACTCAGCAAGACTTTAGGATAACTAACTACTCATGCAAGGTATCAAAAAGGTATTGTGGGGTTTCATGCGGAAAGCCAACATCTGACTCGTGGCTAGACAACTTGCATTTTTAAATAATTTTGACAACTTGATTTCTCGCACACGAGTCCACTAACACCACAGCAATACACTATCGTGGAATCATTCCGTCTCCATACGGAAATGCCATCCACGACACTCACGCTTATGTTGATAATTTTATGAGTAGCCATTGAAGTTATCTATGAACAACATATGTCTCCAAGTAGTCCATATCCGCGGACGCGGCTATTCGAATAGATCATAACCCTGCAGGGGTGTACTTCGTCACACACGCTCTTGCCACTTATCGCCATGTGCACGTCATGCACCTCGGCAACCTTCAAGCGGAAGCCCAGCGGGGGAGTCGGCCACGACCGTTAACCACACTAGTACCTAGTCCAGGTTTATCGCCTATCTGAGAGTAACCCGTACGGAAGTCCGGCCGAGGTTTCCGCCACGGCCTCAAACGATGTGCGCAGGGCTCCCAAGCCCACCATCTGGGTGCCACTTGGTACACCGTGCCACTGCCTACCGCATCACGGCCCACCTCTCAGGTCAGCACCATGCACGGCCTCCAGCATTACTATAAACACCAGAAACTACTTGCAACTCCTGGACCGAGTACTAAGCGATTAATAGGCCGAGCGGGGTCATATTTCAGGGCCCAGCATGTGGTAGTATCTAGTCTTGGATTACATACACGGAACTCAGTTCCTATGGACGGTTCCAATGAAACAACCCGCCATGTACTCCTACACAGCCTTTCACTGGTACCTTTACCAAGTGAGGTTCAACACACAACCTTTGCTTACCGAACACATTCTCACAATTCTGTTCATCTCCCAGATGACAGACCATACACAACTGTAAGCATAGCATGCATAGCAGGATAAGGCACATCATAGCTCAAGCGACTACCAGGTATGCTAGGTTGCAAGGTTCGGCTATTTACTGTGACAAGGTTAGGTCATGCAAAGGAAGTGGGTTCAACTAACGTGGCAAAAGCAGTTGAAGCATTTGATCCTAATGCAATAAATAAATGCAGGAGCAAGATCATGGGAATTATCGGGATGATCAAAAGGGTTGCTTGCCTTGTTGCTCAGAGGAGGGACAATATCCGTCAGACGGATATTCGGTGGAATCCGGGGGTGCGGAGCCTACCGAAATGAATGGCAACAATCAATAACAATCATATGCAAGAAAGATGATGCATGAGCATGGCATGAGAATGCAAGGTGATAAACTATTATAATCAACATGTATTAGGTTTAGAGTTGATTTGAATCACATTCGAATATCAATTCAAACGAGGTATTCTCGGATACCGATTTAATTGATTCGACCTGATGCTCAGATCAACTTGATGTTAGCATGCACGAGATGTCATGTTAAGGTACTGATTTGTAATTAGGACAGTGTGTGATCATGTCATTCATAATGAAATTTGAATATTTTCCAAATTCCATTTATAAAGTAATTATAAGAATTGACTTATTCATTAATCTACATGTTTGGGTTCTGTAACTTTTTCAAACATGCATGAAAATGCCATAATCAGATTCCTTGGATTTTTTTGATACTTTTTCATATATAAATTATTTTCATCCAAGTTATATTTTAATTTCTATGATTTTTACAAGTTTTAGTAATTTCCTGGATTTAATTTATAAACAGAAATACTAATATTGCATCACTACTGACGTCAGCAGGTCAACTGCGCCTGGGCCAGGTCAAACCTGACCAGTGGGGTCCACTGGTCAGTGACCCAGGGGCTAACCCCGCGCTGACCAGCCCCTAATTGGGGTTTGACCAGGCGTGGGGCCCTCTGGCAGTGACTGAGGGAAGGATAATTATGCCCTAATGGTCGGCCACGTCGACGCCCACCGGAGGGTGGTCGCCGGCGACCAAGCCCGCGGCGGAGGGCTCGCCGGAGACGACCTAAACGGCGCTACACGGCACCAAATCGAGCGTGGTTTGTAGCTACGGGACGCTGGCGAAGCAGCCGATCTGGCAGGGGCATCAGGAGAAGCTGGGGTCGCCGGGAGAGGCGCCGGCGACGAGCCGAAGCGGCGGCCGAAGCTCGGCCTTCCGCGGGTGATGGCTCCAAGGCACGGGGAGGGCAGCTGATGGGCTCATCACATTCCTGGCGGCTCCAGGAGCTCGATCCCTAGCTCGAGCGCGTGGAAGAGACACCACAGCGACGACAACGACATGACCGGCGGCGAGGAGCTCTCGGCCTTGGTGGGGAACGGGGCTACGGTGCGCGGAAGAGCGTGGGGTGAGAGGGGAAATGATGACGAGCTCACGGCGGTTCCGATGGTGTTGTTGTAGGGCTTGGGGGTGCGCCGGAGGGAGCGAATCGACGGAAGAGGTCCGGCGGCCGGAGGTGGAGAAGATGGCGGCGAGGCGATGACAGGGGGCCTCCGGGCTTGATTCCTTCTTCCAGGGGACGAGGAGGAGCACGGCGGGGCTTTGGGGCACAGCAGCTGGGCTGGAGGGGGCTCGTGGCCACGGCTACGACGATCGGCGGCGACAAGCAGGCTCGGCCATGGTGGGAGAGGGCGAGAGAGAGATGGAGGGGAGCGAGAGATGGGTGGAGAAGGGAGAGACGTGCACGGGGTACTCATCCCCGCCGTCTGCGTGGCTCGGGCAAGCAGGAGGTGGCCAGGGGACGTGGCCGCGCTCGCCGGCGCGTCGGCACGCAGCTGCTTCTCCTCCTGGCAGGAGGAAGAAGACAGCCGTGCCCCTGGTGGGCCGGGCCTGCACGGGCGACAGGTAAGAGGTAAGTCATTTCTTTCTCCTATTTCTTTTCTATTTTGTTTCTGTTTTGCTAACTATTGTTTTGCTATTTATTTCAGCTCCAAAATAATTTGTAAAATTTATTTGAGGCACCCTAGAATATTTGTTGGAATATTTCCAACCATTTCCAAAGTTTTCAACATTTTTGAAAATTTAAAGTTTCTGATTTCAAATTTAAAACTTGAAACCAGTAGCTTTTGCATTTATTTAAAATGCTTAAAGTGTCAAGAAAATAGTTTTCTCCAATGCTCATTTACTTTCATGATTTATCAGAAAGTTTGAACATTTCTTGAGGCCATTTTGGGTTCATTGATTTTAACTAGTTTGAGATTTCCTTTATTTAAAGTAGTGGCTAGGGTTTTGAGTTTTTCCTTTGCCACTTTCTTGTTCTTGTTGAAAATTCTTAGATGCAAAAGCAAAGAAGACATGAGCACAAGATTAACTTGCTTAAGGTGTCAGGGATGTGACAGGGGGTAACTCTCTTGAGGCCATTCCTGCATAAATGAAAGTAGTAAGAAATCAGATGATTAAGAAAAGGTAGCAGCGAAAGCATTTGCTAAGCAACAAATTTACCCATTAGGGCAGGTGGCGCCTTCAATATTTGCAAATCAGTGACATGCTCAAATTCCTCTGTTGTAGGCAAGCCACTTGCTATCACAAACAACAATTCAATATCTCTTTCAATCATTAATTCACGCACAAATCCAGGCTTCAAATCCTCGCAAAAATCATCATATGATTAGTAATGTGAACATACTATGAAGCAAGAAAAAAATGGTTCCGCAATCAGAGTATGAAAAATTACTTTCACAGACCATCATAAGACACCACAAAAAGATACCCTTGTTTGTAGGGATAATATTATTTAGGTTCTATAGTTTTTTTTCATTGTAGGCTGTGTGCCTCAAAGTTTAAATGTAACTTTGAAGCCAAGATATGTTTGTGACCTTTGCCCACCATGCTACTACATTTTTAGAAAACAAACATGTGTAACTAGTTCATGAAAGTTTTTGTCAAGCCTGCTATCAAAATAAAAAAAACATGTGTAACCAGTTCATGGAAGTACTTTTTAGAAAACTGCAAAACAACAATGAAGCTTAATTAACGGTTGCACATAAAGAACTTTGCTGCTTCAAGGGTTTCTTTATTTCCATGAACCTAACCAGCAGAATTTTCTTTAAGATATTATTAAACTTAGGCCCTAGTTCAAATCTGCACATTGCACGCACAAATGGAGGGCGAGAGAGAAGCCAAGTAAGAGAGTGAGATCTTACCGATGCCATTTCCACCATGGATGACTTGCGCCTGGTCACTCTTAGTTAGTTGGGGGAGATGAGTGTCAAAACAATGACTCCCTCCGTTCCTAAATATAAGTCTTTTAAAAGATTCCAATAAGGGACTACATACAAAGCAAAATGAGTGAATATACACTCTAAAATATGTCTATATACATTCGTATGTAATTTCTTATTGGAATATCTAAAAAGACTTATATTTAGGAATGGAAGGAGCAAACTTTAATAAGCAGCAACCAGAAGAAGTACATCGCTATATAGCTTTGTACATTGACTAGTAACAATCAATGTTGGTTTATCTCTTCTTTTATGTCTCCCTAGCTCAATGCCACTTGTTACATGGTGATGTATATAGTTCATAGCTTACATGGTTCGATAGAATTGTCAAACTGATTCATGAAAATAATTTTTAGAAAACTCAAACTAATAATGATGCAAGTCAACATAAAAGCACTTTACTGCTTCAACCAGAGGGCAAGAAAGCAAAGGTAGGCCAGAGTTCTCACAAGAGGATGTCTCTCCCACGGTAGATGCTTGCCAACCCTGATTCAACAAGCAACCATTCACAACAATGAACTGCGACAATCTGTCATACCCTGCATCTCTGGTTCTTTCTTTGCTTTAGGTTCTATCTTCTCCTCCGAAACTTCTTGAATGTCTCTCTAGGGATGAGCTTGTTGGACTTATGCCCTAGAGGCAATAATAAATATAGTTATTATTATAATTCCAGTATCAAGATAATCGTTTATTATCCATGCTATAATTGTATTGAATGAAGACTCATTTACATGTGTGGATACATAAACAAAACACTATACCTAGCAAGCCTCTAGTTGGCTAGCCAGTTGATCAAAGATAGTCAGTGTCTTCTGATTATGAACAAGGTGTTGTTGCTTGATAACTGGATCACGTCATTAGGAGAATCACGTGATGGACTAGACCCAAACTAATAGACGTAGCATGTTGATCGTGTCATTTTGTTGCTATTGTTTTCTGCGTGTCAAGTATTTGTTCCTATGACCATGAGATCATATAACTCACTGACACCGGAGGAATACTTTGTGTGTATCAAACGTCTCAACGTAACTGGGTGACTATAAAGATGCTCTACAGGTATCTCCGAAGGTGTTAGTTGAGTTAGTATGGATCAAGACTGGGATTTGTCACTCCGTGTGACGGAGAGGTATCTCGGGGCCCACTCGGTAATACAACATCACACACAAGCCTTGCAAGCAATGTAACTTAGTGTAAGTTGCGGGATCTTGTATTACGGAACGAGTAAAGAGACTTGCCGGTAAACGAGATTGAAATAGGTATGCGGATACTGACGATCGAATCTCGGGCAAGTAACATACCGAAGGACAAAGGGAATGACATACGGGATTATATGAATCCTTGGCACTGAGGTTCAAACGATAAGATCTTCGTAGAATATGTAGGATCCAATATGGGCATCCAGGTCCCGCTATTGGATATTGACCGAGGAGTCTCTCGGGTCATGTCTACATAGTTCTCGAATCCACAGGGTCAGCACACTTAAGGTTCGACGTTGTTTTATGCGTATTTGAGTTATATGGTTGGTTACCGAATGTTGTTCGGAGTCCCGGATGAGATCACGGACGTCACGAGGGTTTCCGGAATGGTCCAGAAACGAAGATTGATATATAGGATGACCTCATTTGATTACCGGAAGGTTTTCGGAGTTACCGGGAATGTACCGGGAATGACGAATGGGTTCCGGGAGTTCACCGGGGGGGGGGGGCAACCCACCCCGAGGAAGCCTATAGGCCGTGAGGGTGGCGCACCAGCCCTTAGTGGGCTGGTGGGACAGCCCAAAAGGGGCCCTATGCGCATTGGAAGAAAAATCAAAGAAAAAAAAAAGAGGAGGTGGGAAGGGAAGGAAGGACTCCCACCCACCAAACCAAGTCCAACTCGGTTTGGGGGGGAGACCTTCCCCCCTTGGCTCGGCCGACCCCCTTGGGGCTCCTTGAGCCCCAAGTCAAGGTCCCCTCCCTCCCACCTATATATACGGAGGTTTTAGGGCTGATTTGAGACGACTTTTCCACGGCAGCCCGACCGCATACCTCCGCGGTTTTTCCTCTAGATCGCATTTCTGCGGAGCTCGGGCGGAGCCCTGCTGAGACAAGGTCATCACCAACCTCCGGAGCGCCATCACGCTGCCGGAGAACTCTTCTACCTCTCCGTCTCTCTTGCTGGATCAAGAAGGCCGAGATCATCATCGAGCTGTACGTGTGCTGAACGCGGAGGTGCCGTCCGTTCGGTACTAGATCGTGGGACTGATCGCGGGATTGTTCGCGGGGCGGATCGAGGGACGTGAGGACGTTCCACTACATCAACCGTGTTCACTAACGCTTCTGATGTACGGTCTACAAGGGTACGTAGATCACTCATCCCCTCTCGTAGATGGACATCACCATGATAGGTCTTCGTGCGCGTAGGAAATTTTTTGTTTCCCATGCGACGTTCCCCAACAGTGGCATCATGAGCTAGGTTCATGCGTAGATGTCTTGTCGAGTAGAACACAAAAGTTTTTGTGGGCGGTGATGTGCGTTTTGCTGCCCTCCTTAGTCTTTTCTTGATTCCGCGGTATTGTTGGATTGAAGCGGCTTGGACTGACATTACTCGTACGCTTACGAGAGACTGGTTTCATCGCTACGAGTAACCTCGTTGCTCAAAGATGACTGGCAAATGTCGGTTTCTCCAACTTTAGTTGAATCGGATTTGACCGAGGAGGTCCTTGGATGAGGTTAAATAGCAACTCATATATCTCCGTTGTGGTGTTTGTGTAAGTAAGATGCGATCCTACTAGATACCCGTGGTCACCACGTAAAACATGCAACAACAAAATTAGAGGACGTATAACTTGTTTTTGCAGGGTATGCTTGTGATGTGATATGGCCAACGATGTGTTGTGATATATTGGATGTATGCGATGATCATGTTGTAATAGATAATATCGACTTGCACGTCGATGGTACGGCAACCGGCAGGAGCCATAGGGTTGTCTTCATACTAACGTTTGTGCTTGCAGATGCGTTTACTATTTTGCTAGGAAGTAGCTTTAGTAGTAATAGCATGAGTAGCATGACAACCCCGATGGCAACACGTTGATGGAGATCATGGTGTGGCGCCGGTGACAAGAAGATCGTGCCGGTGCTTTGGTGATGGAGATCAAGAAGCACGTGATGATGGCCATATCATGTCACTTATGAATTGCATGTGATGTTAATCCTTTTATGCACCTTATTTTTCTTAGAACGACGGTAGCATTATGAGGTGATCTCTCACTAAAATTTCAAGACGAAATTGTGTTCTCGCCGACTGTGCACCGTTGCTACAGTTCGTCGTTTCGAGACACCACGTGATGATCGGGTGTGATAGACTCAACGTTCACATACAACGGGTGCAAAACAGTTGCGCACGCGGAACACTCGGGTTAAGCTTGACGAGCCTAGCATGTGCAGACATGGCCTCAGAACACATGAGACCGAAAGGTCGATCATGAATCATATAGATGATATGATTAGCATAGGGATGCTTACCACTGAAACTATACTCAACTCACGTGATGATCGGACTTGAGCTAGTGTAAGTGGATCATGAACCACTCAAATGACCAGAGAGATGTACTTTTTGAGTGGGAGTTTAGCGAATAATTTGATTAAGTTAAACTCTAATTATCTTGAACATAGTGTAAGTCCACTTTGAATATATTTGTGTTGTAGATCATGGCTCACGCGACATGCACCCTGAATTTTAATACGTTCCTAGAGAAAGCTAAGTTGAAAGATGATGGAAGCAACTTTGTAGACTGGGCTCATAATCTTAAGCTAATCTTACAAGCTGGGAAGAAGGATTATGTCCTTAATGCTGCGCTTGGAGATGAACCACCCGCTACGGCTGATCAGGATGTTAAGAACGCTTGGTTAGCACGTAAGGAGGACTACTCAGTAGTTCAATGTGCAGTCTTGTATGGCTTAGAACCGGGACTTCAACGTCGCTTTGAGCGTCATGGAGCATTTGAGATGTTCCAGGAGTTGAAGTTTATCTTTCAGAAGAACGCCCGGATCGAGAGGTATGAGACCTCCGATAAATTCTATGCTTGCAAGATGGAGGAAAACTCGTCTGTCAGTGAACATGTGCTCAAAATGTCTGGGTACTCAAACCGTCTAGCTAAGCTGGGGATTGAACTCCCGCAAGAGGCTATCACTGACAGAATCCTTCAATCACTGCCGCCAAGCTATAAAGGCTTTGTGTTGAACTACAACATGCAAGGGATGAACAAGTCTCCCGGCGAGTTGTTTGCGATGCTAAAAGTCGCAGAGTCTTAACTCCGTAAAGAGCATCAAGTGTTGATGGTGAATAAGACCACTAGTTTCAAGAGAAACGGCAAAGGAAAGAAGGGTAATTCAAAGAAGAGCGGCAAGCCTGTTGCCAATCCGACGAAGAAACCCAAAGCTGGACCTAAGCCTGAAACGGAGTGTTACTATTGCAAGGGTATGGGCCACTGGAAGCGCAATTGCCCCAAGTATCTGGCAGATAAGAAGGCGGCCCAAAGAAAAATCAGGTATATTTGATATACATGTTATTGATGTGTACTTAACCGGCTCTCGTAGTAGTGCCTGGGTATTCGATACCGGTTCTGTTGCTCATATTTGCAACTCGAAACAGGAACTGCGGAATAGGCGAAGGCTGGCGAAAGATGAAGTGACGATGCGCGTAGGAAATGGTTCCAAGGTTGATGCAATCGCCGTTGGCACAGTGTCACTTCAGTTACCGTCAGGATTAGTGATGAACTTAAATCATTGTTATTTAGTGCCTGCGTTGAGCATGAACATTATATCTGGATCTTGTTTATTGCGAGACAGTTACTCTTTTAAGTCAGAGAATAATGGTTGTTCTATTTCTATGAGTAACATCTTTTATGGTCATGCACCGAATGTGAGAGGATTGTTCATATTGAATCTTGATAGCGATACGCATATACATAACATTGAGACCAAAAGAGTTAGAGTTAACAATGATAGCGCCATATTTTTGTGGCACTGCCGCTTAGGTCATATTGGTGTAAACCGCATGAAGAAACTCCATGCTGATGGACTTTTGGAGTCACTTGACTTTGATTCACTTGACACGTGCGAACCATGCCTCATGGGCAAGATGACTAAGACTCCGTTCTCCGGAACAATGGAGCGTGCAAGTGACTTGTTGGAAATCATACATACCGATGTGTGTGGTTCGATGAGCGTGGTGGCACGCGACGGATATCGTTATTTTCTCACCTTCACTGACGATTTGAGTAGATATGGTTTTGTCTACTTGATGAAACACAAGTCTGAAACATTTGAAAAGTTCAAGCAATTTCAGAGTGAAGTTGAAAATCATCATAACAAGAAGATCAAGTTCCTATGGTCTGATCGTGGGGGTGAATATCTGAGCTTCGAGTTTGGTGCTCACTTAAGACAATGTGGAATTGTTTCACAGTTAACACCGCCTGGAAGACCACATCGTAATGGTGTGTCCAAACGTCATAATCGTACTTTATTAGAGATGGTGCGATCTATGATGTCTCTTACCGATTTGCCGTTATCGTTTTGGGGTTATGCATTAGAAACAGCTGCATTCACTTTAAATAGGGCACCATCAAAATCCGTTGAGACGACGCCATATGAACTATGGTATGGCAAAAGGCCAAAGTTGTCGTTTCTTAAAGTTTGGGGATGTGATGCTTATGTCAAAAAGCTTTAGCCTGAAAAGCTGGAACCCAAAGCGGAAATGTGTGTCTTCATAGGTTACCCAAAGGAGACAGTTGGGTACACCTTCTATCTCAAATCCGAGGGCAAAGTGTTTGTTGCAAAAAACGGAGCTTTTCTCGAGAAGGAGTTTCTCTCGAGAGAATTGAGTGGGAGGAAGATAGAACTTGACGAGGTTGTCGAACCTCTCATCCCTCTAGATGGTGGCGCAGGGCAAGGGGAAACCTCTGTCGTTGCGATGCCTGTTGAGGAGGAAGTTAATGATGATGATCATGAAACTCCGGTTCAAGTTTCTGTCGAACCACGCAGGTCGACGAGACCACGTGCTGCTCCAGAGTGGTACGGTAATCCCGTCTTATAAATCATGTTGTTGGACAACAATGAACCTGCAAATTATGAGGAAGCAATGGTGGGCCCAGATTCCAACAAATGGCTAGAAGCCATGAAGTCCGAGATAGGATCCATGTATGAGAACAAAGTGTGGACTTTTGAGGTACTGCCTAAAGGCCGCAAGGCTATTCCGAACAAATGGATCTTTAAGAGGAAGACGGACGCTGACGGCAATGTGACCGTTTATAAAGCTCGACTTGTGGCAAAGGGTTTTTCATAAGTTCAAGGAGTTGACTACGATGAGACATTCTCACCCGTAGCGATGCTTAAGTCCGTCAGAATCATGTTAGCAATAGCTGCATTTTTCGATTATGAAATCTGGCAGATGGATGTCAAAACGGCGTTCCTTAACGGTTTCCTTAAGGTAGAATTGTATATGATACAACCCGAAGGTTTTGTCGATCCTAAGAATGCTAACAAGGTGTGCAAGCTCCAGCGATCCATTTATGGACTGGTGCAAGCATCTCGGAGTTGGAACAAACGCGTTGATGAGGTGATCAAAGCATTTGGGTTTATACAAGTGGTTGGAGAATCTTGTATTTACAAGAAAGTGAGTGGGAGCTCTGTGGCGTTTCTAATATTATATGTGGACGACATATTGCTGATTGGAAACAACGTGGAGTTTTTGGAGAGCATAAAGGATTACTTGAATAAAAGTTTCTCTATGAAGGACCTAGGAGAAGCTGCTTACATTCTAGGCATTAAGATCTATAGGGATAGATCAAAACGCCTGATAGGACTTTCACAAAGCACATACCTTGATAAAGTTTTGAAGAGGTTCAAAATGGAACAGTCCAAGAAAGGGTTCTTGCCAGTTTTACAAGGTACGAGATTGAGTAAGACTCAGTGCCCAGCAATTGATGAAGATCGAGAGCATATGTGCTCCGTCCCCTATGCTTCAGCCATAGGTTCTATCATGTATGCAATGCTGTGCACTAGACCGGATGTTAGCCTGGCCATAAGTATGGCAGGTAGGTTCCAGAGTAATCCAGGAGTGGATCACTGGACGGCGGTCAAGAATATCCTGAAGTACCTGAAAAGGACTAAGGAGATGTTTCTCGTATATGGAGGTGACGAAGAGCTCGCCGTAAAAGGTTACGTCGATGCAAGCTTTGACACAGATCCGGACGACTCTAAGTCGCAAACCGGATACGTATTTATTCTTAATGGGGGTGCGGTAAGCTGGTGCAGTTCCAAGCAAAGCGTCGTAGCAGATTCTACATGTGAAGCGGAGTACATGTCTGCCTCGGAGGCGGCTAAGGAGGGTGTCTGGATGAAGCAGTTCATGACGGATCTTGGAGTGGTGCCAAGCACACTGAATCCAATAACCTTGTTCTGTGACAACACGGATGTCATTGCCTTAGCAAAGGAACCACGGTTTCACAAGAAGTCAAGACACATCAAACGACGCTTCAACCTCATCCGCGACTACGGCGAAGGAGAGGACGTAAATATATGCAAAGCGCACACGGATATGAATGTAGCAGACCCGTTGACTAAGCCTCTTCCACGGCCAAAGCCTGATCAACACCAGAACTGTATGGGTGTTAGATTTATTACAATGTAATTCGCATGATGATGTGAGGGCTAGATTATTCACTCTAGTGCAAGTGGGAGACTATTGGAATTATGCCCTAGAGGCAATAATAAATATAGTTATTATTATAATTCCTGTATCAAGATAATCGTTTATTATCCATGCTATAATTGTATTGAATGAAGACTCATTTACATGTGTGGATACATAGACAAAACACTGTCCCTAGCAAGCCTCTAGTTGGCTAGCCAGTTGATCAAAGATAGTCAGTGTCTTCTGATTATGAACAAGGTGTTGTTGCTTGATAACTGGATCACGTCATTAGGAGAATCACGTGATGGACTAGACCCAAACTAATAGACGTAGCATGTTGATCGTGTCATTTTGTTGCTACTGTTTTCTACGTGTCAAGTATTTGTTCCTATGACCATGAGATCATATAACTCACTGACACCGGAGGAATACTTTGTGTGTATCAAACGTCGCAACGTAACTGGGTGACTATAAATATGCTCTATAGGTATCTCCGAAGGTGTTAGTTGAGTTAGTATGGATCAAGACTGGGATTTGACACTCCGTGTGACGGAGAGGTATCTCGGGGCCCACTCGGTAATACAACATCACACACAAGCCTTGCAAGCAATGTAACTTAGTGTAAGTTGCGGGATCTTGTATTACGGAACGAGTAAAGAGACTTGCCGGTAAACGAGATTGAAATAGGTATGCGGATACTGACGATCGAATCTCAGGCAAGTAACATACCGAAGGACAAAGGGAATGACATACGGGATTATATGAATCCTTGGCACTGAGGTTCAAACGATAAGATCTTCGTAGAATATGTAGGATCCAATATGGGCATCCAGGTCCCGCTATTGGATATTGACCGAGGAGTCTCTCGGGTCATGTCTACATAGTTCTCGAACCCGCAGGGTCTGCACACTTAAGGTTCGACGTTGTTTTATGCATATTTGAGTTATATGGTTGGTTACCGAATGTTGTTCGGAGTCCCGAATGAGATCACGGACGTCACGAGGGTTTCCGGAATGGTCCGAAAACGAAGATTGATATATAGGATGGCCTCATTTGATTACCGGAAGGTTTTCGGAGTTATCGGGAAAGTATCGGGAATGACGAATGGGTTCCGGGAGTTCACCGGGGGGGGGCAACCCACCCCGGGGAAGCCCATAGGCCGTGAGGGTGGCGCACCAGCCCTTAGTGGGCTGGTGGGACAGCCCAAAAGGGGCCCTATGCGCATTGGATGAAAAATCAAAGAGAAGGAAAAAAAAAGAGGAGGTGGGAAGGGAAGGAAGGACTCCCACCCACCAAACCAAGTCCAACTCGGTTTGGGGGGGGGGAGACCTTCCCCCCTTGGCTCGGCCGACCCCCTTGGGGCTCCTTGAGCCCCAAGGCAAGGTCCCCTCCCTCCCACCTATATATACGGAGGTTTTAGGGCTGATTTGAGACGACTTTTCCACGGCAGCCCGACCACATACCTCCATGGTTTTTCCTCTAGATCGCGTTTCTGCGGAGCTCGGGCGGAGCCCTGCTAAGACAAGGTCATCACCAACCTCCGGAGCGCCGTCACGCTGCCGGAGAACTCTTCTACCTCTCCGTCTCTCTTGCTGGATCAAGAAGGCCAAGATCATCGTCGAGCTGTCCGTGTGCTGAACGCGGAGGTGCCGTTCGTTCAGTACTAGATCGTGGGACTGATCGCGGGATTGTTCACAGGGCGGATCGAGGGACGTGAGGACGTTCCACTACATCAACCGCGTTCACTAATGCTTCTGCTGTACGGTCTACAAGGGTACGTAGATCACTCATCCCCTCTCGTAGATGGACATCACCATGATAGGTCTTCGTCCGCGTAGGAATTTTTTTGTTTCCCATGCGGCGTTCCCCAACAGAGCTCTAGAACATCATTGTCATAAATGTTAGCAATAAACAAAGTACATAAAAAACTATGAATATGTCGGCGAAGGGTGAACACCTAGCTCAGTATATGGATTGAACATACTGGTGGTTAAATTTTGACCAACGAGGAAAAGAGAGCAAAAATAGATTCTTCTACAACAAGACATAAATCCAAGAGTCTATCTGTTTGTTGTTAGCGCAATGTCGGGTCAATATTAGGTCTATGTTCACAATAATATCAGGTATCTATATGGATTGGAATTTTTTTGCTAGGTTTCCATAATTTGACCTGATTATATAGTGAAATTTGTGTGAATACCAACAAACATCAAAAACCAACAATTAGATTGTGTTCTACTAGGAGTGAGCTAGTGCCCAGAAAAATGATCACTTCTAGTTACTTTTGCCTACTTCAATCCCAACGGATGAACTTGACTTTTGCTTGTCCGGACCATGTTTCATGCTCAGGAAATTATGAGGCCAACCCGATGGAAAAAACGGAGACATGAAACCACCAATGGTACAAGAAATAGTTTGATTTCCTTTGTATTTATATTTTTAAAATATCCTAGAAGCAGGGCACAAATAAGATGCTCTTCAGGTTAAATTTTAGGTTAAAGTTCTGCATCCAGCGCACCCATCACTAGCGTCATATAGTTCTTTAGATTAATACACATGAAAGAACCACACACTTGTGGTCACATGATCATAAACTAAAGCTCGAACTTGAAATAAGTAATTGCAAGAATGTGCAGCCTCTCTTTGCATATAACAATTTTCTACCGACGCCTTGCTTAGAAAGTTACAGAGTAGTGTTTTAGTATTTGTACTTGCAATCGAGGCTCTTGGGGAGGTATTGTGCGGCCTAGAAGATTTTCAGGTTGACATTTCACTTGATGAAGGAGTGACAATTGACCTGCATACAACCATTAACAAACCAATCAATTGCCACTAACTAACCAAGAAAATCAGAGATTTATATACCCTACATGACCCCAAACTGTAGACACTGAGGTAATAGTTTTTAGAGCCAATTGATCCACATAGTTAGCACAATTCAGAATCCTAGCAGATAAAAATTGCATGTCCATGGGGTGTGGCGTACAGTCAAGCATATGGGTGGCAAGGCATGGGGCCATTGTTTTCTTCATAAATCATGTAGTACACATAGAAATAGCTTCCAAACCCACACATATCATAAGCCTGCACATGTGAAATGAAAGTTACGGATTCCCACTAAAAAAATCAAGCGGGTCTATTTTTGAAGATAAAGTCCTTGTCTCATTGGGAAATACCTACGGAGTCAATACCTAAGATCAGAGGTGGCCAAAGCCATGCCTTTTAAAGGACTATAACCAGCCCACTGTCCTAATCAGATTTGGCAAGAGGCATCTCGGAGCATACCTTCTTAGCCTTCCACATCTACATGCGATGGTTGGGCTTGGGCGTGGAGGAAAATTGCAGTCGTTGGCGACGGTAGGACCACCTGTGCATATAGAGCGGTGTGGTGAGCAACGGGGGATGGTGGGATAAGCGGGATAAGAGAAGAGAGCACCTGGCGACAGAGGGTGCTCGAGCGCGTAGCGGCGCGGAGAGCACCTGACGGCGGGGGCTGCTTGAGCGCCTGGTGGAGCGGAGAGCACCTGACGACGGAGGCTGCTCGAGCGTGTGGCGGCGGAAAGAGCATCTTCCGGTGAAGGGCAGGTGAGCGCGGAGGATAGAGATTTCGAGCGCGGCGACGACCATGTGGTGTGGGGTCGGTGGTGCATAGGCTAGAGTTAATGAGCGAAATGGAGAGGGGGTTGCGTCCTTGCCGGCTCGAGAGCACGCAGCCGGCCACACAGAGCAGCGGCGGCGGCGGAGAGAGCTCGAGCGTGGCGTTGGATCTAGAAACTGGGCGAGGGGTTGAGGGATTTGGGGGAATTTAGGAGCAAAAGAGGAAAACGGAGAGGGAGTTTTTCATGGGCTGGGCTAGTTTCGGTGCTAACTTTTTTTGTTCCCGCCTACGCAACTGGTTGGCCCAATTAGCCGCCAACAGTCGGTCGTCATTAATCCCCAACCGATAGTCATATGGAACTCCACGTATTCCCGACCGACAACCGGATATTAAATATATGAGCATTCCCGACCGACGTTCAGTTGCCACACATATGCATTACCGACCAACTGTCTGATATAACTTTTCCCAACTAACGGTCCAATGGTATAAGAGACTTTTCCCAACAGTCATTGGTAGGTAATTCCGGTGCGTGGTGTAGTGGCCACATGCATGCAACAGCTCTTCGGACAATACCAATCACTTGGCCGTGCGCGGCCTCAAGCTGGATATGGTTTGACCTCTAAAAGGAGGATCCAAGAAAAACAATATTTACTAGTTATGGTTGATAAATTCACAAAGTGGATCCAAGCCAAACCAGTAACTTCTGCCAAATCCGGTCCGATCATCGAGTTTATATGTGATGTGGTTCACCATTATGGTGTTTCACATAGTATAATCACGGATAATGGGTCCAATTTTAACGCCCAGGAGGTTAAGGACTGGTTTGCGAATTTGGGCATTAAGCTCAACTATGCCTTCTTCTACCACCCACAAACAAATGGACAGGTCGAACGGGCTAATGGTCTCATCATGAGCGGCATTAAGCCACGTCTAGTTCAATCTCTTAAAGAATCTGATTTCCATTAGGTACAGGAGCTCTACTCCGTATTGTGGGGCCAGCGAACAACTCCAAATAGGTCCACGGGTTACACACCATTTTATGGTGTACAGAGTCAAGGTAGTTCTCCCCTGCGACATTATCCATGATGCACGTAGAGTGTGCATGTACGAGGAAAGATAAGTCGAGTTAGATTGACAGGATGACTTGGATGCATTAGAAGAGGAGTGCGACATAGCCCTCGTGCAATCTACCTTTTATCAACAACAGGCTTGGTGATATCAAAGCAGGGAAGTTCGCGCAAAGACTTACAACGTGGGTGCACTTGTGCTACGCCTCCGTGAGAAGAAAAATAATAAACTTCAACTCAAATGGGAGGGGGCCTTCATCATCGACGGCGTACTTACCAGAGGGGCATATCATCTCGGTAATCTGTCGGACAATCATCTTGAACCAAACCCCTAGAATGCGGCTCGACTTCGATGTTTCTAAAGCTAAGCTGACACAGTTACACTTACCAGTTTCCTCATTATCCTTTTTTTATTTGTATCCCCTTTTCCTCTAACAAAGGGTGTTAGCGCATCCCAGATCATTTTCGGTTTAACCGAAGTATGTCCATGAAATATGTAATTTCTATAGACACCTGGGGCTTTGTAAAGCCGATGATAATACATTTGTGCATTATTTTTATATAATGTGTCTTCTCTTCCTATACTTAAAGCCTCAATATGCACTGTATTTGACTTAATATTTTGCCAAGATGGGTTGCCTGGCTCTTGTGTTTATCCTCTTCGTTCTCGATTGTTCGGCTAGAAGATAAAGGGAGCACCTCTATGATTGTTACGACCGAGTAATTCGGATACATCTCAAATGGGTGAAGACGAAAGCTACGGTTCTTAATGACGAATTGGTATGGCAAAGGAAGGTAATATCAGTAATTCGGTGGCTAACACCAAGGGTTAAGTCCCCAAATATACACTAGCACCATACAAAGTGGATTCTCACAAAACCCTGAGAAAGGAACCTATAAAGGAACTATTTCCTTGCGAACTAATTTCACAGGTTACATAGTATGGAACACTTCCTAATGGTTATCATGGAAGGTAGAAGCGGATGGTCAGGTAAGATAGCAGTAACACATCAGAAGGAGAATTGCAATTACTCAGTTGCATACAATCATGAGTTGCATGACTGATCTAAGTTATCTATTATTGCATCTAGGCGGCAACCTTGATGTGACAAACGTATGACGGGCATTACTTGGTCATAAACAATGTGAAGCGACACCTCTTGACCGTCAGGCCTAGCTGGCCGACTCGTGCGAGTTCTTCGGGATTGAGCTTCATATACCTTGTTTTCACCGTCATACGCGCCTCCCGAGTACCTTTTTGCCAGTCCAACGTCTTCCATAGTTCAAATCGGCTCCGAGCCCCTTTAAAGTGCTCAACCAGTTCCGGCATCCTTTATGGGGCTTCTCAGCCGGTCATAAGGCCTTTAGCATGCTTCTCATCGCTTTGCGGCCACGCTCATAATTTAGGGACAATTCTTTTAAAACATTGCCACTAAACGAGCTAGCTTCTTCTTCAAGACGCCAAGTCAAGAGTGGTGCACCAAAGGAATGGAATCGTTGATCAGATTCCAAATGTCATTTCTATATATTCATAGAGTTCGATATTTTACTTACCGAACATTCTACCTTTCAGTTTCTTGTTTTCATCGGTGGCTTGTCCTAGTTGAATATTTAAACTTTCAATCTGGCCTATATATTCTTGCTTTTCTGCCTCAAGCTTCTTATTCTCTTCTACACTTCGGAATAAGGACTTGCAGTTGTCCTCGTTTTGAGACTCAGCATATATTTGCAATCCTTTTGCCGTTTCTAGCTATTTTTACAATTGGCCTATAGATTCAGCTGCTACAAAATATGCTTTAATTTTAAAAGGGGTACAATAGGACAACTATGCATATGAGGTCAATACAAAACCTCTTACCATGTGCTTGTGTGGTGAAACTTTTCACCTGTTCTAACTCAGCTTTCGCAACTTCGAGTTGTGATCGGTAAGTCCCGATCTCCTAGGACAGTTCTTTATTTTTGTCCCTTGCACCCTACAAAGCGTGTCGGCGGTTAGGGTTAGACCCTCGGATTGGTCATGCTGACCAATCGAGGATCGGGGCTAGTAGCTAGGAATTTATGCGCACAAACAAGAAAAACCCGAATACATACCTTAAGGCTTGTTGACATACGGCTGGCTACACCTTCGAGTCCTACTTGGACAGCTCTAAGGTGCGCATCGACCGAACTCAAGGCGTTAAACTCTTGTTCGGTAAAATTATGATGGCGCATGGATTCTTTCCTCCGACAATGGTTCATTATGCTCTCCACTTCAGAATTTGTAATTGAAACATTGTCATACTCCTCGGCGGCTTGACCTGCAGGAGGGATTTCTACATTTTCCACCATCGTCGAAGGGGGTGGCTGTGTTCTAGTCCTATCGAATACTGTGACACATGTAAATACCTGTCATTTGTTGGAAAACAATGCTTATTCTAAAAATGATACATGTTGGGAGCAGAGGGGGTGGTGGGAGCAGTCCCTGTAGAAGCTCTGTGTTTGGAGGGCCACTAGCATTCATCGTACAATCAATAGACCCTATAAAAATAGGTGTCGGCGCATGGAGCGACGGCCCGTTGTAACAGGAGGGGCTATTGGGAAGGTCGAATGACCTTTTCACGAAGGTGCTTTCTTCTTTTTCTCCTTGTTCAATGAAGGAGGTATCCTCGGAGAGTCAACAATAAGGGTGACCTCGTTGTCGTTTATACTCTTCTGATAAAAGAACCCGTGTGTGAAAATTATCGACGTATCCGGATCATCATGGAATCCGGGGTCATCAACCTTGGCATGGTTCTCTTACTAAGGAGGAGGGCAGCTGATCTTTTCTACCACACGCCTCCAATCCTGTTTAAAGAACATAATTTCAGGAACTTGGTCAACCGAGAGACAACATAGGGATCTGACCTCAGGGAAATGAACTAAACTAACCCATTCGATGGGATTGTGGTTTGAATAACCATCCTTGGTGTTCTAGCTGATAAAGCCTTCCTTCTCACCCATATAAATATTGGCTAGCATGGTAGCTAATGTCGTCTAGTCTACCGTACCTTCGTGCTTGTATCAAGTGGTGTTGCTTGCACTGTTGAATTGCCACAGAGGATGGGATCTCTGTTTGAGAGGTTGTACGCATTGCCTTATGGCTTCAGCCATAACGTCGATCATGGTAAGTTGGTAGTGTGTCAACCCCTTTACCTTGGCAACCAACTGCCTCACCTAAGAGTCGTCTTCTTTATATGGGCTTATTGCGCGCTAATTCAACCGCTTCCTAGGCAGAGCGGTTGAGAATTTGGATAGACCCTTTTGAATGGGGTCAAGCAAGGGCACGTCTTCAATATAGAACCATTCGAAGGTCCACTCTTCAGGATCTTCCTTCGGGGTACCTACCAGATACCCGACTCCGGCTATGCGTCATACTTTGACTCCCCCAACTTCATAAATAGTGCCTTCAGTTCATGGAACGAGGCACATAAACTTCTTGCACAATTCAAAATGGGATTCACAACCTAGGAACATCTCGCAAAGAGCGACAAATCCTGCGATATGGAGAATAGATCCACGGGTAAGATGGTGAAGTTGGATTCCATAGTATTCCAACAGGTCCCGCGGAAAGGGATGGATAGGGAGGCCTAGACATCGTAATAGGTAGGGAACGAATCATACCCTCTCTATCGTATTGGGTGTAGGAAACCTCTCTACAAATGCCTCGCCATTGGCGGAGGTCAACCTAGGATGGGAGGGAGACAGATCTGAGTCAGGAAAATACCCCTGCATCTCGAGTTCACGCAGATGGAGGCCCGACACAGAATAACTCGCCCAATTTCCGGGGAGAGAACCATGAGGACGCAAGGAGGGGCCTACAGCGATCGCAATGACTTCACTTCTCTGGTGTTCTTCTTGACGTGTTGGAAGGGATGGGGAACGTTGCTCGGGGACACATGTGTGTCATATGATGTGTGATTTATTTTGTTTAGGGAAGGAACCACCCATTTTCCATGGTTGCACAGGAATCGAGGGGGTGGTTAACTTTGTGAAAAGAAAATATCTACTCTTTGTGGGCCCTATGGTGTTTTGTCAATCGCACGTGAAGGAACAATGCAGAAGAAAGTACCAATCGGATACAATGCGGAACTCGCCTCACAAGCCGAAGACCAAAGAAACGATGGAGTGGTGGACTTAAACTACGGCATTGGAGGGTAGTTAGAGGGCTACTGAGGGAGTCCGAGATTAGGGGGTCCTTGGGCTGCCTACCTATCCTTATGGGCCGGACTCTCTGGCCTGTTCGACCATTGGCAGAAGTGTTGGATTCGAGATGGACTCTTCTGAAGACTTGACATGCAATCTAAAGAGACATAGTCGTTGGCATATTCCTTCTCTGTTGTAACTAACTTTGCGTAAACCCTCACAGCCCTAGCGTCTATATAAGGGTTTAGCGTCTGTATAAGTCAGGGGGCTTAGTTTGTAGGATACTTCAAGCTCACCATGATTAGGGTTTATACCACTACATCGATCTCGTAGTAGATCAACTCTGTACTCTGTACTACCTCATCAATAACAACAAGAGCAGGACATAGGTTTTACCTTCATCAAGAGGGCCTGAACTGGGTAAAACACCGTCTTCACCATCCCTTGTTACCCATCGACCCTAGATGCACAGTTCGGACCCCTTACTCGAGATCGGTCGGTTTTATCACCGACACCCGTAAACTTAGGCAAAACACTTCTAGCCTCTCAAAATATTTTCAAGGTGACACATTTTCCCCTTTTGGAATGAGATCCAAAACTTTGGTTATGTTTCTTTGTTTTGCTTTGGCAAGAGGGTGTCAAAGATTAGAAAGTGCCAAATTTTGATCTAACAAAAGGGTACCGACCCCCCTACGTTTGAATTTTTGTGAGCTTTTCGCTATTGCGGCACACCACAAGATTACGGCCGAGTGATATTTGAGCAATAACAATGTCAACATCATGTTCAAGCATAACCTTACGCATCAGAAGTTGATTCTTTGTGGATGAATTGAAAAGAAGTATCACTGAGCTCCATTTATCTTAAGGGTCGGAAGAAATATTTTGTAATCTTGAACGTTTGGACAGGTTTTTGGTCAAATATCTCGACACCAATCTATCACATGACCCCTCAACCGTGCACGCCAAACTTTTCTAGCGGGCAACTATTCTGGTAAAACTTAATGTCTTTCTTTCATAGGTTTATATAACATACTTCATATGCCTCCAATATTCATATATGGCACATGTTGAGTGATGGCAATTCTGCTCTTTGCGGTGCACTAGAAGATGTCAGCCATATTTTGTCTACCCCGTTGCCAAGTTCAGCTGGAGTTGTGTCCGTGGGGGCTTGGGATTCGTTTGCAACCCCAAACTTGTAACAATTTTGTTGATATGGTTTACACATTGCGTGGGGCCCAATATATAATTGTTTGGCGTATATTTACAAGTCAATCCTAGACCCTTTGAAGTCATCCTCAATAATCTTTCAATTGGAAGAATTATCTGTGAGCAAATAACTAACTATATCTTCAAAGCCAATTCTTTCTTTCATTTGTAGCTACCTATACGCAAGGACAAGGACAATGCACTCACAAAGGTTGTGTAATAAAAGTTTAGGCTCATCCACTCAATCAACAAGTATTCCATGAAAAACATAAAGTCTAAGGATACTATATCTTAGTTGTCCTATTTGGACGTCGTCAAAGGTTCAACCATGGCCATCATCAAAATTAGGCACGATGCCTCCATGGAGGCTACAACACCAAGGGCATCGACATCGCGATCCTAACCATGTCGGGCAGGTGTTAACAAGGGTGCCTTCGACACAATGAGCTCCTTTCAAAAACCAGCAAGGGCCCTCTTGTCGTCGTTCAGAGCATCTCCAGCACCCCCCCAAGAGGCTCCCACGGCCCTTTTTTACCACGAGCACCAAACAAAAAGGAATCACGCCCCCAGGACACCGAATTTCGCCGGTTCAGCCCATTTTTTCGCCTGACAATACCAGGCGGAGCCCAACGCACTTGGGCACTTGGGGGCTCCAGCGAAAGGAAAATCGGCGCGCGCGCCATCACTTTTAGGCGGGATACACATTTTCCCTGTCCAATTTCGACCCACGAGCGGCAAGCCCACACTTCCCCTTTCTCCACCATATTGATCCCGACGCCACCTACATGCCCACAGTCGTTGCTCCATCGCTAGAAAGGCTATTCCCCTGCCGTAAAGAGAGGGTTTCACCATGGCAACCTCCATCCCGTTCTTGGGCGAGCTCTCCAGGAATCCGACCATGCAGGCGGGGATACCGGTGGCTTCCCACCCACCATGCTCGCGAAGTGTTCGACGATTTGAATATTCGACGATGGAATCCTATGACAAGGAGGCATTCGCGGCTCTGATGGAAGAGCAAACCGAGGCCGACACCATCGACAAAGAGCACGTCATGATCCTTGCTGCTCTGGCCAGCCTGTTCGCGATGAATGCAAAGCCGCAATGAGGTGGCTCGGTGCCGGGCCACCGCAAGAGCAAGCATATGTTGGGGAACGTTGCATGGCAAACAAAAATTTTCCTACAAACACATAAGATCTATCCATGGTGATGACCATCTACGAGAGAAGAGATCGGATCCACATACCATTGTAGATCGCTAAGTGGGAACGTTAAGACATGGAGTTGATGTAGTCGATGTCTTCGCGATCCAAATTTGTAACGACCAAACCTGGAAGGATTTGAGTCTCTCTGCTTTACTGTGCTAGTCCCTGGATCGACTCGCTAGCACACACAGTATAGATGAATACCAGAATAGCAAGTGCATCATTTATTACAACGTATGATCTAGAATTTATAAAATATAACAATCTGCATAGCACTTAGCTAGCTTTATTCTATCAAACAGCGGAAAAGTAGCAGAATAATAACAATGAGTCCCATCATAGCCCACTGGCGATGTTGAGTGAAGACTCGCGACCCTAACTGTACCTTACTCCTCGTCTGAATATCCTGCAACATGATATGTTGCAGCCATATACGTCAATACTTTGAATGTATTGGCAAGTTACACAGGAAAAATGATATAACAGACCTACATGTACATGCATAGTATAACAAAGGAAAGGCTGATGGTTATCTTGCGGAAATCTGATTTTATCCTCATAGCCACCTAATAGTCAAGTTTTAATTTGTTTGCTACAATAACTCACATATGGTTGAATTGGCATCTCCAACTCCAATAAATTGTTCGCAGTTGCATAATGAATAAAAATTTCACAAACAAAAATAATGCATAGGAAAATATGAGATGCATATGAATGATCTTATAACATCCTGATTTAAGAAAATTGGGATGTTACAAACCTACCCCCCTTAAGTTGAATCTCGCCCTCCAGATGCGGGTTGGCTAGCAAATAGGTGTGGGTGATCCTGTTTGAGATCCTCCTCTCGTTCCCAAGTAGCCTCTTCCTAGGTATGATGATCCCACTCAACTTTGCATAACCTGATTGTCTTGGTGCGAGTAACTAACCTGACTGTGATACCATCTGTAACGACTAAACCTCGAAGGATTTGAGTCTCTGTGCTTTACTGTGCTAGTCCCTGGATCGACTCGCTAGCACACACAGTATAGATGAATACCAGAATAGAAAGTGCATCATTTATTACAACGTATGATCTAGAATTTGTAAAATATAACAATCTGCATAGCACTTAGCTAGCTTTATTCTATCAAACAGCGGAAAAGTAGCAGAATAATAACGATGAGTCCCATCATAGCCCACTAGCGATGTTGAGTGAAGACTCGCGACCCTAACGGTACCTTACTCCTCGTCTGAATATCCTGCAACATGATATGTTGCAGCCATATAGGTCAATACTTTGAATGTATTGGCAAGTTACACAGGAAAATAATATAGCAGACCTACATGTACATGCATAATATAACAAAGGGAAGGCTGATGGTTATTTTGCACAAAGATGATTTTATCCTCATAGCTACCTAATAGTCAAGTTTTAATTTGTTTGATACAGTAACTCACATATGGTTGAATTGGCATCTCCAACTCCAATAAATTGCCCGCAGTTGCATATTGAATAAAAATTTCAGAAAGACAAATAATGCATAGGAAAATATGAGATGCATATGAATGATCTTCTAACATCCTGATTTAAGAAAATTGGGATGTTACAACCCTACCCCCCATAAGATGAATCCTGCCCTCGAGATTCGGGTTGGCTAGCAAGTAGGTGTGGGTGATCGTGCCTGAGATCCTCCTCTCGTTCCCAAGTAGCCTCTTCCTCGATATGATGATCCCATTGAACTTTGCATGACCTGATTGTCTTGGTGCGAGTAACTAACCTAGCTCTGATACCATCTGTAACGACCAAACCTCTAAGGATTTGAGTCTTTGTGCTTTACTGTGCTAGTCCCTGGATCGGCTCGCTAGCACACACAATATAGTTGAATACCACAATAGCAAGTGCATCATTTATTACAACGTATGATCTAGAATTTATAAAATATAACAATTTGCATATCACTTAGCTAGCTTTATTCTATGAAACAGCGGAAAAGTAGCAGAATAATAACGATGAGTCCCATCATATCCCACTGGCGATGTTGAGTGAAGACTCGCGACCCTAATGGTACCTTACTCCTCGTCTGAATATCCTACAACATGATACGTTGCAGCCATATAGGTCAATACTTTGAATGTATTGGCAAGTTACACAGGAAAAATAATATAGCAAACTGCTACTTATTGAGCTTGCGTTGGTTTTTCCCTTGAAGAGGAAAGGGTGATGCAGCAAAGTAGAGATAAGTATTTCCCTCAGTTTGAGAACCAAGGTATCAATCCAGTAGGAGTATCAAGATGAGGCACCAATGAACCTACGCAAAAACAAACAAACTTGCAGCCAACGCGATAAAGGGGTTGTCAATCCCTTCACGATTACTTGCAAGGTGAGATCTGATAGTGATAAAGGTAAATAGAAATAAAAGTGCAGCAAGGTATTTTTGGTATTTTTGTATGTAGATTTGAATATATGATGTGTAAAATAGACCCGGGGGACATAGTGTTCACTAGAGGCTTCTCTCATGATAGCAAGTATTACGTTGGGTGAACGAATTACTCTCGAGCAATTGATAGAATCGCGCAAAGTCATGACGATATCTAAGGCAATGATCATACATATAGGCATCACGTTCGAGACAAGTAGACCGATACTGTCTGCATCTACTACTATTACTCCACACATCGACCGCTATCCACCATGCATCTAGTGTATTGAGTTCATAACAAATAGAGTAACGCTTTAAGCAAGATGACATGATGTAGAGGGATAAATTAATGCAATATGATATAAACCCCATCTTTTTACCCTTAATGGAAACAACACGATGCGTGCCTTGCTACCCCTTCTATCACTAGGTGAGGACACCGCACGGTATGAACCCAAAACCAAGCACTTCTCCCATTGCAAGAATTATAGATCAAGTTGGCCAAACGAAACCCATAACTCGAAGAGAATTACAAGGATATGAAATCAAGCATATAAGAAATCAGAGGATACTCAAATAATATTCACAGATAATCTGATCATAAATCCACAATTCTTTGGATCTCGACAAACACACCGCAAAATAAAGTTACATCGGATAGATCTCCATGAAGATCATGGAGAACTTTGTATTGAAGATCCAAGAGAGAGAAGAAGCCATCTAGCTACTAGCTATGGACCCGAAGGTATGTGTTGAACTACTCACGCATCATGGAGAGGCAATGGTGTTGATGAAGAATCCCTCCTTGTCCGAATCCCCCTCCGGCAGGGCACCGAAACAGTCCCTAGATGGGATCTCGCGGAGACAGAAGCTTGCGGCGGCGGAAAAGTATTTTCGTGGCTCTCTTGGTTGGTTTCGTGATTTTTAGGAATTTCTAGGCGAAAGAGGTAGGGCAAAGGAGGCAAGGGGGCCCACGAGCCTGCTAGGCGCCCCCCTAGTGCGCGCCTAGGGGGCTCGTGACCTCCCACGAGACCTCCTGCCTTGGTTCTCAAGTCTCCTGGGTATCTTCTGTTATGGAAAAAATCATCCCACAAGTTTTATTCCGTTTGGACTCCGTTTAATATTCTTTTCTGAAAAAGGTCAAAACACGGAAAAAAACAGAAACTGGACTAGGCACTGAGTTAATAGGTTAGTCCCAAAAATGATATAAAAAGGCATATAAATGCATATAAGACATCCCATTGATAATATAATAGCATGGAACAATCAAAAATTATAGATGCGTTGGAGACGTATTACACACCTACATGTACATGCATAGTATAACGAAGGAAAGGTTGTTGGTTATTTTGCAGAAAGTTGATTTTATCCTCATAGCTACCTAATAGTCAAGTTTTAATTTGTTTGCTATAATAACTCACATATGGTTGAATTGGCATCTCCAAGTCCAATAAATTGCCCGTAGTTGCATAATGAATAAAAACTTCAGAAAGGCAAATAATGCATAGGAAAATATGAGATGCATATGAATGACCTTATAACATCCTGATTTAAGAAAATTGGGATGTCACAAAATTGCAAGCCGTTCCGCGATCCAATCACGATCTAGGGCCGAACGGACAGCACCTCCACCTTCAGCACATGTGCAGCTTGATGATGATCTCCGCCTTCTTGATCCGGCAAGAGGGGCAAAAATGTATATGAATTCTCCGATAGCACGACGGCGTGGCGGTGGTGTTGGAGAAGCTGATCCGGTAGGGCTACGTCGTGCACTACTGAATCAACCTACGGGGCATGACGAACTAGTGGAGGGAGAGGGGTTGCGCCGTGGCTTGTGGTGCGGCTAGCCTCTCTCCTCTCCACTATATATAGGTGGGAGGGAGGGGTGGCGCCCTAGGTAAAAATCCCTAGGGTTGGTCGGCGGCGCATAAGGGGAAGGAGTCCTCCTTCAATTCGGTTTGGTGCAGGAGGAGTCCTCCTCCTAGTGGGTTGTTGGAAATATGCCCTAGAGGCAATAATAAAATGGTTATTATTATATTTCCTTGTTCATGATAATTGTCCATTGTTCATGCTATAATTGTATTAACAGGAAACTGTAATACATGTGTGAATACATAGACCACACATGTCCCCAGTGAGCCTCTAGTTGACTGGCTCATTGATCAATAGATGGTCATGGTTTCCTGACCATGCACATTGTATGTCGTTGATAGAGGGATCACATCATTAGGAGAATGATGTGATGGACAAGACCCAATCCTAAGCATAGCACAAGATCGTGTAGTTCGTTTGCTAGAGCTTTACTAATGTCAAGTATCATTTCCTTAGACCATGAGATTGTACAACTCCCGGATACTGTAGGAATGCTTTGGGTGTACCAAATGTCACAACGTAACTGGGTGACAATAAAGGTTTACTACAGGTATCTCCGAAAGTGTCTGTTGGGTTGGTACGAATCGAGACTGGGATTTGTCACTCCGTGTAACGGAGAGGTGTCTCTTGGCCCACTCGGTAATACATCATCATAATGAGCTCAATGTGACTAAGGATTTAGTCACGGGATCACGTGTTACAAAACGAGTAAAGAGACTTGCCGGTAACAAGATTGAACAAGGTATAGGGATAAAGGGAATTGTATACGGGATTAACTGCATCCCCGACATCGTGGTTCATCAGATGAGATCATCATGGAACATGTGGGAGCCAATATGGGTATCAAGATCCCGCTATTGGTTATTGGCTGGAGAGGTGTCTCGGTCATGTCTGCAAGGTTCCCGAAACCGTAGGGTCTACACACTTAAGGTTCGGTGACGTTAGGGTTGTAATGGGAATTGTATGTTGTTACCGAAAGTTGTTCGAAGTCTCAGATGAGATGCCGGATGTAACGAGGAGTTCCGAAATTGTCCATAGGTGAAGATTTATATATGGGAAGTCCTATTTTGGCCACCGGAAAATGTTTGGGATTTTTCGGTATTATATCGGGAAGGTTCTAGAAGGTTCCGGAGAGGGGCGCACCTGCATGGGGGACTTACATTAACGTGGGTAGTGGGGGAAAGGCCGCACACCCCTTGTCAAGGCGCACCAAGACCCCCTTAGAAGGAATAAGATCATATCCCGAAGGGATAAGATCAAGATCCCTAAAAAGAGGGGATAACAATCGGTGGGGAAGGGAAAGGATGGGATTTCTTTCCTCCCACCTTTTCCAACGCCCCAATGGACTTGGAGGGCAAGAAACCACCCCCCTCTACCCCTATATATAGTGGGGAGGTGCATGGGAGCCTCAACCCTTGCCCCTGGCGCAGCCCTCTCCCCTCCTACACCTCCTCCTCCTCTGTAGTGCTTAGCAAAGCCCTGCTGGAGAACCCTGAGCTTCACCGCCACCACATCATCGTGCTGCCAGAGCTCTCCCTCAACTTCTCCTCCCCCCTTGATGGATCAAGAAGGATGAGACTTACCCGGGCTGTACGTGTGTTGAACGCGGAGGCGCCATTGTTTCACCGCTTGGATCAGATCTTCTGTGAGTTGAATCGCCGCGAGTATGACTCCATCAACCTCGTTCTTTGGAATGCTTCCGCTTAGCGATCTTCAAGGGTACGAAGATTCACTATCTCTCTCTCTCATTGCTAGCATCTCCTAGATTGATCTTGGTGACATGTATTTTTTTTGAATTATTACTATGTTATCCAATAGTGACATCATGAGCTAGGTCTATGCGTAGATTCTATGCACGAGTAGAACACAAGTAAGTTGTGGGTGATGATTTGGTTCATTTGCTTACCGTTACTAGTCCTATCTTGATTTGACGACATTATGGGATGAAGCGGCCCGGACCGACTTTACACGTACACTTATGTGAGACTGGTTCCACCGCCTGACATGCACTTGTTGCATAAGGTCTCTAGCGGATATCTGTCGCTCCCACTTTAGTCGGATTAGATTCGATCAAGAGGGTCCTTATGAAGGGTAAAAGAGCAATTGGCATATCACCATTGTGGCTGTAACATAGGTGAGAAACGTTCTTGCTAGAAACCCATAGCAGCCACGTAAAACTTGCAACAACAATTAGAGGACGTCTAACTTGTTTTCGGAGGGTATGCTATGTGTTGTGATATGGACAAAAGGATGTGATGAAATATATGTGATGTATGAGATTGATCATGTTCTTGTAATAGGAATCACGACTTGCATTTCCATGAGTATGACAACCGGAAGGAGCCATAGGAGTTGTCTTAATTTATTGTATGACCTGCCTATCAATCAAAAACGCCATATGATTACTTTACTTTATTGTTAACCGGTAGCCATAGTAGTAGAAGTAATAGTTGGCGAGACAACTTCATGAAGACACGATGATGGAGAACATGGTGTCGTGCCGGTGACAATGGTGATCATGCGCGCCCCGAAGATGGAGATCAAAGGCGCAAGACGATATTGGCCATATCATGTCACTTTATAATTTGCATGTGATTTTTATCATGTTTTTACATCTTATTTGCTTAGAACGATGGTAGCAAATAAGATGATCCCTCACTAAAATTTCAAGAAATGTGTTCCCCCTAAGTGTGCCCCGTTGCGAAGGATCGTTGTTTTGAAGCACCACATGATGATCGTGTGTGATAGATTCTAACGTCCGCATACAATGGGTGTAAGCCAGATTTACACACGCAAAACAGTTAGGTTGACTTGATGAGCCTAGCATGTAGAAACATGGCCTGGGAACACGAGAGACCGAAAGGTCGAACATGAGTCGTATAGTACATACGATCAACATGGAGATGTTCACCATTGATGACTAGTCCATCTCACGTGATGATCGGACACAACCTAGTCGATATGGATCATGTATCACTCCAATGACTAGAGCGATGTCAATTTGAGTGGGAGTTCTTAAGTAATATGATTAATTGAACTCATTATCATGAACATAGTCAAAAGGTCTTTGCAAATTATGTTATAGCTTGCGCTGTAGCTCTACTGTTTTTGATATGTTCCTAGAGAAAAAACTTAGCTGAAAGATGATAGTAGCAATTATGCGGACTGGGTCCGTAAACTAAAGATTGTCCTCATTGCTGCATAGAAGGCTTATGTCCTTAATGCACCGCTCGGTGTGCTGAACCCCGAACATCATTTGTGGATGTTGCAAACATCTGACATACACGTTTTTTATGACTACATGATAGTTCAATAAGTAATGCTTAACGGCTTAGAATTGAGGCGCCGAAGACGTTTTGAATGTCACCGAACATTTGAGATGTTCCAAGAGATGAAATTGGGATTTCAGGCCTGTGCCCACGTTAAGAGGTATGAGGCCTTCGACAAGATTCTTGTCCTGCGAAGTAAGGGAGAAAAGCTCAATCGTTGAGCATGTGCTCAGATTGTCGGAGTGCTACAATCGCTTGAATCGAGTGGGAGTCAATCTTCCAGATGAGATAGTGATGGTTCTCCAAAGTTAGTGCCACCAAGCTATCAGAGCTCTGTGATGAACTATAACATATCTGGGATAGATATGATGATCCTTGAGCTATTCATGATGTTTGACACCGCAAAAGTAGAAACCAAAAGGAGATTAATTATTGATGGTTAGTAAAACCACTAGTTTCAAGAAGGGCAAGGGTGTGAAGGGATACTTCATAAAACGGCAAACAAGTTGCCGCTCTAGTGAAGAGACCCAAGGTTGAACCCAAACCCGAGACTAAGTGCTTCTGTAATGAGGGGAACAGTCACTAAAGAGGAACTACCCTAGATACTTGGTGGATGAGAAGGTTGGAAAAGTCGACAAAGTGTATATTGGATATACATGATATTGAGGTGTACTTTAATAGTACTCCTAGTAGCACCAGAGTATTAGATATAGGTTCGGTTGCTAAGTGTTGGTAACTTGAAATAAAAGCTACGGAATAAACGGAGACTGGCTAAAGGCGAGGTGACGATATGTGTTGGAAGTGTTTCCGAGGTTGATGTGATCACCATCGCACGCTCCCTCTACTTTCGAGATTAGTGTTGAACCTAAATGTTATTTGCGTTGAGCATGAACTTGATTGGATTATGTTTATTGCAATACAGTTATTCATTTAAATAGAATAATGGTTATTCTGTTTACTTGAATAATACCTTCAATGGCCTTGCACATAAAATGAATGGTTTATTGAATCTCGATCGTAGTGATACACATGTTCATAATATTGATGCCAAAAGATATAAAGTAGTAATGATAGTAACACTTACTTGTGGCACTGCCACTTGAGTCATATTGGTATAAAACGCATGAAGAAGCTCCATGCTGATGGATCTTTGGACTCACTCGTTTTTGAATAGTTTGAGACATGCTTACCATGTCTATTTGTACAAATGCATGAAGAAAATCCATGCAGATGGATCGTTTGGACTCACTTGATTTTGAATCACTTGAGACATGCAAATCATGCCACATGGACAAGATGACTGAAGGCCTCGTTTTCCACTGAAATGGAACAAAAAGGGTAACTTGTTGGAAGTAATACATTTTGATGTGTGCAGTCCAATGAGTGTTGAGGCACGCCGTGGGTATCGTTATGTTCTTACTTCACAGATGATTTGAGTACATACTAGTAAATTTACTTGATGAAACACAAGTGTGAATTATTGAAAGGTTAATGTAATTTCAGAGTGAAGTTGAAGATCGTCGTGACAAGAGGATAAAATGTCTACGATATGAGCATAGAGATGAATATCTGAGTTATGAGTTTGGTACACAATTAAGACATTGTGGAAATTGTTTCACAACTAATGCCACCTGGAACACCATAGTGTGATGGTGTGTCCGAACGTCATAGCCACGCCCTATTGGATGTGGTGCATACTATGATGTCTCGTATCAAATTACCACTATCGGTTTTGGGTTAGGCATTAGAGACAACCATATTCACTTTAATTAGGGCACCACATAATTACATTGAGATGACACCGTATGAACTATGGTTTGGAGAAACCTAAGCTGTCCTTTCTTAAAAAGTTTGGGTCTGCGATGCTTATGTGAAAAAGTTTAAGCCTGATAAGCTCAAACCCAAAGTGGATAAATGCATCTTCATAGGACACCCAATACAGTTGGGTATACCTCCTATCTCAGATCCGGAAGGAAAGTGTTTGTTTCTAGAAATGGGTCCTTTCTCAAGGAAAAGTTTCTCTCGAAAGAATTGAGTGGCCGGATGGTGGAAACTTGATGAGGTTACTAAACCGTCACTTCAACCAGTGTGTAGCAGGGCGCAGGAAGTTGTTCCTGTGGCTCCTACACCAATTGAAGTGGAAGCTAGTGATGATGCTCTTGAAGCTTCGGATCAAGTTACTACAAACCTAGTAGGATCACAAGGTCACGTACTACTCCAGAGTGGTACAGTAACCCTGTCTTGGAGATCATGTTGTTGGACAACAATGAACCCACGAACTATGGAGAAGCAATGGTGGGCCTGGATTTCAAAAAATGAGTGGAGTCCATGAAATCTGAGAGAGGATCCATGTACGAAAACAAAGTGTAGACTTTGGAAGAACTACTTGATGGTCGTAAGACTGTTAAGTATAGATGGATCTTTAAAAGGAAGACATATGATGATGGTGGAAAGTCACCATTAAGAAAGCTCGACTTGTCACAAAGATGTTTTCGACAAGTTCACACAGTTGACCACAATGAGACTTTCTCACTCGTAGCGATGCTGAAAGTTTGTTGGAATTATGTTAGTAGTTGTTGCATCATTTATGAAATCTTGCAGATAGGATGTCAAAATATTGTTTCCTCGACGGTTTCCTTGAGGAAAGGTTGTATGTGATACAACCAGAAGGTTTTTGTCGATTCTAAAGGATTCTAACAAGTATGCAAAGCTCCAACGATCCTTCTATGGACTAGAGCAAGCATCTCGAAGATGGAACATACGCTTTGATGAGGTGATCAAAGATTTAGGTTTATACAAAGTTTATGAGAAACTTGTATTTCCAAAGAAGTGAGTGGGAGCACTACAGAATTTCTGATGAGTTGATCGGAAATTATGTAGAATTTTTGGAAAGCATATAGGGTTGTTTGAAAAGTGTTTTTCAAAGGAAAACCTGGATTTAGCTACTTGAACATTGAGCACCAAGATCTATGGGGATAGATCAAGACGCTTGATAAAACTTTCAATGAATACATACCTTGATAAGATTTTTGAAGGAGTTCAAAATGGATCAGTTAAAGAAGGAGTTCTTGACTACACTGTAAGGTGTAATTTTGAGTAAGACTCAAAATCCCGACCACGGCAGAAGAAAGAGAAAGGACGAAAGTCGTCCCCTATGCTTTAGCCGTAGGCTCTCTAGTATGCTCTGCAGTGTACTGCACCTGATATGTGCCTTGCCATGAATCTGTCAAGGGGTACAAAAGTGATCCAGGAATAGATTATTGGACAGTGGTCAAAAGTTGTCCTTAGTAACTAGTGGACTAAGGAATTTTTCTCGATTATGGAGGTGATAAAAAAGTTCATCCTAAAGGGTTACGTTGATGCAAGCTTTAACACTAATCCGGATGACTCTGAGTAGTAAACCAAATTCATATAGTGGAGCAGTCATTTGGAATAGTTCCAAATGGCGCGTGGTAGCAACATCTATAGGATGAAATAGAGATTTGTAAAGCACACACGGATTTGAAAGGTTCATACCCATTGACTAAGACCTCTCTCACAAGCAAGACATGATCAAGCCCCAGAATTGTATGGGTGTTAGATTCATTACAATCATATAGTGATGTGAACTAGATTATTAACTCTAGTGCAAGTGGGATACTGTTGGAAATATGCCCTAGAGGCAATAATAAAATGGTTATTATTATATTTCCTTGTTCATGCTATAATTGTATTAACCGGAAACCTTAATACATGTGTGAATACATTGACCACACCATGTCCCCAGTGAGCCCCTAGTTGACTAGCTCGTTGATCACTAGATGGTCATGGTTTGCTGACCATGGACATTGGATATCGTTGATAATGGGATCACATCATTAGGAGAATGATGTGATCGACAAGACCCAATCCTAAGCATAGCACAAGAGCGTGTAGTTCGTCTGCTAGATATTTTCTAATGTCAAGTATCATCTCCTTAGACCATGAGATTGTATAAGTCCCGGATACTATAGGAGTTCTTTGGGTGTATCAAACATCACAACATAACTGTGTGACTATAAAGGTGCACTACAGGTATCTCCGAAAGTGTGTGTTGGGTTGATATGAATCGAGACTGGGATTTTTCACTCCGTGTAATGGAGAGGTATCTCTGGGACCACTCGGTAATACATCATCATTATGAGCTCAATGTGACTAAGGAGTTAGTCATGGGATCATGTGTTACGGAAGGAGTAAAGAGACTTGCTCATAACGAGATGAAACAAGGTATAGGGATACCGACGATCGAATCTCGGGCAAGTAACATACCGATGGACAAAGGGAATTGTATACGAGATTAATTGAATCCCCGATATCGTGGTTCATCCGATGGGATCATTGTGGAACATGTGGGAGCCAATATGGGTATCCATATCCCACTATTGGTTATTGGTCCGGGAAGTGTCTCGGTCGTGTCTGCATGGTTCCCGAACCTGTAGGGTCTACACACTTAAGGTTCGGTGACACTAGAGTTGTAATGGGAATTGTATGTGGTTACTGAAAGTTGTTCGGAGTCTTGGATGAGACCCCACACGTCACGAGAAGTTTTGGAATGGTCCGGAGGTAAAGAATTATATATGAGAAGTCCTATTTTGGCCACCGGAAAATGTTCGGGATTTTTCGGTATTGTATTGGGAAGGTTCTAGAAGGTTTCAGAGTGGGGCGTGATACGTCTCCATCGTATCTACTTTTCCAAACTCTTTTGCCCTTGTTTGGGACTCTAATTTGCATGATTTGAATGGAACTAACCTGGACTGACGCTATTTTCAGCAGAATTGCCTTGGTGTTATTTTTGTGCAGAAATCGTAGTTCTCCAAACGTCCTGAAAATTTACGGGGAGCAGTTTTGGAAAATATCAAAAATATCTGCGCCAAGCTCCACCTCAGGGGGTGGGACAGTGGGCCACAAGCCCCTGCTCCACCACCACCCCCCTGGCGGCGGTGGGCAGGCTTGTGGGGCCCACACGGCCCTGTCGCCCCCAACTCCAGCTCTATAAGTTGCCTTTCATCCCAGATAAATAAGGAGAGAAGTTTTCGTCGCATTTTCGATACGGAGGCGCCGCCACCACCTGTTCTTCATCTGGAGGGCAGATCTGGAGACCGTCTTGGGCTCCGGAGAGGGGAAATCATCGACGTCGTCATCATCAACCTTCTTCCCTCTCCAATTCCATGAAGCTCTTCGTCGTTAGTGAGTAATCTATTTGTAGGCTCGCTGGGCGGTGATGAGTAGGATGAGATCTATCATGTAATCGAGTTAGTTTTGATGGGGATTGATCCCTAGTATCCACTATCTTCTGAGATTGATGTTGCTTCTACTTTGCCATGCTTAATGCTTGTCACTAGGGCCCGAGTGCCATGATTTCAGATCTGAAATTATTATGTTGTCACCAATATATGTGTGTTTTAGATACGATCTTGGAAGTTGTAGTTACTACTATGTGTTATGATCCGGCAACCCCGGAGTGACAATAACCGGAACCACTCCCGATGATGACCATAGTTTGAGGAGCTCATGTGTTCACCAAGTGCTAATGCGTTGGTCCGGTTCTTTATTAAAAGGAGAACCTTAATATCCCGTAGTTTCCTTTTGGACCCCGCTGCCATGGGAGGGATGGACAATAGATGTCATGCAAGTTCTTTTCCCTAAGCACGTATGACGACACACGGAATGCATGCCTACATCACATTGACGAACGGGAGCTAGTCACATATCTCTCCGTGTTATAGCTGTTGCATGATGAATATCATCCAAACAAATCACCGACCCATTGCCTACGAGTTTGTCCTATTGCTGTTACTTGTCTTGCTCTGCTGCTCCTGCTACTACTGTTGCTACTGCTGTTACTTGTCTTGCTCTGCTACTGTTGCTACTGCTGTTACTTGTTTTGCTCTGCTGCTACTACTATTGCTATTACTGTCGCTTGCTACTGTTGCTACTTGCTACTGCTGTCACTACTATTGTTCCTTGCCGCTGCTATTTCTCGTTATACTACCGTCACTCGCTACTTTGTTGTTACTACTGTGCTTGCAGATACTAATCTTTCAGGTGTGGTTGAATCCGACAAATTCAGCTGCTAATACTCGAGAGTATTCTCTCACCTCCTTTAGGCGATCAACAAATTGGGTCGAATACTCTACCCTCGAAAAATGCTGCGAACCCACGCGCTGGTGGGCCATCAACAACATTCTTCTAGTTCCGTTACTGGGGAGTGCTATCAACATTCTTCTGGTGCCGTTGCAGGAGAAGGTTTGTTTGTCATAAGCATTCGTCTATCTAACGCCAGAGATTGCAGATCAGTATTTTTCTGGCGCCGTTGCCGGGGAGGTATTGCTATATTCTCTGAGTCACTTGGATTTATATCTGCTGATCACTATGAAGAACCTGAAGGATCCGAAGACCAAAGTCTTGCCCTCAACTACGAGGGGAGGTAAGGAATTGCCATCTAGCTCTGCACTTGATTCACCTTCAGTTATGAGTAAGTTTGCGACATCACCTCCTGCTAGAAATCTTGATATGTCGCCTGTGCTTGATGATGCTTGTGATACTACTGCTAGAGATGATATGCTTGATACTATGCCTCATACTGCTTTGCCTGATACTGCTAGATATGCTATGCTTGATACTGCTTTGCCTGATGATGTTAGAGATGCTATTTTACCTGATGATACTATGCTTGATACTGCTAGAGATGCTATGCCTGATACTGCTAGAGATGCTATGCCTGATACTGCTAGAGATGCTATGCTTGATACTGCTTTGCCTGATGATGCTAGAGATGCTATTTTGCCTGATGATACTATGCTTGATACTATGCTTGATACTGCTAGAGATGTTATGCCTGATGATGCTATGCTTGATACTGTTAGAGATACTCCTTTGCCTGATGTTCCACTAGGAGTGTTCCTTGATGCTCATATTGCTAGAGTTACTGCCAATGCTCTTGATGCTTCTGAAACTACCGATACTATTGAGATAGAACCTGCTTTTGCTCCTGCTAGATCTAGCTCTCCTAGATATGAATTGCCTGATATACCTGAGGGTTCCGTTATGGAGGCAGAGATAGCTGAGGATTTTCTTGCATGTAAGGATGCCTATGATGCTGAGAAATTACTTCTCAAGTGGAAGGAAAAATCTCGGGAAGCTAGGATGAAAAATGACCCGAAGTTTGCCACTTCGCCTATCTTTGTCACCGATAAGGATTATGAATTCTGTGTCGACCCTGAGATAATCTCTCTAGTCGAATCTGATTCTTTTCACAGTTATGAGTCTGAGATGGTCATAGCCCATCTTGCCAAACTATCCAAAATAGCCAACCTTTTCACTAATGAGGAGAAGATCCGCCACTACTATATCCTTAAGTTGTTTCCTTTCTCTCTAAGGAATGACGCTAAATTCTGGTTCACCTCTCTTGCTCCTGGATGTGTGCGTAGTCCCCAGGAGATGGTCTATTACTTCTGTGAAAAATATTTCCATGCCCATAAGAAGCAAGCTGCCTTGCAGGAAATGTACAACTTTGCTCAGCTCCAAGAAGAGAGTCTTCCGCAAGCTTGGGGGAGGCTCGTCCAGCTACAAAATGCTTTGCGTGATCACCCTCTTAAGAAGAACGAGATACTTGATATCCTCTATAATGTACTTACCGATGCCTCTAGAGAACACCTAGATAGTTGTGCCGGTTGTGTTTTTAGGGAACGAACTGTAGAACAAGCTGAGACCCTACTGAATAACCTCTTGATCAACGATGATGCTTGGACTATTCCCAAACCACCTCCTAAGCCAACTCCTAAGAAAAGAGGTATTCTATTCCTCAGTCCCGAAGATATGCAAGAAGCCAAGAAATCTATGCAAGAGAAAGGCATTAGATCTGAAGATGTCAAAAATCTACCCCCTATCGAAGAGATCCACGGTCTTGATAAGCCGATACAGGTAGTGGAAGTGAATTCTATGCGTAGGTTTGATAAGAGTGATATTCCTTTTGATAAACCTGCTAGCCTATGCTTTGATGAATTTGACAACTTTGTTGCCAAACAACAGAGTTTCAATGATTACGTTAGCAGACATTTGGAACAAAGTACTCGTATGCTTAGCCATTTAAGTGCTTGTGTAGACAGAAATGTCAATGCTCTGAAGCTTCTGAGTAAACATGCCTCTATGATTACTACTCAGGTAGAACAAGTACTTAAAGCTCAGAATGACTTGCTCAACGAACTAAATAACAACTCTGTCAGAGTCATTACTAGAGGAGGCAAAATGACTCAGGAACCTTTGTATCCTGAAGGTCATCCTAAGAGAATTGATCAAGATTCTCAAGGAATCAATGTTGATACACCTAGTCATCCTAAGGAGAAGAAGAAGGATGATAGAAACCTGCACGACTGTTCACCAAATACTGTCACACCTGAAGAACCTAATGATATCTCTGCGTCTGATGCAGAAACACAATCTGGTGATGAACATGAACCTGGTGACAACATGGACAGTGGTGTTCATAATAATGCTCCACCTAGCCATGATGAGGATGTGGAGATTGAACCTACGGTTAATCCTGATAATCCACAACCTAAGAGATACGACAAGAATGACTTCACTGCTAGGAAGCATGGTAAAGAAAGGGAGCCATGGGTTCAAAGACCTATGCCCTTTCCTCTTAAGCCATCCAAGAAAAAGGATGATGGGGATTTTGAGCGCTTCGTTGAGATGACAAGACCCGTCTTTCTGCAGATGCGGTTAACTGATATGCCCAAGATGTCTCCGTATGCCAAGTACATTAAAGATATTGTGACTAATAAACGGAAGATACCAGATCTTGAGATCTTCATCATGCTTGGCAACTACACTTTCAAGGGTGGAACTCCTAAGAAACTTGGTGATCCCGGAGTGCCCACTATACCTTGCTCCATTAAAGGAAACTACGTAAGAACTGCCTTATGTGACCTTGGAGCCAGTGTTAGTGTTATGTCGCTCTATCTTTATCGTAGACTTGAGTTGGATAAGTTGACACTCACTGAAATTTCTCTGCAAATGGCCGACAAATCAACTGCTTTCCCTATCGGCATTTGCGAGGATGTGCCTTTTGTGGTTGATAATACCACTATCTTAATAGAATTTGTTATCTTGGATATTCCCGTGGACGATGCCATGTCTATCATCCTCGGAAGACCCTTTTTAAACACGGAAGGGGCTGTTATAGATTGCAACAAAGGCAATGTCACTTTCCATGTCAACGGTAATGAGCACATAGTGCACTTTCCGAAGAAACGATATCCAGTACATTGCATCAATGCTATCGAAAAGACTTCATCGATTCTTATTGGGAGCTTTGAATGCCCTATTCCTCGTGTCAAGATGAAGTATGATTTGCTTGTTGGGGAGATACATATCCCCATTGAGATGACTTAGTAGCTATTCGAAAATTCTCCGTTCTCTCTTGCGATTCGAGAAGGTTTTGTCATAAGGACTTGATCAATCCCATTGACGGATTTCTTTCGATGACCATGAGATGGATGGATCAAAGAGTCACATACCTCTGTTTTGAGTTTTCCTTTTCTGTTGCTTAGAAGAAAAATGATGGAATTAGTTTAGCTTTTCCTGTTTTCTGTTTTAGCGTCCCGGAGAAAAATACCTCGAAAATGAAAGTTCTCCGATGGTCCTGAAAATTTAGTATGATTTTTCCTAGAATTTTTGAAAATTACTGGGCCTGAGAGCTGGCCTGGGGGCCTGACCAGTGGGCCACAAGCCCTTGCTCCGCCACCACCCCCTGGTGGCGTGGTGCAAGCTTGTGGGGCCCAAAAGCACCCCTTCCACTCATTCCAGCTCCCAGCCTCTTCTTCCACCTCCAGAAAAAATTGTTTCGCAGTTCAAACCCGTGTTCTTGCTCATTTGGGTGCGATTTTCGATCTCCTTGCTCAAAGCACCATTCTCCAAACAGTTTTGGGGAAATTACTCCTTGGTAAGTGACTCCTCCATTTGTCCAATTAGTTTTTGCTCTAGTGCTTTATCCTTCGTGAATTCTTGCTACCTTTGTGACCCTGTTCTTGAGCTAGAAATGTTGATTTTATTTGGTCCCAAGTAGTTCTAGCGCGTGATACAGTCTCTAGGCACTAGTAGGAGTAGTTGCTACAAGGTGTGGTGGGTCTTTATTCACTTTTCTCTTGAACTTCAAAAATTTCAGCATAAGGAAAGTATGTGCAGGAGGAAGTTTCATGGTGGTTCCTCAAGTAAGAAGGGTCCTCGTCTCTCTTTTCGGGAGCCCGAACCTTTTCAACTAAGGGACGCACCGGTACAACCATGTGAATGGCCTTCCGATGAGTTCATGATCGAAGCAGGCTTCAAGGATGAGTTCGACGCACTTGTCCGCAATGCTCGGTTAGAAGAATTCCTCTCAGATAAATGTGAACAGTATGTTATGCTCACTGCCTCTTTCGTGCGTAGATTTAAATTTTTAGGTGGCCGTGAATCATCCATACTATTTGATCTGTATGATAAATCCTATACCGTGGATCTGGAGGATTTCAATAGGATTTGCAAGATACCCGATGGGGATAGTGTTAATGATCCTCCTAAGTCTTCGGTCAGAGACTTTGTTTCCAGTATAACTGTGGGAGAAACCAGAGATATCACGCAAGCCACCATAGGAAGCATCCATTTCCCTGCCTTTCACTACCTTGCCCTCTTCATAGGTAGGTGCATTAACGGCAAGGGTGCACATTGTCACCAATGCGCTTCCGACCTTAGTATCCTTAAGAGCGCAGTAACAGGTGACAGTAGCTTCAATACGGGAGCTATTATAGCAAGGAGGCTGAATAAAAATGCCAGTGAGGGGGATTTCTTTGGTGGAGTTTATGCTACACGCTTAGCAAATTTTCTGGGAGTATCCATCCGTCCAGAAGACCCTCCTCTCCATAAAGCCTACCTTGATCGTGTCGCTCTAACACGCTACCAGTTCCTTGAGAGAGATCATGGATCCCTCCTGTACCGCTTGATATTTAACCGGCAGTGTGTTTTCCATATTACCCTTCCTGCTCCTGCTTTCTTTGACTTTCAGGTAAAACAAAGATACTACATAACCATAGGAGAGGCAGAGGAGTATGAGAGGGAGGCGACTCCTGCTCGACTTCGTGAGGCAGCTATTCAGGCAGTGGCTGCAGCACTCCCGTATAACACCCATTATGACTTTTGGTTTTTCCACGATCATCCATGGGAGTAGACCAAGCTAGGCCAAAAGCCTAAGCTTGGGGGAGTACGTGTTCTCACCGACTTTACATTCATGCTTATGCTTTCACTCTGTTAGCCGGTGTTTACACTTTTTGCCACTGTATTATCCATGCTAGTTTCTTTTTGTTTTCTTGTTTTCTTGTTTTGTGTCCTTTTGAGAAAACCCAAAAAGATTTTTCTTTCTTCTTTTGCTTGTTGGGAGCTTTCCCGTGTAAATAGTTTTCTTTTTCTTTGTGTCAAGGTAGAAGATATTGGTTACAATGCTTATTGGTTCTTGCATGCTTACCTGTTTAGCTTTCAAAGAGCCATATTACTTTGTCTTCTCCTTTGTGTTTGCCTGCAGATTCAGCTTAGTCCTATGCGCTCATTATCGTTTACATCGTTCGATCATGCAAATGAAAGGCAACAATGATGATATATGATGAAGTGACTGAGACTGAAAAGCTGGTATGAACTCTATCTATTTTGTTTTTGTAAATATGACTAGCTTGTCGACCCAGATTTAGCTTTGTTGTGAGAGAACCATGTTTGCAATGACAACTTAGAGATCATAGTTTCTTATGCCATGCTTATTTAGCTGAGAGTTTATAATGGTTTGTCTTGAATGTCAACATAGATTTTGAGATGACTATGATGTAGTATGATAGGATGGTATTCTCCTTTGAATGTTTCAAGTGACTTGACTTGGCGCATGTTCATGCATGTAGTTGAAACAAAATCAACATAACCTTTATGATGTTCGTATTCATGGTGATTTATATCCTCTTCATGCTTGCATTCAATGTTAGTCAAACTCATTGCATCTTGATGACCGTTGTCGCTCTCTAGTTGGTCGCTTCCCAGTCTTTTGCTAGCCTTCACTTGTACTAAGCGGGAATACTTCCTGTGCATCCACTTCCATAAACCCAAAAGTTTTTCCATGAGAGTCCACCATACCTACCTATTTGTGGTATCTACCTGCCGTTCCAAGTAAATTTGCATGTGCCATTCTCTAAACCTTCAAGAAATAAATTTGTTTTGCATGCCCGAACCGCTCATGTTGTGACAGAGGGCTATTGGTATCTTCCATGCTAGGAGTGTTATCCTTGACATGTGTTTATTCACAGTCATTCACGAGAAAGGGGCCGGTATTTGGGATGCCCAGTTCCACGCTTAAATCGAAAACATAACTGTAAAACAAGACTCCCCCAGGATTGATGTTAGTATGGACGGTACCCGAGGATTCGGCTAGCCGTGGAGTGTGATTGATTGGTGGTGGGGGAGTTAAAACTTTACTTTTCTATTTGGGAACCGCCTATAGCATGAGTAGCATGGAAGATATTGAGAACTCTTGGTCATTGCGTTGACAATGAAAGCATGCCACCCAAAATTATTATCTCTGTTTTCAAAGCTCGAGCTCTGGCACCTCTGCAAATCAATGCTTCCCTCTGCGAAGGGCATGTCTATTTATTTTCCTGTTGAGTCATCCTCCTCTTATATAAGCAGCAATTAGAGAGCACCTCTGTCATTTTTATGCTTTTCTTTTGATTCATATTGAGTATGACTATGATTGGATCTTCGTTGCTCTGAATTACAATGTTTAGTCAGCCCTTGATCTTTGAAAGTGCTCTGCATTTATGTTTTGCGGTCTCAGAAAGAGCTAGCGAGATACCACCTATTCATATTGCTTCATGCTTGTTTTGATTGAAGTGTTGGTATTTGAAACTCATTATTATTTGCTCGTTAGCTGATTATGCCATTGATATTAGTTTATCGTGAGACCTTTGTGTCATTTGCTTTTGTGGTTAACTTGTGATCTTGCTGAAATTCTGGGTATGAGTTAGACATAGTTGCAACAACAAGATCAAACAGAGTTTGTCAAAGCTTTTCTTTCTCTATCAGTTTGTCAACTGAGTTGCTTGAGGACAAGCAAGGTTTTAAGCTTGGGGGAGTTGATACGTCTCCATCGTATCTACTTTTCCAAACTCTTTTGCCCTTGTTTTGGACTCTAATTTGCATGATTTGAATGGAACTAACCTGGACTGACGTTGTTTTCAGCAGAATTGCCTTGGTGTTATTTTTGTGCAGAAATCAAAGTTCTCCAAACGTCCTAAAAATTTACGGGGAGCAGTTTTGGAAAATATCAAAAATATTTGCGCCAAGCTCCACCTCAGGGGGTGGGCCAGTGGGCCACAAGCCCATGCTCCGCCACCATCCCCCTGGTGGCGGTGGGCAGGCTTGTGGGGCCCACACAGACCTGCTGCCCCAACTCCAGCTCTATAAGTTGCCTTTCGTCCCAGAAAAATAAGGAGAGAAGTTTTCATCGCGTTTTCGATACGGAGGCGCCGCCACCACATGTTCTTCATCTGGAGGGCAGATCTAGAGTCCGTCTTGGGCTCCAGAGAGGGGAAATCATCGCCATCGTCATCATCAACCTTCTTCCCTCTCCAATTCCATGAAGCTCTTCGTTGCTCGTGAGTAATCTATTCGTAGGCTCGCTGGGCGGTGATGAGTAGGATGAGATCAATCATGTAATCGAGTTAGTTTTGATGGGGATTGATCCCTAGTATCCACTATGTTCTGAGATTGATGTTGCTACTACTTTGCCATGCTTAATGCTTGTTACTAGGGCCCGAGTGCCATGATTTCAGATCTGAAATTATTATGTTGTCACCAATATATGTGTGTTTTAGATCCGATCTTGCAAGTTGTAGTTACCTACTATGTGTTATGATCCGGCAACCCCAGAGTGACAATAACCGGAACCACTCCCGGTGATGACCATAGTTTGAGGACTTCATGTGTTCACCAAGTGCTAATGTGTTGGTCCGGTTCTTTATTAAAAGGAGAACCTTAATATCCCGTAGTTTCCTTTTGGACCCCGCTGCCATGGGAGGGATGGACAATAGATGTCATGCAAGTTCTTTTCCCTAAGCACGTATGACGACACACGGAATGCATGCCTACATCACATTGACGAACGGGAGCTAGCCACATATCTCCCCGTGTTATAGCTGTTGCATGATGAATATCATCCAAACAAATCACCGACCCATTGCCTACGAGTTTGTCCTACTGCTGTTACTTGTCTTGCTCTGCTGCTGCTGCTACTACTGTTGCTACTGCTGTTACTTGTCTTGGTCTGCTGCTGCTGCTACTGTTGTTACTTGTTTTGCTCTACTACTACTACTGTTTCTATTACTGTCGCTTTCTACTGTTGCTACTTGCTACTGCTGTCACTACTGCTGTTCCTTGCCGCTGCTATTGCTCGTTACACTGTCGTCACTCGCTACTTTGATGTTACTACTGTGCTTGCAGATACTAATCTTTCAGGTGTGGTTGAATCCGGCAAATTCAGTTGCTAATACTCAAGAGTATTCTCTCACCTCCTATAGGCGATCAACAAATTGGGTCAAATACTCTACCCTCGAAAACTGCTGCGAACCCACGCGCTCGTAGGCCATCAACAACATTCTTCTAGTTCCGTTACTGGGGAGTGCTATCAGCATTCTTTTGGTGCCGTTGCAGGAGAAGGTTTGTTTGTCATAAGCATTCGTTTAGCTAACGCGAGAGATTGCAAATCAGGGCGCACGTGCATGGGGGGACCCATATGAACGTGGGTAGTGGGAGCAAGGCCCCACACCCCTGGTCAAGGCGCACCAAGACGCCCCTTAGGAGGAATAAGATCGTATCCCGAAGGGATAAGATCAAGATCCCTAAAAAGGGGGGATAACAATCAGTGGGGAAGGAAAAGGATGGATTTCTTTCCTCCCACCTTTGCCAACGCCCCAATGGACTTGGAGGGCAAGAAACCAGCCCCCTCCAACCCTATATATGAAGGGGAGGTCAATGGGAGCCTCAACCCTTTCCCCTGGCACAACCCTCCCCCTCATATACCTCCTCCTCCTCCATAGTGCTTAGCGAAGCCCTGCCCCAGAACCACGAGCTTCACTGCCACCATGTCGTCGTGCTACTGAAGCTCACCCTCAACTTCTCATCCCCCCTTACTGGATCAACAAGGAGGAGATATCCCCGGGTTGTACGTGTGTTGAACGCGAAGGCGTCGTTCGTTCGGCGCTTGGATCGGATCTTCCGCGATTTGAATCGCCGCGAGTACGACTCCATCAACTGTGTTCTTTGTAATGCTTCCGCTTAGCGATCTTCAAGGTATGAAGATGCACTCTCTCTCTCGTTGCTAGCATCTCCTAGATTGATCTTGGTGACACGTAGAATTTGTTTTTTGAATTATTACTACGTTACCCAACATGGGTTTCCTCCCCACCTCTCCTATTCGGCTGAATAGGCCCACCAGGATGGCCGCCCAGCCCACTAGGGGCTAATGCGCTAGCTCTAGGCCTATTTGGTTCTCCTCCCGGTGGGTGCCCCCCGGTCAACCCTCGGAACCCATTTGTCACTCCCGGTACTTTAACGGTAATGCCAAAAATCTTTCCGGAACCCGAATACATCTTTCCTATATATCAATCTTCATCTCCAAACCATTCCGGAACTCCTCATGACATCCGGGATCTCATCGGCTCCGAAAAACATTTGGTCACCAACATACATAATTGATCTATACTGATATGTCACCGAACCTTATGTGTGTAAACCCTGTGGTTTCAAGAACTATGAAGACATGATCGAGACACTCTCAGGTCAATAACCAATAGCGGGACCTGGATGTCCATATTGGATCCTACATATTCTATGAAGATCTTTATGAGTCGAACCTCTATGTCAAGGATTAAGTTAATCCTGTATATTATTCCCTTTGTCCTTCGGTATGTTACTTGCCCGAGATTCGATCGTCAATATCTCTATACCTTGTTCAATCTCGTTACTAGCAAGTCTCTTTACTCGTTCCGTAATACAAAATCACGTGACTAACTCTTTATTCACATTGCTTGCAAGGCTTTTTTTTATGTTGTATTACCGAGTGGGCCCTAAGATACCTCTCTGACACATAGAGTGACAAATACCAGTCTTGATCCATGCCAACTCAATAGACACCTTCAGAGATACCTGTAGAGTACCTTTATAGTCAACCAGTTACGTTGCAACGTTTGATACTCACAAGTTATTCCTCCGGTGGGAGTGAGTTAGATGATCTAATGGTCATAGGAACAGATACCTGACATGCAGAAAACAATAGCAATAAATTGACACGATCACACGCTACATTCATAGTTTGGGTCTTGTCCATCACATGATTCTCCTAATCATGTGATCCTGTTATCAACTAACAACTCTTGTCTATGGTCAGGAAACCTTGACCATCTTTGATCAACGAGCTAATCCATTAGAGGCTTACAAGGGACAATATGGTGTCTATGTATCCACACATGTATTCGAGTTTCCAACCAATACAATTCTAGCATGGATAATAAATGATTATCTTGAACAAGGAAATATAATAATAACTATTTTATCATTGCCTCTAGGGCATATTTCCAATAGTCTCCCACTTACACTAGAGTCAATAATCTAGCTCACATCACTATGTGATTTACATTATAATGAATCTAACACCCATACAGTTCTGATGTTGATCATGTTTTGTTGTGGAAGAGGCTTAGTCAACGGGTCTGCAACATTCAGATCCATGTGCACTTTGCAATTACTTATGTCCTCCTCTTTAATGTAATCGCGGATGGAATTGAAACGTCACTTTATGTGTCTGGTCCTCTTGTGAAACCTTGGTTGCTTGGCTAGAGCAATGGCACTAGTGTTGTCACAAAACAGAGTCAGTGGATCCACTACACTGGGCACAACTCCAAGATCTGTCATGAACTCCTTCATCCACACACCTTCTTTAGCCGCCGCTGAGGCAGCTATGTACTCTGCTTCGCATGTAGAATCAGCTACCATGCTTTTCTTGGAACTTCACCAGTTTACCGCACCCCCATTGAGAATAAATATGTATCCGGTTTGATACTTAGAGTCACACGAATTAGTGTCAAAGCTTGCATCGACGTAACATTTTACGAAAAGCTCTTTATCACCTCCATATATGAGAAACATTTTCTTAGTCCTTTTCAGGTACTTCAGAATATTCTTGACTGTTATCCAGTGATCCATTTCTGGATCACTTTGAAACCTTCCTGCCATACTTGTGGCAAGGGTGACATCATGTCTTGTGCACATCATTGCATACATAATAGAGCCTATGTCTGAAGCATAGGGGACACCACTCATCTTTTCTCTATCTTCTGCAGTCACTCGGCATTGAGTCTTACTCAACTTCATACCTTGCAACACAGTCAAGAACCCTTTCTTGGATTGTTCCATTTTGAACTTCTTCAAAACTTTGTCAAGGTATGTGATGTGTGAAAGTCCTATTAAGCGTGTTGATCTATTTCTATAGATCTTGATGCGTGATATGTAAGCAGCTTTTCCTAGGTCCTTCATTGAAAAACTCTTATTCAAATAATCATTTACACTTCCCAAAAGTTTTATATTGGTTCCAATCAGCAATATGTCATCCACATATAATATTAGAAACATTATAGAGCTCCCACTCACTTTCTTGTAAATACAAGCTTCTCCATAAACTTGTATAAACCCAAACGCCTTGATCACCTCATCAAAGCGCTAATTCCAACTCCGAGATGCTTGCAGCAATACATAAATGGACCGCTGGAGTTTGCATACTTTGTCAGCATACTCTGGATCAACAAAACCTTTTGATTGCATCATATACAACTCTTCCTTAAAGAAACCATAAAGAACATTGTTTTTACATCCATCTGCCAAATTTCATAATCAAAAACTACAAATATTGCTAACATGATTCTGACGGACTTCAGCATCGCTATGGGTGAGAAAGTCTCATCATAGTCAACTCCTTGAACTTGTGAAAACCCCTTTGCCACAAGTCGAGCTTTATAGACGGTGATATTACCGTCCGCGTCCGTCTTCTTCTTAAAGATCCATTTATTCTGAATGGGCTTTCGCTCTTCAGGTAATACTACCAAAGTGGACACTTTGTTTTCATACATGGGTCCTATCTCGGATTTCATGGCCTCTAACCATTTGTTGGAATCCGGGCCCACCGTCGCTTCTCCATAGCTCGTAGGTTCATCGTTGTCCAACAACATGACTGATAAGTCAGGGTTACCGTACCACTCAGGAGCAGTACGTGCCCTTGTCGACCTACGAGGTTCGATAGCAAGTTGATCTGGAGCTACATGATCATCATAACCAGCTGCATCTTCAACTGATGTAGGCTCCACAGGAATCTATTTCTGTGTTGCGCTACTCTGTGGTTGAAGTAAAGGTTCTATAAACTCATCAAATTCTATCTTCCTCCCACTCAACTCTTTCGAGAGAAACCCTTTCTCAAGAAAACTTCCGTTTTTAGCGAGAAACACTTTGCCTTCGGATGTGAGATGGAAGGTATACCCAACTGTCTCTTTTGGGTATCCTATGAAGACGCATTTCTCTGCTTTGGGTTCGAACATTTCACGTTGAAGCTTTTTGACATAAGCATCACATCCCCAAACTTTAAGAAATGACAACTTTGGTTTCTTGCCAAACCATTATTCATATGGCGTCGTCTCAATGGATTTTGGTGGTGCCCTATTTAAAGTGAATGCGGATGTCTCTAATGCATAACCCCAAAATTATAATAGCAAATCGGTAAGAGACATCATAGAACGCACCATATATAATAAAGTATGATTGTGACGTTCGTACACACCATTACGTTGTGGTGTTCCAAGCGGTGTCAACTGTGAAACAATTCCATATTGTCTTAAGTGAGTTCCAAACACATAACTCATATATTCTCCTCCTCGATCAGATCATAGGAATTTAATCTTCTTGTTACGATGATTCTCAACTTCACTCTGAAATTGCTTGAACTTTTCAAACGTTTCATACTTGTCTTTCATTAAGTAAATATATCCATATCTACTTAAGTCATCTATAAAGGTGAGAAAATAACGATAACCACTGCGTGCTTTTATGCTCATTGGTCCGCCCACATTAGTATGTATGATTTCCAATAAGTCACTTGCGCGCTCCATTGTTCCGGAGAACAGAGTCTTGGTCATCTTTCCCATGAGGCATGGTTCACATGTGTCAAGTGATTCAAAATCAAGTGACTCCAAAAGTCCATCAGCATGGAGTTTCTTCATGCGTTTTATACCAATATGACCTAAGCAACAGCGCCACAAGAAAGTGGCACTATCATTATTAACTCTACATCTTTTGGCATCAATGTTATGAACATGTGTGTCATTACTATCGAGATTCAATAAGAACAAACCCCCCACATTGGGTGCATGAACATAAAAGATATTACTCATATAAATAGAAAAATCATTATTCTCTCATTTAAATGAGTAACTGTCTCGCAATAAACAAGATCCAGATATAATGTTCATGCTTAACGCAGGCACTAAATAACAATTATTCAGGTTCATACTAATCCCGATGGTAATTGAAGTGAGAGTGTGCCGACGGTGATCACGTCAACCTTGGAACCATTTCCCACGCGCATCGTCACTTCGTCCTTGGCCAGCCTCCTTCTATTCCGTAGTTCCTCTTTTGAGTTGCAAATGTGAGCAACCGAACTGGTATCAAATACCAGGCACTACAACGAGACTTGGCGAGGTACACACCAATAACATGTATATCTAATATACCTTGTTTGGCGTTGACCATCTTCTTGTCTGCCAGATACTTGGGGCGGTTCCACTTCCAGTGACCAGTCCCCTTGCAATGATAGCACTCAGTTTCTGGCTTGGGCCCAGCCTTCGGTTTCTTCACGGGAGGGGCAACTGTTTTGCCACTCTTCTTAGAGTTACCCTTCTTTCCCTTGCCATTTTTCTTGAAACTGGTGCTTTTATTTACCATCAACACTTGATGTTCTTTCTGGATTTCTGACTCAGCAACTTTCAGCATAGCAAACAACTCGGCGACTGATTTATTCATCCCTTCTATGTTGTAGTTCAACACAAAGCCTTTATAGCTAGGTGGCAATGATTGAAGAACTCTGTAAGTGATTGCCCCTGGTAGGAGAACAATTCCCAATTCACCCAGACGGTTAGAGTACCCAGACATTCTGAGTATGTGTTCACTGACAGACCCGTTCTCCTCCATTTTGCAAGCATTTAACTTATCGGAGGTTTTATACCTCTCGATCCAGGCATTCTTTTCAAAGATAAACTTCAACTCCTGGAACATCTCATATGCTCCATGATGTTCAAAACGTCTATGAAGTCCTGGTTCTAAGCCATACAAAATTGCACATTGAACTATTGAGTAGTCATCCACACGCGATTGCGAGATGTTCATATCATCTTGGGTCACCGGTTGGGGTGGCATGTTACCTAGCGGTGCATCAAGTACATAAGACTTTTGGGAAACCATGAGAAAAATTCTCAGATTTTTGGCCCAGTCTACAAAGTTACTTCCATCATCTTTCAACTTGGCTTTCTCTAGGAACACATTAAAATTCAAGGGTGCTACTGCGCGAGCCATTGATCTACAACATAAATTTGCAAAGATTACTTAGACCATTGTTCAAGATAATGAGTTTAGTTAATCATATTACTTATAAAATCCCACTCAAATTGACATCCCTCTAGTCATTCGAGTCACACATGATCCAAATTCACTAACCCAAGTCCGATCATCATGTGAGATGAGTTGGCTTCAATGGTGAACATCTCTATGTTGATCATATCTACTATATGACTCATGTTCGACCTTTCGCTCTCTTGTGTTCCAAGGCCATGTTTGTACATGTTAGGCTCTTCAAGTTTAACCTGAGTGTTCCGCGTGTGCAAAACTGTCTTACACCCGTTGTATGTGAACGTAGAGTCTATCACACCCGATCATCACGTGGTGCCTCGAAACGACGAATTTTCGCAACGGTGCACACTCGGGGAGAACACAGTTTTATCTTGAATGCTACAGTCGTCCTAAGCAAATTAAGGTGCATAAAAAGGATTAACATCACATGCAAATCATAAGTAGCATGATATGGCCATAATCTTGTGCTTATGATCTCCATCTCCAAAGCACCGGCATGATCTCCATCGTCACCGACACAACACCATGATCTCCATCATTGTGCTGCCATCGAGGTTGTCATGCCAAGCATGCTTGTACTATTAAAGCTACTGAACTAGCAATAAAGCAAAGCATCAGCAAGCGCCAAAATAAATTAAAGACAACATTATGGCTCCTGCCGGTTGTCGTAGCATCGACATGCAAGTCGATATTTAACTATTATAACATGATCATCTCATACATCAAATATATAACATCATGTACTTGGCCATATCATATCACATCATACCCTGCAAAAACAAGTTAGACGTCCTCTAATATGTTGTTGCATGTTTTACGTGGTTGCTATGGGTATCTAGCAAGAACGATTCTTATCTACGCAAAACCACAACGATGATATACAAGTTGCTATTTAACCTTCTCCAAGGACCGCCTCTGACAAATCCGATTCAACTAGAATAGGAGAAACAGATACCCGCCAGCCATCTTTATGCAACAAGTTGCATGTGAGTCGATGGAACCAGTCTCTCGTACGCGGACGAGTAAGGTTGGTCTGGTCCGCTTCATCCAACAATACCACCGACTCGAGAAAATACTAAGGAGGGAAGAAATCTAAATATCAACACCCACAAACTCCTTTGTGTTCTACTCGAGATGTCATCTATGCGTAGACCTAGCACTGATACCACTGTTGGAGAACATTGCATGGTAAACAAAAATTCCTACACACACATAAGATCTATCCATGGTGATGACCATCTACGAGAGGAGAGATCGGATCCACATACCCTTGTAGATCGCTAAGCAAGAAGAGTTAAGAAACGCGGTTGATGTAGTCGAACATCTTTGCGATCCAAATCACAAGTCGTCCCGCGATCCAGTCACAATCTAGTGCCGAACGGACGACACCTCCGTGTTCAACACATGTGCAGCTCGATGACGATCTCCGCCTTATTGATCCAACAAGAGGGAGAAAAAGTAGATGAATTCATCGATAACACGACGATGTGGCGGTGGTGTTGGAGAAGCTGATCCGGCATGGCTACGTCGTGCGCTACCGAATCAACCTACAGGGCATGACGAACTAGTGGAGGGAGAGGGGATGCATCGTGGCTTGTGGTGCGGCTAGCCTCTCTCCTCTCCACTATATATAGGTGGGAGGGAGGGGTGGCGCCCTAGGGGAAAGTCCCTAGGGTTGGACGGCGATGCACAAGGGGGAGGAGTCCTCCTCCAGTTCGGTTTGGTGGAGGAGGAGTCCTCCTCCTAGTGGGTTTCCTACCCACCTCTCTTATTCAGGCGAATAGACCCATGAGACTGGCCGCCCAACCCACCAGGGCTTGGTGCACCACCTCTAGACCTATGTGGTTTTCCTCCCGGTGGGTGCCCCCCCCCCCCCCGGTGAACCCCCGGAACCCATTCATCACTCCCGGTACTTTACCGGTAATGCTCGAAATCTTTCCGGAACCCGAATACATCTTTCCTATATAACAATCTTCATCTCCAGACCATTCCGGAACTCCTCGTTCCGGGATCTCATCTGGGACTCCGAACAACATTCGGTCACCAACATACATAATTCAACTATACCGAAACTTCACCAAACCTTAAGTGTGCAGACCCTGTGGGTTTGAGGACTATGTAGACATGACTCAGACACTCTCCAATCAATAACCAATAGCGGGACCTGGATGTCCATATTGCCTCCTACATATTCTACGAAGATCTTTATCGGTCGAACCTCTATGTCAAGGATTAAGTTAATCACGTATATTATTCCCTTTGTCTTTTGGTATGTTACTTGCCCGAGATTCAATCGTCAATATCTCTATACCTTGTTCAATCTTGTTACTGGCAAGTCTCTTTACTTGTTTTGTAATACAAAATCATGTGACTAACTCTTTAGAGACATTGCTTGCAAGGCTTGTTTGTGATGTTGTATTACCGAGTGGGCCCTGAGATACCTCTCCATCACACGGAGTGACAAATCCCAGTCTTGATCCGTGCCAACTCAACACACACCTTCGGAGATACCTGTAGAGTACCTTTGTAGTCACCTAGTTACGTTGCGACATTTGATACTCATGAGGTATTCTTTCGGTGTCAGTGAGTTACATTTTCTCATGGTCATAGGAACATATGCTTGACATGCAGAAAACAGTAGCAATAAACTGACACGATCACATACCATGTTCATAGTTTGGGTCTTGTCCATCACATCATTCTCCTAATGATGTGACCCCGTTATCAAGTGACAACTCTTCTCTATGGTCAGGAAACCTTGACCATCTTTGATCAACGAGCTAATCCATTAGAGGCTTACTAGTGACAGTGTGTTGTCTATGTATCCACACATGTATTTGAGGTTCCAATCAATACAATTATAGCATGGATAATAAATGATTATCTTGAACAAGGAAATATAATAACAACTATTTTATCATTGCCTCTAGGGCATATTTCCAACACCACAGGCATCAAATGGAGGGCTATTGCTTGCTCTACGCCGACTACTTTGTCGATGCTCCACTGCACAAGGAGAAAGTATTTCGGCGCCATTATCAGATGGGTGCCAAAATCTCTTCCTCAAGATTGTGAATGCCATCCAGAAGTTCGACAACTATTTCGTTTGCAAGAAGGATTGCACCGACACAGTTGGATTTTCCTGACTCCAGAAGTGCACGATAGTTATCAAGATTCTTGCATACGGAGCTCCCGTGATAGACAGGAAGACTATGGACGCATGGCCGAGTCCACCACCATTGAGTGTTTGTAAAAGTTTTGCAGGGCAGTGGTGGCAGGGTTTGGACCACAATACTAGCGATCAAGCAATTGTTTCACACTTTTTATGTTCTCAAACCTTTTCAACTCTCACGCAATACATGAGTGTGGGCCATGGATATAGAACTATTGGTGGAGGTTGCGAAAAAAAGAGGAGAAGATAGTCTCACATCAACTAGGCATATCAACGGGCTATGGAGATTCCCATCAATAGATATCAATGGGAGTGAGTAGGGATTGCCATGCAACAAATGCACTAGAGCTATAAGTGTATGAAAGCTCTAAAAGGAAACTAAGTGGTTGTGCAAAAGATGTAATTCCACTAGTTATATGAAAGTGACAAAATAGGAGACTCTCTATGAAGAACATGGTGCTACTTTGGAGCACAAGTGTGGAAAAAGATAGTAGCATTGTCCCTTCTCTCTTTCTCTCATTTTTTTTTGTTTTTTTCCTTTTTTTGGATGGGCTTCTTTGGCCTCTTTTATTTTTTATGGGCTTCGCTGGCTTCTTTTATTTTTTGTAAAGTCTGGAGACTCATCCCAACTTGTGATGGAATCATAGCTTCCATCATCCTTTTCTCACACGGGACAATGCTCTAATAATGCAAATAATCACACTTTTATTTACTTACAACTCAAAGATTACAACTCGATATCTAGAATAAAATATGAGTCTATAAGCAATATGGAAGTGATGGTGCGTGTCATAAAAACGATACGGTGGTGTTGCATGGCAATATATCTCGGAAAGGCTATGAAAATGCCATAATAGGTAGATATGGTGGCTATTTTTGAGGAATGTATATGTTGGCTATTTTGAGGAAGGTGGGTTTAATGTACCGGCGAGAGTTGCACGGTACTAGAGAGGCTAGCAAAGGTGGAAGGGTGAGAGTGTGTATAATCCATGAACTCAACATTAGTCATAGAGAACTCACATATTTATTGCAAAAGCCTATTAGTTATCGAAGCAAAGTATTAGACGCATGATCCTAGGGGACGGGTTGGTTGGAATTAACCATCGTGCGATCCCGACCTCCACACAAAGGTTGACAATCATTAAACAAATCATGCCCCGACTTCATCACATAACAGTTCACCATACGTGCATGCTACAGGAGTCACAAGCTTTAACACAAGTATTTCTTCTAATTCACAATTACTTACTAGCATGGCTTCCATATTACCACCTTCATATCTCAAAACTATATGCAAGGAATCAAACTTCTCATCATATTCAGTGCACTTAATATGAAAGTTTTTATTATATCCCTCTTGGATGCCCATTATATTAGGACTGAATTCATAACCTAAACCAATTACCATGCTGTTTAAAGAACTCTCAAAATAATATAAGTGAGGTACAAGAGTTTAATAATTTCCATAAAACACCACACCGCTGTGCTCTAAAAGATATAAGTGAAGCACTAGAGCAACATTGCCTAGCTCAAAAGATATAAGTGAAGCACAAAGAGTATTCTAATAAATTCACGATTCAGAGTGTCTCTCTCAAAAGATGTGTTCAGCAAGAATGATTTTGGCAAACTGAAAAGTAAAGACTCATATCATACAAGACACTCCAAGCAAAACACATATCACGTGGTGAATAAAAATATATCCTCAAGTAAATTTACAGATGGATTGAAGACGAAAGAGGAGATGCCTTCCGGGGCATCCCCAAGCTTAGGCTCTTTGGTATCCTTGAATATGTCTTGGAGTGCCTTGGGTGGCCCCAAGCTTAGGCTCTTTCCACTCCTTATTCTGTAGTCCATCAAATCTTTACCGAAAACTTGAAAACTTCATAACACAAAACTCAACAGAAAACTCATGAGATCTGTTAGTATAAGAAAAATAAATCACCACTTTAGGTACTGTTGTAAACTCATTCTTTATTTATTTTTATTTAATATTTACTGTATTCCAACTTCTCCATGGTTCATACCCCCCTGATAAAACCCATAGATTCATCAAAATAAGCAAACAACACAAAGAAAACAGAATATGTAAAAAAAGAACAGTTTGTAGCAATTTGTTTACTTCGAATACTTTTGTAACTCCAAAACTTCTGAAAAATTAGGAAGATATGGGAAATTTGTAAGTCAATCTTGTGTAAAGATTTCAGATCCAAATCACTTTCCAGTGAATTTACAAAATTCTAGGACTGAGAGCGAAAGTTTCTGTTTTTCACCAAAATCAACTTGCATACACCGTAGACCATCCCAAAGCTCTTACTTGGCTCAAACACTAACTAAAACAATAAAACACAATTGTTACAGAGGTAATAATGTGTGCAGCACTCAAAAATAGAATCAAAAACAAAAACATAAAATAAAATTGGGTTGCCTCCCAACAAGCGCTATTATTTAACGCCCCTAGCTAGGCATAACGATTTCAATGATGCTCGTATAAAGGTAAAGAACTAAAACATAAACAGAGCATCATGAATCACATGGCAAGCATATTTAAGTCTAACCACTTCCTATGCATAGGTATTTTGTGAGCAAACAAATTATGGGAACAAGAATCAATTAGCATAGGAAGGGAAAACAAGTATAACTTCAAAATTTCCAACACATAGAGAAGAAACTTGATATTATTGCAATATGTAAAAGCATATGTTCCTCTCTCATAGTAATTTTCAGTAGCATCATGAATAAATTCAACAATATAGCTATCACATAAAGCATTATTTGCATGATACACATGCATAAAAGTCTTACAATCTTCCAAGTTAGTGGGTTTAACACTAACTAAAGTCATGACCTCTCCAAACCCACTTTTATCAAAAAAAAATAAGACTGAACACTCTCCAAATATGTGGGGTTCTTTTTACCTAAAGTTCACACTCTTCAAAAACCCTATTTCGATATCATATTCATCAAGAGTATTAAATAAATTATCAAGATCATAAGAAGCATTATCACCCCAATCATGATCATTGCAATAAGTAGTAGTCATGGAAAACTCATCAAATATAGCATCCCCAAGCTTGTGGGTTTGCATATCATTAGCACAATTAATATTAATAGAATATATAACAATGTCATTGCAATCATGCTTTTCATTCAAGGAAACATCGTGAATCACTTCATCACAATTTTCAGATTCACGAATCTCAAGCAAAACTTCATGGAGATAATCAAGTACACTCAAGTCACTAGCAATTGGTTCATCATAATTGGATCTCTTGAAAAGATTAGCAAGTGGATGAGGATTCATATCAATAGATTTTTAGCAAACAAAGATGCAAGCAAGTAGAAGGCACATGGTAACACAAGTAGAAAAAAAAGAGAACTGGCGAGAAAAAGGCGAATAAAATGGCAAATTGGTGAAGTGGGGGAGAGGAAAACGAGAGGCAAATGGAAAATAAAGTAAATGCAAGAGATGAGTTTGTGATGGGTACTTGGTAGGCTTGTTCTTGCTATGTATCCTCCTCGGCAACGGCGCCAAAAATCCTTCTTGCTACCTCTTGAGCTTACGTTGGTTTTCTCTTGAAGAGGAAAGGGTGAAAGGATCGATATGGTTGACTAGAGGGGGGGGTGATTAGGCAACTACCAATTTTTAGCTCTTCTTAACAAGTTAGAGAAAGCAACACAATGGTTCTCTAAATAAACTACTAGGTGAGCAACCTATATGATGCTAACTACCATGACAACTAATGCAAGCAAGAAATACACAACAAAAATAATATACACAAAGTAAAGGTAAGACATAACCTCAAGTGGAACCGATGAAGATGAGGATGTGTTACCGAAGTTCCTTCCCTTTGACAGGAAGTACGTCTCCGTTGGAGCGGTGTGGAGGCACAATGCTCCCCAATAAGCCACTAGGGCCACCGTATTCTCCTCACGCCCTCACACAATGCGATGTGTCATGATTCCACTATTGGTTCCCTTGAAGGCGGCGACCGGACCTTTACAAACAAGGTTGGGGCTATATCCACACAATGCTCGGAGGCTCCCAACAAGACCACGGAGCTTCACCACAATGGATATGGATCCGAGGTGACCTCAACTGTCTAGGGTGCTCAATCACCCAAGAGTAACAAAATCTGCAAGGGATTAGTGGGGGGAATCAAATATCTCTTAGTGGAAGTGTAGATCTTGGCCTTCTCAACCAATCCCTAGGAAATCAACAAGTTTGATTGGCTAGGGAGAGAGATCGGGCACAAATGAGCTTAGGAGCAACAATGGAGTCTTAGAAGGTCAAAAGGTAGGGTTATTGGAGTGTAAGAACCCTTTATATAGTGAGGGAACAGATCCAACCGTTACCCCCACTTACAGCACCCGCAACACGGTACTACCGCTTGGAGGAAGCGGTACTACCGCCGCCCCTAGCGGTACTACCGCTCGGGGGAAGCGGTACTACTGCTTGGTGGGGAGCGGTACTACCGCCAGCCCCAGCAGTACTACCGCTAGGCCAGGAGCGGTACTACCGCTTGGTAGGCAAATAGCCATGGTAGTAAAAATACTACTACCGGGCCTACCGCCGCTGGAAAAGTACTCGCAAAAAGTCCGACGAAGTACAACCGCTCAGAGAGAGAGGTACTACCGTCCCGAAGCGGTACTACCGCTCATCCAGAGCGGTACTACCGTTGCACTTTTTGCACAGAGAGGGAGAGAACATGCGGGAGCTCCATTGCTGCAAAGAAAAGGTGGTCGAAAGAAAAAGTGTGCGCGTGTGTGTTGATTCCACCCAAACCTTTCCGACGCGGACCCCCTCTTAATAGTACGGCTTTCCTACGACTCAAAACCACCAAAGAGAACCGTAGAAACCACCGTGCTTCAATACCACCGAGGGGCGACGAATCGTCTTGTGCCTTGCCATGTATTATCTGAATTGCTTAATGCACACGATTAGTGTGCAGAGGTACTGCCATCAATCACCAAAATCACTTAGGACGAAATATGCCCTAACAATATCCCCCATTTGGTGAATTGATGGCAACACCGGATTTGTACAAAATAGAATATAATGAAGACATATGAAAACCCAAAGTCAATTAACTAGAGACTGGCTCCCTCTAGATGTGTGCATGTTTAAAGTAGTCCTATGAACAACAAGCCACACAATCCAAGGAAAAGCACTCCCCTAGAAATCATAGACGGATACTCCTTGCAATGACCTGATATAACGCTGAGGAAGGAAGCAAGGTATAGCATGTGAGTATAAAGATAACGGCACACTATAAATGAACTCACAAGCTAAGAATATAGAGAGATGATAAAGATAGTATAGGGATAGCATATGTCTCACACCATATGACTAAGAGTGTTCACACAGATGATAAATTATCGGACACGATAAAACCAGCCAAGTTCAGCAAAGAAGGACTCAGAAAATACGAAAAAACCAAAGCAAATCCCTAACACTCTCTCCCCCTTTGGCATCAGGACACCAAAAAGGCAGAGAGGATGCGAATGACACAGGCGGTAGCTCAGCCATCGGAGTCCTCATCATATTCCTCCGTAGCCTCCGGATCAGTCTCCTCCTCATCTTCCTCACCAGGATCCTCCTGAGCAGACTCAGCCCACTGGAAATCTCTCTCCTGCATCCAATTAGCCTCTGGAGTGATGACCTCCTCAGATCCGCTCGGGAAGTGTACGTCAAGCTTCCTCATGATACGCTTATCCCTCTGACGGCTCTCCTTCTGGGCCACATGAGTCAGATACTACCCCTTTGCCTGCATGCAAAATAAGGTCCTCATCTGGTCCTTCAGCTTCTTGGCCCAAGATGGCTCAGCAGAAGAACGGGAATGTGAGGTAGGGCTGCCCTCATCCTCGGCATCAACAACCTTCTCCTCAGTCTCCAGTACGTGAAGTGGAGGTGTTGGCCCACTTATCTTTTTGGCGCAGCTTGATGGGCTCATGGCTGAAACATCCAGTGGCAACAGGGAAGGGCACGCGAGTAAAAGGACTCAAACCACTTTCTCTTGATGAAGTAGTACAGGTAAGGCCCATAGATGGGAACCTTACGGTTGTATATTGCCATCTAAAGCTCGCAAAACATCACATTAGACACATCGAGTGGCCCAGTGTTCTTCGTTTGTCCCTCCTCACACATAAGAAGCATGTCCACCAGATAAGAATGAACTTGGTCTTTGTTGCCAACCCGAGGGAACAGAGTGTTGCAGAAGATCCTATGCATGACATCCAATAAGGAGGGGAGCACATTCTTCCTGAGATAGAAGGGCATCAGCTTTTCCTTGGGGGTAGCACCGCGGTTTGCATGAGGGCGCAAGCCAACAGGTTTATGCATCCCCTCGTCACGGACATTTAGAAGCTTTATGAGCTCAACCCAAGAGCCATACATCATCTCGCCATTAGTCATCCAGGTCATAGTACGATCCACATCAGCATGAAAGTGGACAGTGAAATAAAATTGAGCCACTACCTATGGATCGAAGTCATAGCGAAAGGTGATGAGGTCCTCAATACCCAGCTTCTGTATCATATTCAGGGCCTCTCCAAAATATCCAGGATCCCTCTGGAGATGATTAAGATCAATCCACTGCACCAGGACATAGATTTTCTTCCGAGTGAGGTCGACATCTTGGAATATCAGGACTTGCTGCTTGGACCAGAACATCTCACAGCCCTTGATCCGAGCCCTCTCAGTGACATAAGGATTGATCTTTTGGCGCCGCAATACTCTTTAAGACGCGTAGTGTCATAATCAATGTTGGCCTCCTTGTCCTTCGATGTAGTCTTCTTGATATTGCGCTTTGGAGGATTGGAAACTGATAACCCAAAAGTATAGGGGATCGCAACAGTTTTCGAGGCTAGAGTATTCAACCCAAATTTGTTGATTCGACACAAGAGGAAGCAAAAGAATATTCTCGAGTATTAGCATTTGAGTTGTTAATTCAACCACACCTGAAAGACTTAGTATCTACAGCAAAGTATCAGTAGCAAAGTAGTGATAGCAACAGTAGCAACGGTAACAATAGCAGCAGTGACAGCAGTAGCGACAAAGTAACGGTAGCAGCAGTGACAGCAGTAGCGACAAAGTAACATAGCAAGGACCAGTAGGAAAAGCTCGTAGGCATTGGATCGGTGATGGATAATTATGCCGGATGACATTCATCATGCAACAGTTATAACACGGAGAGATATGTAACTAGCTCCAGTTCGTCAATGTAATGTAGGCATGTATTTCGCATATAGTCATACATGCTTATGAAAAGAACTTGCATGACATCTATTGTCCATCCCTCCCGTGGCAGCGGGGTCCTAATGGAAACTATGGGATATTAAGGTTCTCCTTTTAACTGAGAACCGGAACAAAGCATTAGCACTTAGTGAATACATGAACTCCTCATACTATGGTCATCTCCGGGAGTGGTTCCGGCTATTGTCACTCCGGGGTTGCCGGGTCATAACACATAGTAGGTGACTACAACTTGCAAGATAGGATCAAGAACACACATATATTGACGAGAACATAATAGGTTCAGATCTGAAATCATGGCACTCAGGCCCTAGTGACAAGCACTAAGCATGGAAAAGTAGTAGCAACATCAATCTCAAAACATAGTGGATACTAGGGATCAATCCCCGTCAAAACTAACTCGATTACATGATAGATCTCATCCAACCCATCAACGTCCAGCAAGCCTACGATGAGATTACTCACGAACGATGAAGAGCATCATAGAATTGGCGATGAAGGAAGGTTGGTGATGACGATGGCGATGATCTCCCCTCTCCGGAGCCTAGAACGGACTCCAGATCTGCCCTCCAGAGGAAGAACGGGTGGTGGCGGCGCCTCCGTATCATAAAACGCGATGAACTCTCCTCCTGGATTTTTTTTCCGAACGGAAGGGACTAAATAGAGCTGGAGTTGGAGGCGGCGGAGCCCCGAGGGCCCCACAAGCCTGCTAGGCGCGGCCAGGGGACGCGCCACCTGGGCTCCTCGCTCCACACCTCCGGAGGATTCTTGCGCCAGTATTTTTTATCTATTCCACAAAAATCCTCTTAAATTTCCAGGTCATTCCGAGAACTTTTATTTCTGCGCAAAAACAACACCATGGCAATTCTGCTGAAAACATCGTTAGTCCGGGTTAGTTCCATTCAAAACATGCAAATTAGAGTCCAAAACAAGGGCAAAAGAGTTTGGAAAAGTAGATACGACAGAGACGTATCAACTCCCCCAAGCTTAAAGCCTTGCTTTTCCTCAAGCAATTCAGTTGACAAACTGAAAGAGAAAAAAGAAAGACTTTTACGAACTCTGTTTGATCTTGTTGTTGTAATTATGTCTAACTCACATTCATATTTTCAGCAAGATCATAAACTAACCACATAAGCAATGACATTTAGGTCTCAGGAGGAACTCAAATCAATGGCATAATCAACTAGCGAGCAATAATAATAAGTTTCAAACGTCAACACTTCAATCAAAACAATCATGAAGCAATATGAACAGATGGTATCTCGCTAGCTCTTTGTGAGACCGCAAAACATAAATGCACAGCACCTTCAAAGACCAAGGGTTGACTAAACATTGTAATTCATGACAAAGAAGATCCAGCCACAGTCATACTCAATAACAATTAAAAGCAAAGCATAAAAAATGATGGAGGTGCTCTCTAATTGGTGCTTTTATAAGAAGAGGATGACTCAACAGAAACATAAATAGATAGGCCCTTTGCAGAGGGAAGCATTGATTTGCAAAGGTGCCAGAGCTCAAGCTTTGAAGACAGAGATAAATAATTTTCGGTGGCATGCTTTCATTGTCAATGCAATGACCAAGAGTTTTCACCATCTTCCATGCTACACATACTATAGGTGTTTCCCAAATAGAAAAGTAAAGTTTTGACTCCCCCACCACCGATCAGTCACACTCCACGACTAGCCGAATACTCGGGTGCCGTCCATACCAACAACAATCCAGGGGGAGTTTTGTTTGCAATTATCTTTTCGATTTGAGCATGGAACTGGGCATTCCAATTACCGGCCCCTTTCTCGTGAATGATAGTGAATAAACACATATCGAGGATAACACGCCTAGCATGGAAGATACTGATCGCCCCTTGTCACCACATGAGCGGTTCGGGCATGCAAAACAGATTATTTCTTGAAGGTTTAGAGAGTGGCACATGCAAATTTACTTGGAACGGCAGGTAGATACCGCATATAGGTAGGTATGGTGGACTCATATGGAACAACTTTGGGTTTATGGAAGTGGATGCACAAGCAGTATTCCCGCTTACTACAAGTGAAGGCTAGCAAAAGACTGGGAAGCGACCAACTAGAGAGCGACAACAGTCATCAATATGCATTGAAATTAACCAACATTGAGTGCAAGCATGAGTAGGACATAAATCACCATAAACATGAATATCATAGAGACTATGTTGATTTTGTTTCAACTACATGCGTAAACATGCGCCAAGTCAAGCCACTTGAATCATTCAAAGGAGGATACCATCCTATCGCACTACATCATAATCATCTCAAAATTCATGTTGGCATCCAAGAAAAACCATTATAAGCTCCTACTAATTAAGCATGTCATCAGAAACTATGATCTCTAAGGTGTCATTGCAAACATGTTTCTCTCACAACAAAGCTGAATTAGGAACAATGAGCTAGTCACATTTACAAAAACAAAATAGACCGAGTTCATACCAGCTTTTCCAGGCTCAGTCACTTCATCATATATTGTCATTATTGCCTTTCACTTGCAGGACCGAATGATGTGAACAATAATAAGAGTGTTCGTGCATTGGACTATGTTGGAATCTACAAGCAAACACAAAGGAGAAGACAAAGTAATATGGCTCTTTGACACATAAACAGATATGCATGCGAGAGCCACTAAACATTGTAACCATGGTCTTCTACCTTGACCGAAAGAAAAAGAAAACTATTTACACGGGAAAGCTCCCAACAAGCAAAAGAAGAACGAGAAATCTTTTTGGGTTTTCTCAATCTAAACAAACACACGAGAAGAAAGCAAGAAAAAGAAATAAACTAGCATGGATGATACAGTGGCAAAGTGTGAACACCGACTATCAAAGTGAAAGTGTAAGCATGAATATAAAGTCGGTGAGAAACACATACTCCCCCAAGCTTAGGCTTTTGGCCTAAGTTGGTATACTCCCAAGGAGGGAAATAACCGTCTCCGGGGTACTCAGGAGTGTACTGAGGGTGCCACTGCTGGGTGAGCTCCTCTGACTCCCACTGATAAACTGGCATCTGGTACTCGACCGGTAGCTGGGGCCCGGGCGCCTGTGGTGGTGCTATGCCCCAATATGCGTAGATGTCCGAGGGCATAATAATATACCTGCCTAGATGAAGATTGAACAAAGAAGGAGCAGGCAAGGTAATAGTCTCACGAGTACCCTGAATAATACCAGGTTATAAATCATCCTCTTATTTATATATTTATCAAGAAAGTCATGGCGAACCATGCTATCATAATCTAGATATCTCTGAGGAAGAATAATCTCTTCTTCCTCGTGCAGTCTAATAGGTATCTCAAATTGTCTGGCAAGATGGGTAGCATAGATACCTCCATAAACAACGACTTTAGAATGGTTCGTGTTCAACCGTTGAGACACTATAGCGCCCAAGCTATAAGTTTTATTATTATAAACGACTTCGTGGAAAACTGCAAGATCTGGGGAGCTAAGGGCCAGAGCTTTCCCATGGCCAATCAAACATTTTCCCACGAATAATGAGAAGTACCGAAGCACGGGAAAATGTATGCTAGCAACTCTAGCCCAAGACACTCCTCTCTCCTCTCCTACAACAATAGTATCAATGAAAGCCTCCAAGTCCCGTGGAAAATGTTCATGAATATCCCCAACATAAGGTAATTTGCAGACATTGCAAAAATCCTGAAGTGACATGTGTTGGGGGATATCATATAGCTTGAACTCAACCATAGGAGGACTCTTCCTTGGATAGAAGTTAAAGCTTTGCATGAAAATATTAGTGAGGAGGAGGTATTGTGAACACTTATCTTCAACAAATGCGGTAAGGCCTGCGTTCTCCACCAAGTAAAAAATCCTCATAAAGACCGGCGGCACGTAAGAACAGATCGCTTGGCCACTCGCACGCTCGAACTTCTGCAACTCGGGGGACTGGATACTTGGGTTTCTTCTTCTCATTTTCATCATCCTTGGGGTCACGGCTTGAAGAGACTTTTAGGAACCTCCTCATCTTTTCCTTTCTCTGAAAATTTCTGAAATTTTTGGTGACTCAAAGGAAAAGTGAACAAAGGCTCAACGAAACTCATAGCAACTACTCCGACAAGTGCCTAGAGGCCATATCACGCATCAAAACTACTTGGGACCAGCTAAAATTAGCATGCAAAGCTCAAGAACAGGGTCACCAAGGCAGAAAAAATACGCAACGAGTAAGGCACTAGAGCACAAACTAATTGGACCAATGGAGGAGTCACATACCAAGGAACAATTTCCCCAAAACAGTTTGGTTAATGGGGCTTTGCACAAGGAGATCGAAAATCGCAGCAAGAAGAGCAAGAACACGTGTTTGAACTGTAGAATGAATTTTTCTAGAGGTAGGAGAAGGAGATGGGAGCTGGAATAAATGGAGGGGGACACGTGGGCCCCACAAGCCTGGTAGGCATGGACAGGGGGGTGCCCACGCCTCCTGGGCTTGTGGCCCACTGGTGCATCCCCCTGACTAGCTCTCCGCCTCAGAATTTTTCAAAAAATCCAGAAAAAATCATACTTGATTTTCAGGGCATTTGAAGAACTTTTACTTTCGGGACACTTTTCTACGGGGCGCAAAAGCAGAAAACAGGAAAGTTTAAAGCTAAATCTATAATTTTTCTTCTAAGCAACCGAAGGTAAAGGTTTGGAACAGAGGGTTGTGACTCCTAGATTCATCCATCTCATGTTCATCAAAAGAAATCTGTTAATGAGGTTGATCAAGTCTCCTCGACAAACTTTTTTCGAATCTCATAAAACCGGAGATTTTTGGAATAGTCACTAGGTTACCTCAATGGGGATGTGCATATCCCCAACAAGAAAATCATACTTCATCTTAACAGTAGGTATAGGGCATTCAAAGCTCCCAGTAAGAATCGATGAAGTTTTTTCAATAGCATTGATGCAATGTACTCGATATTGTTTCTTCGGAAAGTGCACCGTATGCTCATTACATTGACGTGGAAACTGACATTGCCTTTGTTGCAATCAATAACAGCCCCTGCAGTGTTTAAAAAGGGTCTTCCAAGGATGACCGCCATGGCATCATCCTCGGGAATATCCAGAATAACAAAGTCTGTTAAGATAGTGACGTTAGCAACCACAACAGGCACATCCTCGCAAATGCCGATAGGCAAAGCAGTTGATTTGTCGGCCATTTGCAAGGAGATTTCAGTGGGTGTCAACTTATCCAATTCAAGTCTACGATAAAGAGAGAGAGGCATAACACTAACACCGGCTCCAAGGTCGCATAAAGCAGTTCTAACGTAGTTTCCTTTAATGGAGCAAGGTATAGTGGGCACTCCGGGATCACCTAGTTTCTTAGGAGTTCCACCCTTGAAGGTATAATTGGCAAGCATCGTGGAAATCTCAACCTCAGATATCCTCCTCTTATTAGTCACAATATCCTTCATGTACTTAGCATAAGGAGACATTTTGAGCATATCTCTCAAACGCATTTGCAGAAAGACGGGTCTAATCATTTCAACAAAGTGCTCAAAATCCTCATCATCCTTTTTCTTGGATGGTTTGGGAGGAAAGGGCATGGGTTTCCGAACCCATGGTTCCCTTTCTTTACCATGCTTCCTAGCAGTGAAATCGTTCTTATCGTATCTCCTATTCTTAGGTTGTGGGTTATCAAGATCCACACTAGGTTCAATCTCCACATCCTTATCATTGCTAGGTTGAGCATCTTCATGAGCATCACTATCGATATTATCATTAGGCTCATCTTCATCACCAGATTGTGTTTCGGCATCACAAATAGAGACATCGTTTGGATTCTCATGTGTAACAGCAACACGGTTGCTAGCATGCAAGTTCCTATCATCTTTCTTTTTCTTTCTAGGATGACTAGGTGCATCAGTGTTAACTCCTTGAGAATCTTGTTCAATTCTCTTAGGATGATCCTCAGGATACAAAGGTTCCTGGGTCATTCTACCGCCTCTAGTGACGACTCTCACAGAATTGTCATTCAACTCATTGAGCAAGTCATTTTGATCCTTAAGTACTTGTTCTACTTGAGTAGTAACCATAGAGGCATGTTTACTCAAAATCTTAAGATCATTGACGTTTCTGTCCACACAAGCACTTAAATGACTAAGCATACGAGCATTCTGTTCCAATTGTCTGCTAACATAATCATTGAAACTCTGTTGTTCGGCAACAAAGTTATCAAATTCATCCAGGCATAAGCTAGCAGGTTTATCAAAAGGAATATCACTCTCATTGAATCTATGAAGAGAATTTACCTCCACTACCTGTGTCGGGTTATCAAGACCATGGATCTCAGATTTTTGACATCTTCAGATTTAATGCCTTTCTCCTTCATAGATTTCTTAGCTTCTTGCATTTCTTCGGGGCTGAGGAATAGGATACCTCTTTTCTTAGGAGTTGGCTTCGGAGGTGGTTCGGGAATAGTCCAAGCATTCTCATTGCACAAAATATTATTCAATAGGATCTCAGCTTGTTCCACAGTTCGTTCCCTGAAAACACAACCAGCACAACTATCTAGGTGGTCCCTAGAAGGATCAGTTAGTCCATTATAGAAGATATCAAGTATTTCATTCTTCTCAAGAGGATGATCAGGCAAAGCATTTAGTAGCTGGACGAGCCTCCCCCAAGCTTGTGGGAGACTCTCTTCTTCAACTTGCACAAACTTATATATTTCCTGCAAGGCAGCTTGTTTCTTATGGGCATGAAAATATTTCTCAGAGAAGTAGTAGATCATATCTTGGGGACTACGCACACAACCAGGAGCAAGAGAAGTGAACCAAGTCTTAGCATCATCCTTTAGCGAGAAAGGAAACAGCTTAAGGATATAGTAGTGGCGGATCTTTTCCTCACTCGTGAATAGGGTGGCTATATCGTGCAGCTTAGTAAGATGTGCTACAACAGTTTCAGACTCATAACCATGAAAAGGATCAGATTCGACCAGAGTGTCGACAGAGAATTCATAATCCTTATCGGTCACAAAGATAGGCGAAGTAGCAAACTTCGGGTCGTATTTCATCCTAGCGTTCAAAGATTTTCCTTTCCACTTGCATAGTAATTTCTCAAGATCATAGCTATCCTTACAAGCAAGAAAGTCCTCAGCTATCTCTCCCTCCATAACATTACCCTCAGGCATATCAGGCAATTCATATCTAGGAGAGCTAGTCCTAACACGTGAAATAGCAGGTTCTACTTCAATAATCTCAGCAGTTTCAGAAGTATCATCACATTCAGCAGCAACTCTAGCAATTTGTGCATCAAGGAATGCACCTAGTGGCAAAGCAGTATCAAGCAAAGCATCGTCACAAGCATCATGGATAGCAGAAGTAGCATCATCAAGCACACGCGACATATCCGAATTTCTAGCAGGAGGTGGTATCGCAAACTTACTCATAACTGAAGGTGAATCAAGTGCAGAGCTAGATGGTAGTTCCTTACCTGTCCTCGCAGTTGAGGGCAAGACTTTAGTTTTTGGATCTCCCGGATTCCTCATAGTGATCAACAGAAGTAAATCCCAAGTGACTCAGAGAATAGAGCTAGGCCTCCCCGGCAACGGCGCCAGAAAATAGTCTTGATAACCCACAAGTATAGGGGATCGCAACAGTTTTCGAGGGTAGAGTATGCAACCCAAATTTGTTGATTCGACACAAGGGGAAGCAAAAGAATATTCTTGAGTATTAGCAGTTGAGTTGTCAATTCAACCACACCTGAAAGACTTAGTATCTGCAGCAAAGTATCTGTAGCAAAGTAATGATAGCAACAGTAGCAATGGTAACAGTAGCAGCAGTGACAGCAGTAGCGACAAAGTAACGGTAGCAGTAGTGACAGCAGTAGCGACAAAGTAACGTAGCAAGGACTAGTAGGAAAAGCTCATAGGCATTGGATCGGTGATGGATAATTATGTCGGATGACATTCATCATGCAACAGTTATAACATGGAGAGATATGTAACTAGCTCCAGTTCGTCAATATAATGTAGGCATGTATTCCGTATAGTCATACGTGCTTATGAAAAGAACTTGCATGACATCTATTGCCCATCCCTCCCGTGGCAGAGGGGTCCTAATGGAAACTACGGGATATTAAGGTTCTCCTTTTAATAGAGAACCGGAACAAAGCATTAGCACTTAGTGAATATATTAACTCCTCATACTATGGTCATCTCCGGGAGTGGTTCCGGCTATTGTCACTCCGGGGTTGCCGTGTCATAACACATAGTAGGTGACTACAACTTGCAAGATAGGATCAATAACACACATATATTGACGAGAACATAATAGGTTCAGATCTGAAATCATGGCACCCGGGCCCTAGTGACAAGCATTAAGCATGGCAAAGTAGTAGCAACATCAATCTCAGAACATAGTGGATACTAGGGATCAATCCCATCAAAACTAACTCGATTACATGATAGATCTCATCCAACCCATCACCGTCCAGCAATCCTACGATGATATTACTCACGAACGATGAAGAGCATCATGGAATTGGCGATGAAGGAAGGTTGGTGATGACGATGGCGACGATCTCGCCTCTTCGGAGCCCAGAACGGACTCCAGATCTGCCCTCGAGAGGAAGAACGGGTGGTGGCAGCGCCTCCGTATCGTAAAACGCGATGAACTCGCCTCCTTGATTTTTTTTCTGAACGAAAGGGACTAAATAGAGCTGGAGTTGGAGGCGGCAGAGCCCCGAGAGCCCCACAAGCCTGCTAGGCGCGGCCAGGGGGGCCTGCGCCTCCTGGGCTTGTGGGCTCCTCGCTCCACACCTCTGGTTGATTCTTGCGCCAGTATTTTTTATATATTCCACAAAAAATCCTCGTAAATTTCTAGGTCATTCCGAGAACTTTTATTTCTGCGCAAAAACAACACCATGGCAATTCTGCTGAAAACAGCGTTAGTCCGGGTTAGTTCCATTCAAATCATGCAAATTAGAGTCCAAAACAAGGGAAATAGAGTTTGGAAAAGTAGATACGATGGAGACGTATCAGAAACTTCCGGGTCATCAGAGTTGCGGAACCTCTTGGACTAGGTGTCACGAACCGGGTTTGAGCGACGGGACACGCAACACAGACATGCGACAAAAAGAAGTCATGGGAAAGTCCAGAACATAGGAGAAAATCAGATGAAACCAACTTAGAGCATGCATACAAGGCACAACGGTAGAACCACTCCACGAGCGGTAGTACCGCTCCACGAGCGGTAGTACCGCGTGGTTATGGATCTTACAGAGCAGAAAATAGATCTAACAATGGTGTTGCAAACTTAATACAACCGGAGACCCAAACTATGCATAATCTAATCAACAAAACACAATGAAACACTCCCAAGAGCTCTCCTCCCATCCATGAACGAGACAAATCATGCCATAACAATGGAGCCAATACACCAACCCCCTAACCCTAGAACCAAGAACACCAAAACAAGAGAAGGAGGATAGGGGCAGTACCGGGATCCATGGCACAAGGAGGAGGAAGGGGGCAATCCCTTCAACTGGAATGGAAGGAGAAGCGTCGCGAAGGGAGATCTCTTCTCGTGAGATTCGAGAGAAAGAGAGAGAGCTCCACGAGAGAGGAACAAATGGGGAAAAAACTGCCCCCCTTCTTATAGACCCCCCCAAGGCACGGGCAGGGCGATAGTACCGCGCTGGCATAGCAGTAGTACCGCTCTGTTCATCGCGGTAGTATCGCTCTGGTCATCGTGGTAGTACCGCATGCGACGGTAGTACCACTCCCCCTGAGGCGGTACAAACTCTGAAGGCGGTAGTACCGCTGTTAGAGCGATAGTACCGCTCCAGACAACGGTAGTACCGCTGAAAGAGCGGTAGTACCATGCCAGAAAAATGCAGAAAAATTCTAGAAATTGCCAAAACTGTGAGAAATCACTATGGACACATACCAGACAAAATTAGAATAGAAAACCAAACAGAACACACTGGCTGGTATTGTCATAACCCTCTTTTGCAGGAAGAGGGTGGTGGCCGGAGCCACCTATGTTTCAGACAAATGGTATGACACCGCGAAGAATTATCCTTGGGTTCATGACCAAAGCTCATCGTTGAAGCACAAGTGCCATCAATAATGGCTAATGTGAAATACTTGATCGATTTATGCATAATGGGGGGAGGGAAAGTTCATTGGTTGAACAACACTCCCACTATGTCCATGCCTACACCTAGAACAAGATATAATGCAGAGTGAGGTGCAGAGTGCCTAGTTTCAATCTACATTACTTGAATCGATGATATTTAGCACATGCCTTAACTCCCGGAACCTTGCTTCATCTAGGGGCTTAGTGAAAATATCTGCAAGTTGTTCTTGAGTGTTGATGAATTTGACATCAATATCTCCTTGCTTGATATGCTCACGGATGAAGTGATGACGAATATCAATATGCTTGGTATTGCTATGTTGCACCAGATTGAGGGAAATCTTGATAGCACTTTGATTGTCGCATAGAAGAGGCACTTTGTCACAAGTGACACCGTAATCCTTTAAAGTTTGCCTCATGCATAATAACTGTGCACAACAACTTGCAGCTGCAACATACTCAGCCTCGGCGGAAGACAGTGAGATACAATTTTGCTTCTTTGAAGATCAACTTACCAGTGAACGACCAAGAAATTGACATCCTCCAGATGTTGACTTCCTCTCCACACAGTCTCCTTTCCAATCTGAGTTAGAATAGCCCACTAGATTGAAGCTTGCTCCTTTGGGATACCATAGGCCAAAGATTGGGGTATGAGCTAAATATCGAAATATTCGTTTAACAGATGCAAAGTGGCTTTCTGTTGGTGCATATTGAAACCGTGCACAAATCGCTACACTCAACATGATATCCATTCTAGATGCATAAAGGTAAAGAAGGGATCCAATCATAGAGCGATATACCTTTTGATCCACTGCTTTACGATCGGGATCACTGTCAAGCTTGCATCCGGTTGGCATGGGAAATTTGACCGGCTTGACGTCCTCTAGCTCGAACCTCTTGAGCATGTCTTGGGTGTACTTGGCTTGTTTGATGAAGGTTCCTTCTAAGCCTTGTTTAATCTCGAATCCGAGGAAGAACTTCAACTCACCCATCATTGACATCTCAAATTTCTCGGTCATTAGTGCAGCAAATTCTTTATTAAAAGATTCGTTAGGAGAACCAAAAATGATATCATCAGCGTATAGTTGGCATATGAAAAAATCCCCTTTGACCTTTTTGGTAGAAAAGGTGGGATCGATCTCCCAATTTCAAACCCATAATCTTGCAACAACTCGATAAGGTACTCATACCACGCACGTGGGGCTTGTTTAAGGCCATAGAGCGCCTTGTTGAGTTTGTATACATGATTGGGGAGCTTGGGATGTTTGAACCCCGGGGGTTGTTTGACATATACCAACTCATTTAAATGAACATTAAAAAATTCACTCCTCACATCCATTTGTTGTAATTTGAAGTCATGATGAGAGGCAAATGCAAGCAGCATGTGAATAGATTCAAGACGAGCAACAGGGGCAAAGGTTTCACCGTAGTCGATACCCTTGACTTGGGAGTAGCCTTGAGCCACCAGTCTTGCCTTGTTTCGAACCACAATCCCATTGGCGTCTTGCTTGTTTTTGAAGATCCATTTGGTCCCAATGACAATATGTTCCACCTTTGGTCTTCGCACTAATTCCCAAACTTGATTGCGCTCAAAGTTGTTCAGTTCTTCATGCATGGCCATAAGATAATCCTCGTCATCTAGTGCTTCCTGTACCTGTTGAGGTTCATAATACGAAACAAACGCGTGATGCTCACAATAATTTGAAATTTGTTGACGAGTGGATACTCCCCTTTTTAAGCTTCCAAGCACATTCTTCATAAGATGTGATTTGACCCTTAGCTTGGATGCTATCTTGGTTGCACAACGCTCCAGGAGTTCCGTGCTAGTTAATTGAGGAGCATCAACTTGATCATGTTGTTTGGCCTTGTCATTGGGTTTTGACCCTGCCTTGGCACCGCGACCCCTTTTAGGTGCCGCAGTAGGAAATTGAGGAGCAACCACCTGATCAACTTGATCTTCGTCTTGAGCAATCTCACTGGTTTGTTCTTTATCTTGTGGCTGCTCTTGATCTTGATCTTGTGGCTACACTTGATCTTGATCTTGAGCAGATTCGGAACCTTGTGTTAGAACTTGGACATTATTTGGTGCATCACCATATTCGTGTGGTTGATCTCGTCCTTGATCTTGTTCAGCTGGTTGAGGATCTTCACTTTGTTCATTGGAAGCATGTGGGGCTAGCGAGGGTGATGGCTCCACTTGAGTAGAGCATTGTCCTTCTCCTTCAGCCATAAGGGGTTCCTCAATGGGGAGTATTTGACCAATCCCCATTCTTCTTATGGCTTGGGGAGGAATTTCATCACCTACATCACAAGGACCACTTTGCTCCACCTGGGAGCCATTATTTTCATCAAACTCCATGTTACACGTCTCCTCAATGAGTCCGGTGGACTTGTTGAGGACACGGTGAGCATGAGAGTTTGTAGCATAACCAACAAATACGCCCTCTTGAGCTCTAGAATCAAATTTAGCTAGACGAGCACCTTTCTTGAGAAAGAAACACTTAGACCCAAAAACCCTAAAGTACATGAGGTTGGGCTTGTTTCCGGTGAGGATCTCATATGGAGTCTTGTTCAAGCCTTTGCGGATATAGAGCCGATTGGATGCATGACATGCTGTGTTGATGGCTTCAACCCAAAAGTTGTACGAAGATTTTAATTCCGCCATCATTATTCTTGTCGTGTCCATCAACGTCCGGTTCTTTCTCTCCGTCACACCATTTTGTTGAGGGGTGTATGGTGCTGAATATTGATGCTTGATCCCCTCATCACTGAGAAACTCATCCAGGGTGTAGTTCTTGAACTCGGCGCCGTTGTCACTTCTAATCATCAAAATCTTTGCTTCATGTTGATGTTGAGCTTCATTAGCAAAGTTGATGACGGTGTGTTGAGTCTCACTCTTCCTCTTGAAGAAATATACCCAAGTGTATCTTGAGTAATCATCAACAATCACCAAGCAGTACTTTCTGCCCCCAAGACTATCAAAAGATGGAGGACCAAAGAGATCCATATGAAGGAGCTCCAAGGGCCTCTTAGTGTAAATGATAGTCGTGGGACGATGAGTAGTTTCATGAATCTTCCCTTCAATACAAGCACTGCACGCACGATCTCTGGCAAAACTCACATTTGTTAGTCCACGAACATGGTCCCCTTTGAGAAGACTTTGCAAAGATCTCATATTGACATGGGCTAGTCGGCGATGCCAAAGCCAGCCCACATCAATTTTAGCTATTAGACAAGTCGCATCCTTAGTGGGTCGCTGTGAAAAGTTCACCACATAGAGACCATTTTCGACATATCCAACATAGGGTACTTTAAGAGTCTTGCTCCACAAAAGGGCCACGATATCAAGATTAAAGAATGTGGCAAAGCCCATAATTGCAAGTTGACGAACAGAAAGTAAATTGTAAGCAAGGGACTCAACAAGCATGACCTTCTCAATAGATAAATCTTGAGAGATGACCACCTTACCAAATCCCAGTACCTTAGACATTGAAGCATCAACAAATTGGACATGGGTGGGCATAGATGGGGTAGGATGCACGTCTACCACCAAGTCCTTGCTTCCGGTCATATGATTTGTTGCTCCACTATCGAGCAACCATGACACCCCACCGGAAGCGAACTCCTGCAATAGATCAAGGCTTGGTTTTAGGTACCCATTCTTGAATGGGTCCTTTGATATTAGAAACAAGGGTCTTAGGAACCCATATAGCCCATTCAATGGACTCATAATAAGAACCAACAAATCTGGCATAGACATGCCATCACCAGCATGGCATAAAACATAAGAAGGATTAAATTGCCGGCTGTGTTGGTAGGGATGGTTTTGCCCTTCTTGGCATTACCATCCCCTACCTTGTTCTTGTTCTCCTTCTCAGTCGCCTCGCCCTCTTTGACAAAGATGTCCTTGAGAGTAAGTGATCGCTTGTTCCTGTTCTTCCTTTTATTCTCGACTTGGATGTAAGTCCAAGTCCCTCCTTTCCTACAACTTCCTTTTGATTACTACAAAGGTCATTTAGGTTCTCCTTGGTAAGCTTTGCTTGGAGTTGATCATGAGACTCCTTCAGGGAGAAATGTGCACCTTTCAAGACCTTGTGGGCCTCGTCAAGTGTATCAAAATCTCCCTTGAGTCTTTCATGGCCAACCCCAAGTGCAACTTTTTCAGACTTAAGCACACGGGTAAGAACAATTGCGTGATCTAGATCTTTTTGTAATTTAGCACAATCATCGTTGTGTGACTCCTCAAGAGCCAAATATTGCGCTCTTCTTATAAAGAAATAGATAATTCAGCAATCTCATCGGCATAGTCACGACTATGTCCTTGCAACTCGGAGATAGTCTCCTCATGAGACTCAATGAGGTCATTAGCCTCACCTAGTTGTTCCAAAAGAGCAACAAAATGCTTCTTGGATTCTCCTTTGATTTTACACAGAAATTTGTCAAAATCATGCTCATTAAGTAACACAGCATCACTATCATCAACACAGTTTAACAATGAGGTAGCAGTAGTGATGGTGGTCTTAATGTTGAGTGTTACATGATCGGTACCTTTGGACATAAGGCACTTGGCGATGCGGTTGTCATTGGGGGCGCCGAAGAGAGACACCTTGGGAGAGGAGGTGGCAATGGCTATAGTAGCCGTTGCCACCATATCATCATCATCATGGAAGGTGTACTCTTCAAGTGCCACCATACCCTTTGGATGGGGTTTCTTGACAAAGGTGTTCTTGTTTGGGAAAGACTTGGCTTTGTCTTTGCGAATGAGCTTGCCACCATTATCTTCCCTCTTATCATAAGGACAATCTGCCACGAAGTGACTCACATTGTCGCAGTTATAGCATTTCCTCACATGCTGCTTGGTCTTGGACCCACTCGAGTTATTCTTGGAGAAGTTGGGCCTTGAGTTTCTATTGTTGCCCTAGAATTGCCTTGACGCAAGAGCCATGTGCTCGTGATAAGCATACCTAGTGTCTTCAGGGCAGCCATCCTATTCCTCTTCTTCATCAGAAACAGCCTTGGCTTTTAAGGTAAGGTTGGGTGAAGCTGTCTTTGACCGAACGCGAGCAAGAGCATTATCAACAGTCTTGTTCATGATATTCATTGTAATGAATTCATCCAATACTTCACCGGAGGACAAGGAGTGAAAATCTGGCCGTTGACGAATGACGGATGGCATGGCTTTGTTGAATGCCATGATGGCCTTGAGAAACTTGCGCTTGATCCATGTGTCATTCACATCCTTGCTCCCATGATCTTGGAGAGCAACAGCAATAGCAGTCACCCTTCGATAGATATCTCGAGGGTCCTCATCTTCCTTCATCACAAACTCATCGGCCTCATCAAGAACCACTTCATAGTTGGACCGTTGAATGCTTGAGCTTCCCTTGTACAACACCATGATGTGCTCCCAACAGTCCTTGGCACGACTGAAAGGACGCAAGTGAGGAAGATCTTCAGGAGACACCGTGGACTAAAGAATGAACAATGTGGAATGATTATATTGATTGTCCGCTTCTTCTCTTGGCGTGAGGTTGCTTGGGTCATGCGGGTAGAAGCCTCAGTGATTATCCATCAATTTGTTGAGCTGTGATTCAAATGAAACTTAATGCAAAATACCCAGTTAGCAAACTCCCCCTTAACAAGCTTAGGAGGAGGACCAAGATTATTAATATGCGGTGTAGGAACCGGTCCTTCGTAGACCGGGGGAGGTGGAACCGTGGGAAAAGTTCTTGTCCCATTCTTGTTGAGAGGGGAAGAAGGTTGCATACCTTTAGCCGCTTCCTTGGTGGAATTGGCCTCCGATTCCGAGTTAGTAGGTTTAACCACCAACGCCGGTTCGGGTGAATTTTTTAACCCCTCAAGCAACTCTTTAAACATGGACTTGACTTCGTTCATCAAGGATGACCTGAGGGAGGCCAAAGCCTCATTCAAGTTGTCCCTTGTGACCGAATTTAAGGCCACGGCCTCGGGTGGTCCATTGACTCCCTCTCCATCGTCAACCATACTCTTTGGGTGGTGAAACCCTTAATAAAGAGACATGGCTCTGATACCAATTGAAAGGATCAATGTGGTTGACTAGAAGGGGGTTGAATAGGCAACTACCAATTTTTAGCTTTTCTTAACAAGTTAGAGAAAGAAACACAAAGGTTCTCTAAATAAACTACTACGTGAGCAACCTATATGATGCTAACTACCATGACAACTAGTGCAAGCAAGAAATACACAACACCAATAATATACACAAAGTAAAGGTAAGAGATAACCGCAAGTGGAACCGATGAAGATGAGGATGTGTTACCGAAGTTCCTTCCCTTTGACAGGAAGTATGTCTCCGTTGGAGAGGTGTGGAGGCACAATGCTCCCCAATAAGCCACTAGGGCCACCGTATTCTCCTCACGCCCACACACAATGCGAGGTGTCGTGATTCCACTATTGGTGCCCTTGAAGGTGGCGACCGAACCTTTACAAACAAGGTTGGGGCTATCTCCACACAATGCTCGGAGGCTCCCAACAAGACCACGGAGCTTCACCACAATGGATATGGCTCCGAGGTGACCTCAACCGTCTAAGGTGCTCAAACACCCAAGAGTAACAAGATCCACAAGGGATTAGTGGGGGGAATCAAATATCTCTTGGTGGAAGTGTAGATCTTGTTCTTCTCAACCAATCCCTAGGAAATCAATAAATTTGATTGGCTAGGGAGAGAGATCGGGCACAAATGAGCTTAGGAGCAACAATGGAGTCTTAGAAGGTCAAAAGGTAGGGTTCTTGGAGTGGAAGAACCCTTTATATAGTGAGGGAACAGATCCAACCGTTACCACCACTTACAACACCCGCAGCACGGTACTACCGCTTGGAGGAAGCGGTACTACCGCTGCCCCTAGTGGTACTACCGCTCGGGGGAAGCGGTATTACATCTGCCCCTAGCGGTACTACCGCTTGGTGGGGAGCGGTACCACCGCCAGCCCCAGCGGTACTACCGCTAGGCCTGGAGTTGTACTACCGCTTGGTAGGAAAATAACCACGGTAGTAAAAATACTACTACTGGGCCTACCACCGCTGGAAAAGTACTCGCAAAAAGTTCGAAGAAGCACAACCGCTCAGAGAGAGAGAGAGGTACCGCCGTCCCGAAGCAGTACTACCGCTCATCCGGAGCGGTACTACTGCTGCACCTTTTTGCAGAGACAGGGAAAGAACATGCGGGAGCTCCATTGCTGCAAACAAAAGGTGGTGGAAAGAAAAAGTGTGCGTGTGTGTGTTGATTCCATCCAAACCTTTCCGACGCGGACTCCCTCTTAACAGTACGACTTTCCTACGACTCAAAACCATCAAAGAGAACTGTAGAAACCATCGTGATTCAATACCACCGAGGCGCAACGAATCGTCCTGTGCCTTGACATGTATTATCTGAAATGCTTAATCCACACGATTAGTTCGCAGAGGTAATATCATCAATCAGCAAAATCACTTAGGACGAAATATGCCCTAACAAAGGGTGATGCAACGAAGTAGATAAGTATTTTGCTCAGTTTGTTGAGAACCAAGGTATCAATCCAGTAGGAGGAACAAGCAAGGCCCCAATCGTAGTACCTACACAAATAATCAAACTCTTGCACCACCCAACACTAAAAAGGGGTTGTCAATCTCTTCAGAGTTATTTGCAAGGACGAGATCTGATAGAGATAGATATAAAGATTGCGGAAACAAAAGTAAATAAACTGCAGCAAGATATTTTTGGTTTGTAGATCTAAAAGTATAATATGGAAAATAGACCAGGGGGCATAGGTTTCACTAGAGGTTTCTCTCATAAAGGAAAATAGTACCGTGGGTGAACAAATTACTGTCGAGCAATTGATAGAAAAGCGAATAATTATGAAGATATCTAAGGCAATGATTATGCATATAGGCATCACGTCCGTGTTAAGTAGACCGAAATGATTCTGCATCTACTACTATTACTCCACACATCGACCGACTCCTCCCTGCATCTAGAGTATTAAGTTCATGAAGAGCAGAGTAACGCATTAAGTAAGATGACATGATGTGGAGGGATAAACTCAAGCAATATGATGAAAACCCCATCTTTTTATCCTCGATGGCAACAAAACAATACATGCCTCGCTACCCCTACTTTGTCACTGGGTGAGGACATCGCAAGATGGAACCCAAAACTAAGCACTTCTCTCGTTGCAAGAATTACCAATCTAGTTGGCCAAACTAAACCAATAACTCGAAGAGACTTGCTAAGATATGAAATCATGCATATAAGAATTCAGAAGAGATTCAAATAATATTCATAGATAATCTGAACATAAACTCATAATTCATCGGATCTCGACAAACACACTGCAAAAGAGTATTACACCGGATATATGTCCATGAAGATCATGAAGAACATGGTATTGAAAATCAAAGAGAGAGAAGAAGCCATCTAGCTACTAGCTATGGACCCGTAGGTCCGTGGTGAACTACTCACGCATCATTGGAGGGGCAATGGAGTTGATGTAGATGCCCTCCGTGATCAATTCCTTCTTCGACAGATTACCGGAAAAGGCTTCCAGATTTGATCTCACGGGAACAGAGGCTCCCGGCAGCGGAAAAGTATTTTTGTGGCTCTTTTTAGCGATGGGGGAATATTTGAGAATTTATAGGCCAAAGAATAGGGTTAGGAAGCCTGCAGGGGACCCACAAGCCAGGGGGCGCGACCACCCCCTAGGGCTTGTGGACTCCCGGCAGGTGCCCTGCCCCCTACTCCAAGTCTCCTGGGTTTCTTCTGGTCCATGAAAAATCTTTCCAGAGATTTTGTTCCGTTTGGACTCCGTTTAATATTACTTATCTGCAATACTCAAAAACATGAAAAAACAGAAACTGGCACTAGGCTCTAGATTAATAGGTTAGTCCCAAAAATAATATAAAATAATATATTAATACATATAGAACATCCAAAACAAATAATATAATAGCATGGAACAATCAAAAATTATAGATATGTTGGAGACGTATCATGGTACTCCTTTGGTATGCCAGGAACTCACAATGACATCAACGTGCTGCAGTGCTCGAATGTCTTTGCCAAGCTTGTTGAAGGTCATGCTCCACCGGTGAACTTAGAGGTCAATGGACGCCACTACAATAAGGGATACTACCTAGCAGATGACATTTATCCAAGATGGTCCACATTTGTGAAGATTATCTCAAACCTTGTGCCAGGAGGCAAGAACTCCTACTTTGTAAGTCTTAGGAGGCTTGCAGGAAGGATATCGAGCGGGCATTTGGTGTGCTCCAATCTCGATTCGTTGTTGTCTAATACCCCGCTCTAACATGGTCGAAATCTCATATGTGGGAGGTGATGAATTGTTGTGTCATCTTGCACAACATGATCATTGAGAGCGAGGAGGAGGAGCTATTGTTTGACACTGAACCATATTTCAGGCAGGGTCCTCTTGCAGTTATTGATCACCAGGTACCGGCAGCATGGGCTGCCTTCCTCAATATGCGTCAGGATATCCGAGATCCACACGTGCATCAAGAACTGCAGCACGATGTGGTGGAGCACCCATGGAGGGTCAAGGGCAATGCCTAGTTTGTCGTGCTTTAATTTGTGTTCAAATTATGAGCTTGCTTCATTGAACTATTTGATTTGTATTGATTTATGTGACAAACTATGTGATAAAAAATAGTTTTTGTTGAATTTATGTCGAAGTGTGCCGAATTTGGGACGAATTTGCGTCGAATTTGGGCCAAATTTGAGTTTGAAATCGGCGAATCGGGGCCGAACTTGGAGCGATGGCTGGGAACAGAGCCCGCCCCCACGCAAAAAAGCACCGACGAGCCCCCAAGAGGCGCTATTTCACGCCCTTGGGGGCCGAATGGTTGCAGATTCTCTAAGGATCGCGAGCCAATCGTTCAGAAAACCACTGGGGCAACCCTTACGTCGCTCCTCACTCATTGATCTATCCAAACTAACCAAGACTAGGGCTACCAGTCAGGGACTGTGAAGCAGCAGTAGGAGAAAGACGGCAAACGTGACGATGATGACTTTTTTGCGCGAGGAAGTGACGATGAGGACTGGATCAATCCCGTCTACGCTCGAGTCGGACTTGTCCAAAAGATAAAACCACGGCACAAAGTGGAGCTCCCCTGCTGGAAACCTCGTTGCCGAAGCGATCGACCAACACCACACGTGGGTGAGCCTGCCACCCTAATGCAACAAATCCACACACGACTGCACCAGGTCAATCGGATTTGTTTAACACGAGCATACGCGCATTCCTATAAACGCAAGCATGCACATTCTATCTATATAAACACCTCCGAAAGACTGAGCCGGAATAACATCTTGAGATTTAACGAAGTCATCAAGTGACTCGCAATCGACGGAAACGTCTTCTCCCACTATACGAACATCGTCGGAAACCTGAAATACATTGAGAAAAATGCAAACACCAATGTCAAGTTTAGGACTTCAACTTTAATAGGCTGGGGATACCACTATTCTCCTAACCATTCAACCATGGGTTAGTTGCAAATCAACATGTGGTTGGATGGTTAGAGGGACACTGGTATCTCCAGCTCACCAGGGTTCAAGTCGTGGTGCTAGCATTATTTTTGAATTTATTTCAGGATTTTCGGGGATACGCTTTCAGTGGGAGGAGACTTTTTCGTCGACGACGAGGCGCATAAAGTGACTTCGTAAATCTCAAGATGATATGCCGGCTTTGTCTCTCGAATGTGCTCATAAGGATAAGGTATACATGTGTACATTCATTAGAATGAGTGTATACGCGTGTATATAAGCGTTTGCATCTACATTACTCTTAATTTAGCTTTCTACTCCCTCTGTCCCAAAATAAGTGACGCAAATTTTATACTAAGTTAGTACAAATTTTTTATACTAAAGCAGTGACATTTACTTTGGGACGGAGGGAGTATATATTTTCTAGCTAGTTTTCACAATTATATTTTTTTGTGTTAAAAGAAGAATGTCTGTCGTTGTTGCAGAATTCAGTACAACTCTCCCATATCAGTTGATGCATTGACGAATGACGATTACCGTCTCAGCACCGGTGCCTCCTGGCCGCCACCACCAACAACTCCAGAGTCCGCTCTCCCTACTCATCGCCACGACCTCCCACCCTTTCTCGTCAGGGGGAGCGAGGGCTCGATGCGGATTCCTCCCATGGCTGGACTCACCAAGATTTTTCTCCCACTCCTCCTCCTCCTCTCCGTCGCCGCGGCCGCTTCGCCGTCGTCGGACGCGGAGGCTGTATCCCGGTTCCAGGAGTACCTCCGCATCGACACAGCGCAGCCGACGCCGGACTACGCCGCGGCGGTGGCCTTCCTCCGGGACCAGGCGGCGCCTGCCGGGCTTGAGGCGCGGACGCTGGAGTTCGCCGCCGGCAAGCCCTTGCTGCTGCTCCGGTGGCCCGGGCGGCGGCCGTCGCTTCCTTCTATACTTCTCAACTCCCACACCGACGTCGTCCCGTCGGAGCCCAAGAAGTGGGAGCACGCGCCTCTCTCTGCCACTCTCGACGAGGCATCCGGTCGCATCTACGCGCGCGGCTCCCAGGCAAGATTGCTTTCAGCCGCGATTTTTTACTTGTTTCATTTGAGCTGCATATATGGATATCATATAGTGGATGTTATTGCTGAACTGCTGTAGGCCGTGTACAGTCTGTGTTATATCACAGGCAAGCCTCTTGGTTGCCGAGATATGATTTCAGTTCTTTCATCAACGAATATGCTTGAGTAATCTATATGCATCTCTAATCTTTTTGGGTATGATTGGTGGTCTCTATAACTTGACTAATAAGTGAAATTTTAGCACTGAATCCAATCACAGTTTTCTCTTTTGTCGCTATTGATGATGTTGGGAACTTGTGAGTTGTGACTAGATTCACTGTAGTTGTAGAGATCTATAATCCATGCGCACTTAGTACGATGCAACCTATATTACCTGAAATATATGAATTCCGCTACTAAATTACTATTTTCCCTTGTTTGTCCATTATTTAGCTGCTTTTAGATGATATATGCATGGCTCGATATGCATGATCCATCCGAGTGAATTTCGCAAACACTGCGAGACTGCTAAAAGCTGCAATGCGGTGTGATAGGCTGTCACTTCTACTCCCTCGGTTCCTAAATATAAGTCTTTCTAGAGATTCTATTACGGACTACATACGAAGCAAAATGAATGAATCCACACTCTAAAGTATGTCTTATATACATCCGTATGTAGTCCGTACTGGAATCTCTAAAAAGACTTATATTTAGGAACAGAGGGAGTACATGTTTATCTTATCTAAGATATCTTTGCTGTGGTTCATGAATGTAGGACATGAAGTGTGTGGGGATGCAGTATCTTGAAGCCATTCGGCGTCTTCGTAATGCGGGCTTTGTCCCAGATCGGAACATATATATAATATTTGTTCCTGATGAGGAGATTGGTGGACATGAGGGTGTTGAGCTATTTGTCGCATCGAAGGAATTCAAGGAGCTGAATGTGGGATTGGTTCTTGATGAAGGGCTTGCATCCCCTGGGGAGGAGTACCGGGTGTTCTATGCAGAGCGTAGTCCTTGGTGGCTTACTATTAAAGCAAAGGGAGCGCCAGGGCATGGTGCAAAGTTGTATGATGGTAGCGCAATGGAGAATTTAATGAAAAGTGTGGAGGCTCTTCGGAGGTTCAGGACAGCTCAGTTTGATTTGGTTAAGTCTGGAGAGAAAGCTGAAGGGGACGTTGTATCGGTGAATTTTGCGTACTTGAAGGCTGGAACACCAACACCCACGGTTAGTTTATTCAAGTTCTTGATCACAATGTGCTAAGTGTAATTTACGAATTGCTACTCGATCCTTCACAACATCAGTTAAAAATATAAGCAGCTTGAGTACTTGATCGCTTGCTCATTTGCTAACGTGACCCTTTTTCTTGATTAACCTACGTATTTTAAATTTATTTCCAGATGACACAGTCCATAGGTTTCATATTTGATGTTTGTTCAAATTGAGCAATTAGTTCCTTTGACTAGGAATTATTTATTTTATATTCATCTTGAATTCATTGCAATTATTTGCTATCGTAGTCATGTTGTTTTTGTCAAAAGGAGAACACTTTGCTATCAAGTTCACCCTGATTGACTCATGTTTTCAGTTAATAAGTCTATTTTCACTCTCATTTCAGGGTTTTGTGATGAATCTACAACCATCTGAAGCAGAGGTAGGAATTGACATTCGAATCCCTCCTAGTGTTCATACTGAAGCACTAGAGAAGCGTCTTGCTGAAGAATGGGCACCTTGTTCACGCAACTTGACCTTTGAGGTATGATGTTCTTGACAGGACAATTACTTATGCCTGGTCAACACATTGTCATCCATGTGGAGAGCTTACATTATATGTGATGTTTCTTGAATTGTGTTCTTCGTCATAGGGGATGCCCATATGAAATGAAGGTTTATTTGTCATTCTTCTTTTGGACCTTAAATCTTTTGATTTGTCTTTTAAATTATGAAAAAAAAGAAATATCTAACACAAAATTAAGGTAGAAAGTTTTCTAGAATAATTGAAGAAGGTTAATTATCTTGTAATTATTCATTCAGTTGAAGGGTTTAAGTAATTATTGAGGTTTGCTGTGGTAGTTTGTATTAGTACTTCTTACTGGGTACTGGGGTTGAGGGTGTTTTTTCTGACTATCTAGTGTGTTAAAAGACTGTAAGAAAGGAGTATTTCAGCTGGTGTACTAAAGCCTGAAGTTTTATTGGTGAAAACTGATTCATGTTTAGTTTGTGCCTACTATAAATGCTTCAAAGGCAATGCATTGCTGAAAATTTGTGAAAGGCAGATAAAAAAAGCTAGTGAACGAATAATGCTAGTGTAACATTTTGATGGGCAAAACAAAGGAGCAGTTGAGCTGAGAGTTTCCTTTTATTTTAATTTCGGCAATTTTGGAAGTATAATATTACGTGGTGCATAAGTTTTGTAATCATGTTTCTTCTTGATGTCTGTTTGACAGTTCAAGCAGAAGGGCTCTGTCCTTGACAAGTTTGGGAAACCAGCCATGACAATTGCTGACAGCTCAAACCCATGGTGGCCTGTGTTTGAAGAATCTGTGAAGAGAGCTGGTGGCAAACTTGGCAAGCCGGAGATATTTCCGGCTTCCACTGATGCTCGTTATTTCCGGGAAATTGGGATACCAGCTTTCGGCTTTTCCCCTATGGCGAACACACCAGTACTGCTTCATGATCATAACGAGGTTTGTGCCACCAAGCTCCATTTAAATACCTCAAGCCATCAACTTACTGAAAAAATCGATTGTCTTTCCCAAATAGAATAGCATAGCTTTAGAACTAGACACATCAACGTGCACCTACAGTACCTGACAACTGAAATAGCAACATATTGGTCATGCTCTTATCGTTTATAGTTTATACACAAGAAAGTACCAATGTTCTGTACAAATGCTTAAGATCTGTGCATGTCTTGCAGTTCCTGAGCAAAGATGAGTACCTCAAAGGAATTGGGATATATGAGTCCATTATAAAGGCACTGGCCACACACAAAGATGACGGCATCGACGAGGAGTCTAGGGCAGAGCTGTGAGGAAAGATGATCTTATCTTGCTACGGCGGGTATCTTGCCTGTTGACGTTTTCGGCAAATACATGTTCTGTTTCTGCTCCGGCAGCCAAAGCAAAACCACAGATACGGTTCTTGTGCATCTCTAATAATTGGACCTTGAAATAATAAATCATACCGTATATGTAGTTCCTCAGCATATTACACCGAGTAATGGCATCTTCTTCTGTACTTGAATAAGTTATAATGGCATTTCATTGGTCCTTCGCCGGTCATCTTTTTGGGTGTGGTGGTTCATCGCTACTTTTGCGTCAGTGAAACATGGTCCTGACTCCTGAAGCTCGGTCGGATCTTGAGACCTGGATCCACGCAGCTCCTCTCTTTTCTCCTCCACAAGTTCTCTTAATTTCTTCATCTGGCTTGGAAGGCACGGCATGCTAGGCGCTAGGCATGTGTTGTGCACACCGGAGATCCACTCGCTTGTCTCAGCAAGCGGTTTGCGCTGGCTCTCCTCGCACACCCATTGCTACTGCACTATACTGCTCTTGCCCTCGGCCCGCAGCCCAGCTCACTTTCTCTCTTCTTCTCTTGGCTTATGGATCCATCACTGTCTAGCAATGTTATATATAGCCATCTACGTACATTGCATCAATCAATGCGGCGCAACATGAGATGGTCAGGTGATTGTTGCACGGTTTGAACTGGACATAAGGCATGTTGCAAGCCACCAACCTTGACATCATCTACATTCACGCTTGCATTCAACTGCTTCGGTGGAGTGTAACTGTGCCGTCAACCTTTTCTCCTTTGTGGTAGTGGTAATTATAACAATTACCAGTTGAATTTTAAATAGCACAAATTGTCTATAAAATAGGAGTATAACTATATGGATGGAACACCGTCATACATCACGTGTACAACTCATAGCGAAGGGCTTTATGAGTACCTGAGCACGTATGAGTACCTCAAAGGGATCAGGATATATGAATCGACTATAACGATGTAGATGTTGGCATTCAGGCCTAGTATTGGGTATTGGCATTTGTTTGGGCCGAATACCCCGAATACCACCATTTGGCTGATCTTGGCATTCAACCAAGCCATTCAGGCTTAATATCGAGCGAACCGTCCCGAAGGCAAAAAGTTTTGGAAAACGTCGCATGGGAAACAAAAAATTTTCTAGGCGCACGAAGACATATCATGGTGATGTCCATCTACGAGAGGAGATTTGGATCTACGTACCCTTGTAGATCGTACAGCAGGAAGCATTAAGAAACGCGGTTGATGTAGTGGAACGTCTTCATGTCCCTCGATCAGCCCCGCGAACGTCCCACGAACCGTCCCACGATCCGTTCCGATCTAGTGCCGAACGGAAGGCACCTCCGCGTTCAGCACACATACAGCTCGATGACGATCTCCACCTTCTTGATCCAGCAAGAGGGGGCGGAGAGGTAGAAGAGTTCTTCGGCAGCGTGACGGCGCGCCGGTGGTGGTGTTGATCTACTCCGACAGGGCTTCGCCTAAGCTCCGCGGAGGAAAAACTGCGTGGTATAGGATCGAGCAGCACGTGGCAAAGTTGTGTCTCAAAAACCCTCAATACCTCTAGTATATATAGGAGGGAGGGAGGGGAGGAGGCAGCCTCAAACCCTCAAGGTTTGGCCGAAATTGGAGGTGGAGGAGTCCTACTCCAATCCTACTTGGAGTAGGATTCCACCTTCCCACTTGGAAATTCTTTCCACCTTGTGTTTTTTCCTTCTCAAACCTTATGGGCCTTAGTGGGAACTTATTAGAGCCCACTAGGGGCTGGTTTATGTCTTCCCATAGCCCATGAGACCCCTTGGGGCGTGACACCCCTCCCGATGGTCCCCGGCACCCCTCCCAGCACTCCCGGTACACTACCGATGAGCCCGAAAATTTTCCGGTGACCAAAATAGGACTTCCTATATATCAATCTTTACCTCCGGACCATTCCGGAGCTCCTCGTGATGTCCTGGATCTCATCTGGGACTCCGAACAACTTTCGGTTACCAACACCTATAACTCAACCATACCGAAACGTCACCGAACCTTAAGTGTGCAGACCCTGCGGGTTCGAGAACTATGTAGACATGACCCGAGACACTCCTCGGTCAATATCCAATAGCGGGACCTGGATGCCCATATTGGATCCTACATATTCTCCGAAGATCTTATCGGTTGAACCTTAGTGTCAAGGATTCATATAATCCCGTATGTCATTCCCTTTGTCCTTCGGTATGTTACTTGCCCGAGATTTGATCGTCGGTATCTGCATACCTAGTTCAATCTCGTTACCGGGAAGTCTCTTTACTCGTTCCGTAATACAAGATACCTGTGACTTACACTTAGTCACATTGCTTGCAAGGCTTGTGTGTGATGCTGTATTACCGAGTGGGCCCCGAGATACCTCTCCGTCACACGGAGTGACAAATCCCAGTCTTGATCCATACTAACTCAACGGACACCTTCGGAGATACCTGTAGAGCACCTTTATAGTCACCCAGTTACGTTGCGACGTTTGATGCACATAAGGTATTCCTCCGGTGCTAGTGAGTTATATGATCTCATGGTCATAGGAACAAATATTTGACACGTAGAAAACAATAGCAATAAAACGACACGATCAATATGCTATGTTCATAGTTTGGGTCTTGTCCATCACATGATTCTCATAATGATGTGATCCCGTTATCAAGTGACAACACTTGCCTATGGCGAGGAAACCTTGACCATCTTTTATCAACGAACTAGTCAATTAGAGGCTCACTAGGGACAGTGTGTTGTCTATGTATCCACACATTTATTTGAATTTCCAATCAATACAATTCTAGCATGGACAATAAACGATTATTATGAACAAGGAAATATAATAATAACTAATTTATTATTGCCTCTAGGGCATATTTCCAACAGTCTCCCACTTGCACTAGAGTCAATAATCTAGTTCACATTACCATGTGATTTTAATGAATCCAATACCCATATAGTTCTGGGGTCTGATCACGTATTGCTCGTGAGAGAGGTTTTAGTCAATGGTTCTGAATATTTCAGATCCGTGTGTGCTTTACAAATCTTTATGTCATCTTATAGATGCTGCTACTACATGCTATTTGGAAATACTCCAAATATCTACTCTACTATACAAATCCGTTTTACTACACATAGTTATTCGGATTAGTGTCAAAGCTTGCATCAACGTAACCCTTTATGACGAACTCTTCAACCACCTCCATAATCGAGAAAAAAAAATCCTTAGTCTATTAGTTACTAAGGATAACTTTGACCGTTGTTCAGTGATTCAATCCTGGATCACTCTCTGTACCTCTTAACAGACTTGTGGCAAGGCACACATCAGGTGCGGTACACATCATGGCATACTGTAGAGTCTATGGCTAAGGCATAGGGGACGACCTTCGTCCTTTTTCTTTCTTCTGCCGTGGTCGGGCTTTTGAGTCTTACTCATATTCACACCTTACAACACAGCCAAGAACTCCTTCTTTGCTGATCTATTTTGAACTCCTTCAAATACTTGTCAAGGCATGCATTTCATTTGAAAATTATGTTTAGCATTTTTGATCTATATGCATAGATCTTGATGCTCAATGTTCAAGCAGCTCTATCCAGGTCTTCCTTTGAAAAAAAACCTTTCAAACAACCTTTATGCTTTACAGAAATTCTACATTACTTCTGATCACCAATATGTCAACCACATATACTTATCAGAAATTCTATAGTGCTCCCACTCACTTCTTTGGAAATACAAGTTTCTCCTAAACCTTGTACAAAACCCAAAATCTTTGATCATCTCATCAAAGTGTATATTCCAACTCCGAGATGCTTGCACCAGTCCATAAAAGGATCGCTGGAGCATGCATACTTGTTAGTATCCTTAGGATTGACAAAACCTTCTGGTTGTATCACATACAATCTTTCCTCAAGGAAACCGTCGAGGAAACAATGTTTTGACATCCTACGTGCAATATTTTATAAATAATGCAGCAACTACTAACATAATTTGTGACAGCCCGAGACCGACGCTCCAGAAGATTCCCCCTTTATTCCGTTTCCGTCGTGTGGCTATTTTATTTTGTTGGTTGCATCATCATTAGTTTGCATCATGGCATCATGCATGGCATCATGTCAACTGTGTTTTGTCGGTGTTGCTTGTTGTCGTGTTGTTGGGTGTTAGTGCCTTGTGAGTGGCGTTGTTTTGTTGGAGTGTTGAGAGAGGGTGCGTGAGAGCCATGCCGCTAAAACCTGTTGCACCGCGGACCACTCCCCTCCTCTCTTCTCTTTGATTTTGTTTTGGGGTTGTGTAAAAGTTTCCGTTTTAACCCTTCAAAAAAAAGATTCGTCTTCTTTTAAAGAAAGTCATTTTATTAAATGTGGGGGCAACCCCTCTGGGTTTCGTTATTTTTCCTTTTGTTTATTTTTAAAACAAGAGACCCATTTTATTTAAGGGGTTTGGTTTTATTCTTTTGCAAGAAAAGGGGTTTATTTTTATTTTCTTGTTAAAAGGGTTTTATTTTAATTCTTAAAAAGGTTTCATTTTTTTATTTGTTTAAAAAGGCCCAAGCTATTTTGATAGTTAGGGTATTTTTTTTTATTACTTGCTAAGTCCTTTTTTTTTGTGTGTGTTTCTCTGTTTTTTTTAAAAAGGGAAAAAAACCCAAAGGGAGAGAGGCCCAGCCGGCCCAAGGCCAACTAGGCCTCCAACCCTAGCGCCAGGGAGAGCGAACGCTCGATCCCATCTCCCGAGCGCTGTCGTCTCCCTCGTGCCCCCTCCTCTCGTTCGTTCCCCCCTCCTCGAACCCATTCTCTGCCCCGATTCCCGTGGCCTGTTGCCCGCCGCCGGCTTGCGCAGGCCGAGCGCCCCTGCTCCCCGCCGTTCCTAGCCCCTCCTCTGCCTCGCCGGCCTCAAGCTGCTGTTGCAGCCCCGCTGCCAGCAGCGCCCCGCAGGCCGCCCTCGGCCTTTGCCCCTCGCCATGGCCTCGCCCCTCCTCCTCGCGTGGCTCGCCTCCCTGCGCCGCGCTGCCCGCCGTGGCCGTTCCCTCCAAGACCTGCGCTGCTAGCCCTGCCGCTTCGCCGCGCCGGCAGGAGCCCCTGCGCCGTCTCCTTCCCCGTCGTGCTGCGTCTCCACGGCCCAGTGCCAACCTCGCCGTGGCCGCCTTGGCCCCGCAGCAGGTCGACTCGCCCCTCGCGAGCGTCGCACCTGCCTGAGATGCTCGTCGCCTCGCCGTTCCCCGCGCCCTGTCGATCTCCTCCGCTGTGATGTTGCTGTGCCGAAGCTGCGGTTGTGCTTGCCTGCGCGGGATGCTGTTGCCATGCATGCTTGACCGATGCATGCTGTTGCGTTGTCGTGTCATTTTGCTGTTGCTGCGCGTGTTGCTGTTGCCGCGTCTTGCTGCCGGATGAAGTTGGTTGCTTAGCTACTAGCCGTTGCATGTTGTTGATGTTAGTGCTAGCTGTAGCTTGCCTAGCTCTGTTGTTGTTGCCTGTGCCGAGAGTGGTAGCTGTTGATTGCTTTGCTAGCTGCTTGCTGCTAATGCTAGCCGCCGCTAGTTGCTGCTAGTGTTGTTGGTTGTTGTGTCGTATAGCTGCTGCTCTGGTTGCCTGTAGGTTGCTGTTACTGCTGCTAGACTGCTAGGTTGCTTGCTTGCCGTGCTTAGTGCGTTGCTGCTTGCTCTTGTTCCTGCTGCCTGTAGTCGCCGCTGCGTGTGCCGAGCTCGCCTGCCGGCGTTTTGCTGTTGTTTGTACCGATGGTGCTGCTCTACTGTTGCCTGAGGTGCCTGTTATGCTGCTGCTATAGATGCTGTTGCTTGCCGCTTTGCCTTGCTGTAGATGTTGTACTTGTGTTACCACTGTCGCTGTTTGCCGTCGCCGCGTGCACCATCCCCTCCTTCATGGAACCGACAAGATCGGCGAGTACCACGACGTCCTCGACGACCCCCGGAACGAGTTCGACTACCGTCGCCGAATACCGTGAACCACGACGGCGAGACCGTGTACGACTACTTCCACGACGACCACGACTTCCACGACGTCCGCTACGAACCGATCTGCTTCGAATCGCACGCGTCGAAGGTATACCGATAAGACGTGTCGTGTAACGAATGAATGTGATGTATGAGTTGTATCGTGTGTTGCACCGTATGTTGTCGTAGCACGTTGTCTCACTTTTGTTGTGCCCCGACACATGGGAACCCGAGATACGGGATCACCCCATATTTATTTAACGTTCCCGCACACGCTTCCAGATCGTGGCACCGATATCTTGATGAGTTATCGGGATAGGAACGTTGTTGTGGCATCGTTTCCGTCTTGCCGCCATGGTTCCCTCTCACTCGCCGTGGCGACACTTGTTTCTTTCTCTTCTTGCCGTGTTGTTTGAACTCGCATGCATGACGCATTCATGGCATGATATCGTGTGTTGCATGCCTCTTGTGTCGTAGCTCCGTTCTATGCTCCGCGTGTTAACCGACTAGGATGCCATGTAGGACCACCGCCTCACCCCTTGCCATGTTAACAACATTTAATATTGCATGTTAAATAATCGGGAGTGAATTAAATAATCAATCGTGGAGTTTCGTCGATATGCAACCCGTTGCATATCGAGCTTCACTTAATGTGTAGAGTTTGCTTGAGGTGAATTGCCATGCCATCCCTTGCATCGTTGAACTGATCATGCATCATATTAGGTAGTGCATCATGTTGTGCATCGTGTGGTGAATATTTGTGTTGATGTTTGTTTCAGGTTTGCTCCGTTTCGATAGAGTTCCGCAAGCGTGTTCGAATGTGAGGACCCGTTCGACTACGTTGGTTCGCCGACTTCACGGAGTCATTCTTCTTCCAAGCGGGATCTCAGGCAAGATGACCATTTCCCCAGATACCATTACTATCATTGCCCTGCAAGTTTTATCGTTTCGATCGATTATGTCTCGTTGCCTACCACATGTTAAATATCAGCCTCTCAACAATGCCATGATAACCTTCAACCTGTTCGACCTAGCAAACCACTGATTGGCTATGTTATTGCTTGCTTAACCTTGTTGTTAGTTTTGCTAGTTGCAGGTGCAGATGCTTCCATGTGATAACATGGGTTCCTTGTCTTATCACCATATTAATGCTATTTAATTTAATGGGCCTATATACTTGGTAAAAGGTGGAAGGCTCGGCCTTTCTAGCCTGGTGTTTTGTTCCACCTTTGCCCCCTTAGTTTCGGCTACCGGTGTTATGTTCCATAAATGAGCGCTCCTAACACGATCGGGGTTGTTATGGGGACCCCCTTGATAATTCGTTTTAGATTAAAGCTGGTTTGGCAAGGCCCAACTTTGGTACTACATTTGCCTAATCACTAATGAACTGCATAGGGAGTAATTAACCAGAGGATAATTTAATCAACCCCCGGGCGAGTGCTCCTCATGAGTGTTGGTCCAAATTGGCAGACTACGAGGCCACCGTGGGGCAACCCGAGGTTTGGTTTCTCCTAGTGTAACCTATCCGTCATGTCCTGAGAACGAGGTACGCGACTCCTATCGGGATCGTCGACACGTCGGGCGGCCTTGCTGGATTAGTTTTACCTTTGATGAGATATCTTGTGCATCGGGATTCCGGTGATGCTTTGGGTAATCTCAGAGTTGAGGTTTTCCACTAGGGAATCCGACGAGATCGCGAGCTTCGTGATTGAGGATTTCTATGCGGCTTGTGGTAATTTGTGATGGGCTAGTTGGAGCACCCCTGCAGGGTTAAATCTTTTCGGAAAGCCGTGCCTGCGGTTATGTGGCAACGTGGAAACTTTGTTTAACACTGGTTCTAGATAACTTGAAGTTAACTTAATTAAAATATGCCAACTGTGTGCGTAACCGTGACTGTCTCTTTCGTGAGTTCCTTCTCCGATCGAGGACACGGTGGGGGTTATGTCTGGCGTAGGTAGGTGTTCCGGATCATTCATTTGATCATCAGTAGTTCACGTCCGTTATGCGTAGATTCTTCCCCCTCTTATTTCTTGTACTCGTAAGTTTAGCCACCAAATATATGCTTAGTCGCTGCTGCAACCTCACCACTTAACCATACCTCACCCATTAAGCTTTGCTAGTCTTGTTACCTTTGGAAATGAGATTGCTCAGTCCCCTGTGGCTCACAGATTACTACAACACCAGTTGCAGGTACATGTAAAGGGTTACGCGTTGATTGTTCGTTTGGAGTTGCTTCTTCTTCTTCTTCTTCATCGATCTAGGATGGGTTCCAGGCCGACAGCCTGGGATAGCAAGGATGGACGTCGTTCTTCTTTTCTCGTTTGTTTTCGTCCGTAGTCGGACCCTGCTCTTATTCATGATGATTATGTATTGTACTGCTGTGACTCTGATGTAGCGTGTGACGAGTGTAAGCCAATTCTATCTATATATCTTATCTTTTCAGTACAGGTACTTGTAACGATATCCATTCTTGCGACACGACGAGATGTGCTTCTATCCCTGACGAGGCCGTCATGCCAAATTGAGGATAGGGTCGCATCTTGGGCGTGACAAGTTGGTATCAGAGCAGTACCGACCTAGGAGCCCCCTTGATTGATCGAACTTGGCCGAGTCGAGTCTAGTGAAAAAACTACTTTGAGTCTAGTTATATATCGGAGAGTAGGATTCTTTTTTCTCCTATTCTATGCTCTGGTGAGGAATCTTCATGTAATAATTTAATTCTACTCCTCTTCTCACTCAACTTTTTTTTAGGATCACGCGGATATTTTTGGAATCTATATGATGCCGATGTGACGGAGTTCTGTCTTGGTGCCTCCTATCTGCTTTGAGTTTCAGGGGAGTTGAGCTCCAGGGGATTCTTGAGCACATTGTTATCATTCAGATTTCTTAGTATCTCAGGACGAAGGATGTTCGTAATTGCTTCAATACTAGTAGTGGCGAGATAACCCCGATGTCCTCAGTACTGGTGCAGATTGTTCGGGAGTACTACCATACTTTGTATCGTTGTGATCACGAGGGTCTGTTGTAGATGAAGGTCCGAGATTCTGGTTGTGTGTTGACGGATGTGATACTGGTGACGAGTTAGTATAGGAGTTGTGTGATATTACTCCTTGTATCCGTGTACCAGATTGCATGACCAGATATTTCGGGAATTCATAGGTGGGAATTCAAGTAGTTACTTATAGGACGATCTTCCAACAAATTCGTGTTGCTTCGATGTCAAGTGGTGATTTCAGATCTTTCTTAAGTGGTGTTCTCATATTTTTCATGTGAGTATTAATTCTGTTGCTCAAATCAATTGTCTTATCAATTCTTGTCAACCGGAGTCGTCATGTTAATTCTTTTCCAACCGCTGTGCTTCTCTTCAGTGAATTCAATCCTCTCAAATTTTTGCAGATCATTCTCTCAATTCTTTCCGGAGTTGTCTCATCTGTCTCAAGTTGTGTGTGTTTTTCCCCGCCCTCCCGCCCTTTTTCTCAGTGATTCAATTTTCATCCAAGAGTTTTCTTTTCATTGTGCTTCCGTTGTCTGTTCTTTTCTCTCTTATCCGGTGATTCTTGTGAAGATTCTCACGAGCTTCGTGTTCATCTTTATTCAGTCTTGTTATCTTTTCCGGTGAATTCAATGCAATTGTCCGTGTACATCATATCCTTTTCGTCCTTGTAATTCTTTCCCATGTTGGAAATTCTTATCAGTCTTCTTGTTATTCATTCCTCTCTTCTCTATCCGAAGTGTTAAAGATATTTCAGTAGTTTCTCGTTTTCAATTCTTTTAATTATTTCGAGGTGCTAACCTCATCTAGTTCTTTTCATACCGGTGCAATATCAATCTTTCTAGCAATCTTTTCTAACGATGGTTTCGTTGAGTGGGCCCGTAACCCACAGGTTCTTTCCCAGGATCTTTCCTAGCGCTTTTGATCATTTTCCGGAGATCTTTAATTCTTTTCAGCTATGACGTAAGTATGGATTTCATCAGTCATACTCCTTCTTCAAGATCAATTTGAAATAATTCTTTTATTTGGCTCAACCTTGCATCCTTCTTTATTCCAGAGTGTCTCATTAATTCTTGGTGGTGTTCTCCTCCTCATTCTCAGCTTGCTATCCGAAGGAGTGTTTCTCTCAATCTTGGTCCGTTCTTTTGGAGATTCATCATTTCAGCTTTGTGCCATCATCTTAATTGTTGTCAGTCATGGGTAATTCCTTTCTGGCTATCCGGTGCATTTCTGAGTTGTTTTTATTCTCGATCCTCCGAAGGCCATCATTTTAGAAGATTCTTCGTTCTCAGCTTTCAGCTTTCTTCCTCAATTCTTCTCCATTGTTGTCTCTTCGTTCGTCTCTCGTTTATATGGTGCCTTGTTCAAGTTTTCTCTCAGGTGGCTCATGATCTCTTCGTTCTCATGTATCCCCATTAATTCGTGGTGTTCCAATTCAACTCTGAATTCTTACCGGTGCTTCCTTCAATTATGCTTCAAGTGGTGTTTTTCCTCTCTGTCTCTCCAAGAGTCTTTCAAGAAAAATAAGTGGTATGTTAAATCCGTTGCTTGTCATCAATTAAACTTGATGAAGGATAAGCATAACATAATTCTTATTCCTGTTTCAAAATGATTTCAATTCTTCGTCCGGAGTGGCTCTCGATATCAATTCTTTTCTAAAGTGTTCTTATCTTTCTTTTCCGGAGTTCCAAGTTCTATGAAGTATCTCTTGTGAGGCTCCATCTAAATCTTCGCAAGGTCATAATCTTATTCTTTTCTACCTTCTTATCTTGCTTCATCCTTTTGTTACGGAGGCTCGTCATGTTGGTTCTTCAAGGATGTGATTTTTTCTCAAGTGTTCTTCAAGATTCTTGTTGGAGAACCTCAAGCATTCTTTCCCTTGCATTTCTAGTGCAATTCTTCCTCCTTTATCATTTGAGGTGGTATTATAGCATTATTGTTAGTGTAGGAGCCTCGAAGAGTTTTCCTTTCAAAAATGAGATAATTAAACCCACCAATTCTATGATCATGAGATATTTTCAACCCATGATTTCTTCATTGAGCTATCTTGGTTTGGATTTCACCTAAAGCTTTTCCTATGGATTGTTGCTATCATGGTGCTTGTCATTAATCCTAGTTCTCAAGGTACCCTCTTGGTGTAAGAAGTTTTGATATCTTTGCTTTCATCTATCCTTGTTTCCGTTAGTGGTTGGTTGTCACCTCATATATGTTGAGATGATCTTCATAAGCCCACTACTATCTTGTTCTTTCGTTGTTGGTTTTCCAACTACTCCGTCAGTTCTCTGTCCGGAGGCTCTTCAATTCTATTGTGATGATAGTTGTCATTCTTTTCTTCATTCTCTTCCTCCGTATGAGTTAGTTCCTATTCTATAGTTCCGGAGGCATTGTGATGTTGCTCTTTTGGGTCAATCTTGTTGTTCTATCAAGATCATGGTGTTCCCTTGCTCTATTTAGTTGTTTGTTATGAATATTGTCTAATTCTCTCTTCTTATCGAATTTTTTGTCCCCATTTTCCTATCGAAGTGCTGCCGAAATTTTCCGTGAATTCTTGCTTATTTCCAATATCATTCCTCATCTCGTTGCAACCTTCAAGGATCTTTGGTTTCACTCGTTTGTTAAAGGAGCGACTAAGTTTTACCTCTTGCTTTCTCATCCTCTCCCCCTCTCATTCTTGGATCTCGGGGCGAGATCCTCTTGTAGTGTAGGAGAGTTCTGACAGCCCGAGACCGACGCTCCAGAAGATTCCCCCCTTTATTCCGTTTCCGTCGTGTGGCTATTTTATTTTGTTGGTTGCATCATGGCATCATGCATGGCATCATGTCAACTCTGTTTTGTCGGTGTTGCTTGTTGCCTTGTTGTTGGGTGTTAGTGCCTTGTGAATGGCGTTGTTTTGTTGGAGTGTTGAGAGAGGGTGCGTGAGAGCCATGCCGCTAAACCGTGTTGCACTGCGAACCACTCCCCTCCTCTCTTCTCTTTGATTTTGTTTTGGGTTGTGTAAAAGTTTCCGTTTTAACCCTTTAAAAAAAAGATTCGTCTTCTTTTAAAGAAAGTCATTTTATTAAATGTGGTGGCAACCCCTGTGGGTTTCGTTATTTTTCCTTTTGTTTATTTGTAAAACAAGAGACCCATTTTATTTAAGGGGTTTGGTTTTATTCTTTTGCAAGAAAAGGGGTTTATTTTTATTTTCTTGTTAAAAGGGTTTTATTTTAATTCTTAAAAAGGTTTCATTTTTTTTATTTGTTTAAAAAAGGCCCAAGCTATTTTGATAGTTAGGGTATTTTTTTATTACTTGTTAAGTCCTTTTATTTATTTTTTTGTGTGTGTTTCTCTGTTTTTTTTAAAAAAGGGGAAAAACCCAAAGGGAGAGAGGCCTAGCCGGCCCAAGGCCAACCAAGCCTCCAACCCTAGCGCCAGGGAGAGCAAACGCTCGATCCCATCTCCCGAGCGTCGTCGTCTCCCTTGTGCCCCCTCCTCTCGTTTGTTCCCCCCTCCTCGAACTCCTTCTCTGCCCCGATTCCCGTGGCCTGCTGCCCGCCGCCGGCTTGCCCAGGCCGAGCGCCCCTGCTCCCCGCCGTTCCTGGCCCCTCCTCTGCCTCGCCGGCCTCAACCTGCTGCTGCAGCCCCGCTGCCAGCAGCGCCCCGTGCGCCGCCCTCGGCCTTCGCCCCTCGACATGGCCTCGCCCCTCCTCCTCGCGTGGCTCGCCTCCCCGCGCTGCGCTGCCCGCCATGGCCGTTCCCTCCAAGCCTTGCGCTGCTAGCCCTGCCGCTTCGCCCCGCCGGCAGGAGCCCCTGCGCCGTCTCCTTCCCCGTTGTGTTGCGTCTCCGCGGCCCAGTGCTGACCTCGCCGTGGCCGCCTTGGCCCCGCAGCAGGTCGCCTTGCCCCTCGCGAGCGTCGCCCCTGCCTGAGATGCTCGTCGCCTCGCCGTTCCCCGCGCCCTGCCAATCTCCTCCGCCGTGTTGTTGCTGTGCCGAAGCTGCTGTTGTGCTTGCCTGCGCGGGATGCTGCTGCCATGCATGCTTGGCCGATGCATGGTGTTGCGTTGCCGGGTCGTTTTGCTGTTGTTGTGCGTGTTGCTGTTGCCGCGTCTTGCTGCCAGATGAAGTTGGTTGCTTAGCTGCTAGCCGCTGCATGCTGTAGATGTTAGTGCTAGCTTTAGCTTGCCTAGCTGTGTTGCTGTTGCCTGTGCCGAGAGTGGTAGCTGTTGATTGCTTTGCCAGCTGCTTGCTGCTAATGCTAGCCGCCGTTAGTTGCTGCTAGTGCTGTTGGTTGCTGTGTTGTATAGCTGCTGCTCTGGTTGCCTGTAGGTTGCTTTGCTGCTGCTAGACTGCTAGGTTGCTAGCTTGCCGTGCTTAGTGCGTTGCTGCTTGCTCTTGTTCCTGCTGCATGTAGTCGCCGCTGCGTGTGCCGAGCTCGCCTGCCGGCGTTTTGCTGTTGTTTGTACCGATGGTGCTGCTGTGTTGCTGCCTGAGGTGCCTGTTATGCTGCTGCTATAGATGCTGTTGCTTGCCGCTTTGCCTTGCTGTAGATGTTGTAGTTGTGTTACCGCTGTCGCTGTTTGCCATCGCCGCGTGCACCATCCCCTCCTTCATGGAACCGACAAGATCGGCGAGTACCACGACGTCCTCGACGACCCCTGGAACGAGTTCGACTACCGTCGCCGAAGACCGTGAACCACGACGGCGAGACCGTGTACGACTACTTCCACGACGACCACGACTTCCACGACGTCCGCTACGAACCGATCCGCTTCGAATCGCACGCGTCGAAGGTATACCGATGAGATGTGTCGTGTAACGAACGAATGTGATGTATGAGTTGTATCGTGTGTTGCACCGTATGTTGCCGTAGCACGTCGTCTCACTTTTGTTGTGCCTCGACACATAGGAACCCGAGATACGGGATCAACCCATCTTTATTTAACGTTCGCGCACACGCTTCCAGATCGTGGCATCGATATCTTGACGAGTTATCGGGATAGGAACGTTGTCGTGGCATCGTTTCCGTCTTTACGCTATGCTTCCCTCTCGCTCGCCGTGGGGACACTTGTTTCTTTCTCTTCTTGCCGTGTTGTTTGAACTCGTATGCATGACGCATTCATGGCATGATATCGTGTGTTGCATGCCTCTTGTGTCGTAGCTCCGTTCTATGCTCCGCGTGTTAACCGACTAGGATGCCATGTAGGACCACTGCCTCACCCCTTGCCATGTTAACAACATTTAATATTGTGTGTTAAATAATCGGGAGTGAATTAAATAATTAATCGTGGAGTTTCGTCGATATGCAACCCATTGCATATCGAGCTTCACTTAATGTGTAGAGTTTGCTTGAGGTGAATTGCCATGCCATCCCTTGCATCGTTGAACTGATCATGCATCATATTAGGTTGTGCATCATGTTGTGCATCGTGTGGTGAATATTTGTGTTGATGTTTGTTTCCGGTTTGCTCCGTTTCGATAGAGTTCCGCAAGCGTGTCGGAATGTGAGGACCCGTTCGACTACGTTGGTTCGCCGACTTCACGGAGTCATTCTTCTTCCAAGCGGGATCTCAGGCAAGATGACCATTTCCCCAGATACCATTACTATCATTTCCCTGCAAGTTTTATCGTTTCTATCGATTATGTCTCGTTGCCTACCACATGTTAAATATCAGCCTCTCAACAATGCCATGATAACCTTCAACCTGTTCGACCTAGCAAACCACTGATTGGCTATGTTACTGCTTGCTTAACCTTGTTATTAGTTTTGCTAGTTGCAGGTGTAGATGCTTCCATGTGATAACATGGGTTCCTTGTCTTATCACCATATTAATGCTATTTAATTTAATGGACCTATATACTTGGTAAAAGGTGGAAGGCTCGGCCTTTCTAGCCTGGTGTTTTGTTCCACCTTTGCCCCCTTAGTTTCGGCTACCGGTGTTATGTTCCATAAATGAGCGCTCCTAACACGATCGGGGTTGTTATGGGGACCCCCTTGATAATTCGTTTTAGATTAAAGCTGGTCTGGCAAGGCCCAACTTTGGTACTACATTTGCCTAATCACTAATGAACTGCATAGGGAGTAATTAACCAGAGGATAATTTAATCAACCCCCGGGCGAGTGCTCCTCATGAGTGTTGGTCCAAATTGGCAAACTACGGGGCCACCGCGGGGCAACCCGAGGTTTGGTTTCTCCTAGTGTAACCTATCCATCATGTCCTGAGAACGAGGTACGCGACTCCTATCGGGATCGTCGACACGTCGTGCGGCCTTGCTGGATTAGTTTTACCTTTGATGAGATATCTTGTGCATCGGGATTCCGGTGATGCTTTGGGTAATCTCAGAGTTGAGGTTTTCCACTAGGGAATCCGACGAGATCGCGAGCTTCGTGATTGAGGATTTCTATGCGGCTTGTGGTAATTTGTGATGGACTAGTTGGAGCACCCCTGCAGGGTTAAATATTTTCGGAAAGCCGTGCCCGCGGTTATGTGGCAACGTGGAAACTTTGTTTAACACTGGTTCTAGATAACTTGAAGTTAACTTAATTAAAATATGCCAACTGTGTGCGTAACCGTGACTGTCTCTTTCGTGAGTTCCTTCTCCGATCGAGGACACGGTGGGGTTATGTCTGGCGTAGGTAGGTGTTCAGGATCATTCATTTGATCATCAGTAGTTCACGTCCGTTATGTGTATATTCTTCCCCCCTCTTATTTCTTGTACTCGTAAGTTTAGCCACCAAATATATGCTTAGTCGCTGCTGCAACCTCGCCACTTAACCATACCTCACCCATTAAGCTTTGCTAATCTTGATACCTTTGGAAATGAGATTGCTGAGTCCCCTGTGGCTCACAGATTACTACAACACTAGTTGCAGGTACATGTAAAGGGTTACTTGACGTGAGCGCGTTGATTGTTCGTTTGGAGTTGCTTCTTCTTCTTCATCATCATCGATCTAGGATGGGTTCCAGGCCGGCAGCCTGGGATAGCAAGGATGGACGTCGTTCTTCTTTTATCGTTTGTTTTCGTCCGTAGTCGGACCCTGCTCTTATTCATGATGATTATGTATTGTACTGCTGTGACTCTGATGTAGCTTGTGGCGAGTGTAAGCCAATTCTATATATATATCTCATCTTTTCAGTACAGGTACTTGTAACGATATCCATTCTTGCGACACGACGAGATGCGCTTCTATCCCTGACGAGGCCTTCATGCCAAATTGAGGATAGGGTCGCATCTTGGGCGTGACATAATTCTAACAGACTTTTAGCATCACTACGAGTGAGAAAGTCTCATCATAGTCAACTATTTGATCTTGTCGGAAAACATCTTTGTGACAAGTCGAGATTTTCTTAATAGTGACTTATCACCATCATCGTATGTCTTCCTTTTAAAGATCCATCTTTACTCAATAGTCCTACGACCATCAAGTAGTTATTCCAAAGTCTACACTTTGTTTTCATACATGGATCCTCTCTCGAATTTCATGGCCTCCAGCCATTTGTCGGGATCCAGGCCCACCATCGCTTCTCCATAGCTCATAGCTTCATTGTTGTTCAACAACATGACCTCCAAGACAGGGTTGTCGTCCCACTCTGTAGTAGTACGCGGCCTTGTTGACCTATGAGGTTTGTAGTAACTTGATCTGAAGCTCAATGATCACCATCATCAGTTTCCACTTCAATTGGTGTAGCCACATGAATATCTTCTTGCGCCCTGCTACACACTGGTTGAAGTAACGGTTCACTAACCTCATCAAGTTCCACCACCCTCCCACTCAATTCTTTCGAGAGAAACATTTCCTCGAGAAAGGACCCGTTTCTATAAACAAATACTTTGCTTCCGGATCTGAGATAGGAGATGTATCCAACTGTTTTGGATATCCTATGAAGATGTATTTATCCTCTTTGGGTTCGAGCTTATCAGAATGAAAAAATTTCACATAAGCGTCGCAGCCCCAAACTTTCAAGAAACGACAGCTCAGGTTTCTCCAAACCATAGTCTATATTGTGTCATCTCAACGGAAATACGCGGTGCCCTATTTAAAGTGAATGCGGTTGCCTCTAATGCATAACCCATAAACGATAGTGGTAATTCGATAAGAGACATCATAGTATGTACCATATCAAAATAGGGCGTAGCTATGATGTTCGGACACACCATCACACTATGGTGTTCTAGGTGGCATGAATTGCAAAATAGTTTCCACATTGTCTTAACTGCGTACCAAAATTCGTAACTCAAATATTCATCTCTATTATCATATCATAGTCAGTTTATCCTCTTGTCATGACGATCTTCACCCTGAAATAGCTTTGAACTTTTCAATATTTCAGGCTTTTGATTCATCAAGTAAATACTCCTGTATCTACTCAAATCGTCAGTGAAGTAAGAACATAATGACATCCACTGCGTGCCTCAGCACTCATTGGACTGCACACATAAAAAATGTATTACTCCCAACAAGTTACTTTCTTGTTTCATGTGGCATGATTTGAATGTCTCAAGTGATTCAAAATCAAGTGGTTTGCATGTCTCAAACGTTTTAAAAATGATTGAGTACAAAGATCCATCAGCATGGAGCTTCTTCATGCATTTTGTACCAACATGACTCAAGTAGCAGTGCCACAACTGAGTGGTACTATCATTATTACTTTGTATCTTTTGGCACCAATATTATGAACATGTGTAACACTACGGTCGAGATTCAATAAACCATTGAGGGTAATTATTCAAGCAAATATAATAACGTTTGTTCTCTTTAAATGAATAATCGTATTGCAATAAACACGATCCAATCATGTTCATGCTCAACGCAAACACAAAATAATTATTATTTAGGTTTTACCACCAATCCCGATGATAGAGGGAGCGTGCGATGTTTGATCACATCAACCTTGGAAACACTTCCAACACTTATCGTCACCTCGCCTTTAGCTAGTCTCCGTTTATACCATAGCTATTATTTCGAGTTACTAATCACTTAGCAACCGAACCGGTATCCAATACCCTGATGCTACTAGGAGTACTAGTAAAGTACACATCAATATCATGTATATCAAATATACTTCTGTCGACTTTGCCAGCCTTCTTATCTACCAAGTATCTAGGGTAGCTCCGCCTCAGTGACCGTTCCCCTCATAACAGAAGCACTTAGTCTCGGGTTTGGGTTCAATCTTGGGTTTCTTCATTAGAGCAGCAACTGGTTTGTCGTTTCATGAAGTATCCCTTCTAACCCTTGCCCTTTTAGAAACTAGTGGTTTTACTAACCATCAAGAATTGATGCTCCTTCTTGATTTCTACTTCCACAGTGTCAAACATTGTGAATCACTCAAGGATCATCATATCTATCCTTGATATGTTGTAGTTCATCATGAAGCTTTAGCAGCTTAGTGGCAGTCACTTTGGAGAACCATCACCATCTCATCTGGAAGATCAACTCCCACTTGATTCAAGTGATTGTTGTACTCAGACAATCTGAGAACATGCTCAACGATTGAGCTTTTCTCCTTTACTTCGTAGGCAAAGAATCTTGTCGAAGGTCTTATATCTCTAAACAAGGGACGAGCATGAAATCTCAATTTCATCTCTTTGAACATCTCTTATGTTCTGCGACGTTTTCAAAACATCTTCGGCGCCTTGCTTCTAAGCCATTAAGTATTGCGCACTGAACTATCATGTAGTCATCAAAGACGTGTATGTTAGATGTTCGCAACATCCACAGACGACGCCCGAGATGCAGCACACCGAGTGGTGCATTAAGGGCATAAACCTTCTGCGTAGCAATGAGGACAATCCTCAGTTTTACGGACTCAGTCCGCAAAGTTGCTACTATCAACTTTGAACTAAATTTTCTCTAGGAACATATAAAAACTGTAGAGCTATAGCGCAAGCTACATCGTAATTCGCAAAGACCATTAGACTATGTTCATGATAATTAGTTCAATTAATCATATTACTTAAGAACTCCCACTCAGAAAGTACATCTCTCTAGTCATTTGAGTGGTACATGATTGAAATCCACTATCTCAAGTCCGATCATCACGTGAGTTGAGAATAGTTTCAGTGGTAAGCATCTCTATGCTAATCATATCAACTATACGATTCATGCTCGACCTTTCAGTCTCATGTGTTCCGAGGCCATGTCTGCACATGCTAGGCTCGTCAAGCTTAACCCGAGTGTTCTGCGTGTGCAACTGTTTTGCACCCGTTGTATGTGAACATTGAGTCTATCACACCCGATCATCACGTGGTGTCTCGAAACGATGAACTGTCACAACGGTGCATAGTCGGGGAGAACACAATTTAGTCTTGAAATTTTAGTGAGAGATCACCTCATAATGCTACCGTCGTTCTAAGCAAAATAAGGTGCATAAAAGGATTAACATCTCATGCAATTCATAAGTGACATGATATGGCCATCATCATGTGCTTCTTGATCTCTATCACCAAAGCACCGGCACAATCTTCTTGTCACCGGCGCTGATGGGGTTATAGTCCTAGGGTAGGGTCATAAGCCTGCCCTATAAGTCCTACCCAAGGGCTACCCTTCATAAGGGATAAGACCCTTAGTCAGTTCCGACTGTCTTATGGACTTCCCATCATCCAATCGGTAACAAATCCTCCACCATCCAGTCGGCGATGAGCATTCGGAGTGTAACAAACTAACCGACTGGATTCCACTCTGTGCATCGTAACCCCCTGGAGGGAAACGGTCGTACGTTTCCATGTGCCTTTATTAGCATTTAAGACATACGTTACCTGTAACGTAGGCATTTATTCGCCACTACTCCACCCCTGTGCACCGAACCGTTGTGGAGGGTAGCTCACTCTATATAAGCCGCCCTCCCCCACTGGTGCAAGGGTTGGCAATTCACTGTAATCCATATTCCACTCGACAACAAGCTCCTAGAGCACTGAGACGTAGGGCTATTACCTCCACCGTAGAGGGGCGTGAACTCATCCAACCTCGCCGTAGCTAAGGCTCTGCCCATCCTTTCATACCCTACACATCTACTGTCAGACTTACACCCACGACAGTTGGCGCCCACCGTGGGGCAGGCGTCTAAGCGACTTCCGGCGAGTTTGCGACTACATCTTTTCGTCATGTCATCCCGTGGAGATTCGAGCATGGGTCACGAGATCCTCTTCGGCGCTCTCTCCTTCATCGTCGATCATTCGACATGGCTTCGGGACGCCCCTCTCGACGTCGAGGCGCTTCCCCGTCGCGGAGCTACACACTTCCGTGCTGGCACCCGCGGCATTCTTCTTCTCCAGCAGTCGACTCCGGTTTCGACCTACACCGCCGTCACGCGTCGCAACAAGCGGTCCCGCCGTCCGCGGCTCCGGCGTTGGGTGCAACACGCCCAGGCGCGCCAGAACGCGTCTTCACAAGTGGCGGTCCTAGAGTCGGTTGTGGTTGCCCTGCCGTCCCAGCGCTCGGACTCGGTTCCGACTGAGTTTCCTTTCGAGTACTTGGGTCGCGGGCCTGCAGCAGAAGTACACATGGCCAACTCCCACGAAAGTCCCCGCCAAACTGGCCGAAACGAGCACGAGATCGGTGAAACATCCGACGCTCGCCGTCCACCTCGCCGTTCTGCCAGTCGGCACACTCGGCGGAGCAATGTGGAGTTGTTCCGCACACCCATCATCAACTTGGCTGCCGCTGCCAAGATAGCCATTCCCTTCAGCCGACTGATTCAGAGGCTGGCAGGGGGGATCGAGCAAATCCGCGCCCTGCTGCACACGGCGCAGCAGCAAAACTCGGCGGTCTCCCAGTCGCACAACAGGATCCACAATAGTTCTGTCCATGCGAACACGCATCGGTCAGTTCACAGCCCTGGTTCTCATCAGCGACCCAGGGGAGGCAACCGTTCCATGAACCCCGAAGATCGTCGCCGTTCACGCACCCCTCCGCGGGGTGGGCCCTACGGGCCCCGACATCATGATGATCGGCGTTCAGTCGGTGACACTTACGATCCAAGGCCCGACGCGAGAGGGCATATCGCCCAACGGATGGTCGACAAGGGCCGAGCCCATCGCGATGGTCACGGTATTGACCGTCCGAGTGGAAGCAGGACCATCATATCTGGTCCCGAGTGTTTCAGTCGAGCCATCCGTTCGGCTGACATCCCTCCCAACTTCCGATTGGCGACGGGGATCAACAAGTTTACAGGAGAGTCCAAGCCAGAAACGTGGTTGGATGACTACCGAGTGGCAGTCCAGATCGGAGGAGGGGACGACCACGTCGCCATGAAGCACCTCCCTCTGATGCTCGACGGCTCGGCGCGAGCGTGGCTGAACCAATTGGCCCCCTCAAGCATCTACAGCTGGGTAGATCTGGCCCGAGTGTTCATCAGGACCTTCGAAGGGACGTGCAAGCGCCCTGCTGGCCTCGTGGAGCTCCAACACTGTGTCCAGAAGCAGAATGAGCCCCTGCGCGATTTCATTCAACGTTGGATGACCCTCTACCACACGGTGGATAACGTCACAGAACACCAAGCAGTCTGCGCCTTCAAGGCAGGCGTGCGGTACCGGGATCTGTACCTGAAGTTCGGTCGAACAGGCGACATCTCCATGAGAAAGATGATGGAGATAGCGGCACGCTATGCAAATGGCGAAGAAGAGGACCGCATCCGTAGCGGCAAGCACAAAACAGTCGCCGACGGAGAAGGGAATAACACTCGGAAGCAGAAGCGGAAAGCTCCGTCCACTCCGCAGGCAGAAGCCGCAATTGTTACCAATGCCAAGTTCAAGGGCAAGGGGAAGGCTCAGTTCACCCCCAAGAAGAAGCAGTTCAACAACCCCATCCTGGACCAGCCATGTCTGATTCACACAAATATAGATGAAGAGGGCAAAGCCATATATCCGAAGCATACCACTCGGCAATGTCGTCTCCTGATCCAGGGGTTCGGCGAAGGGCAACCGAGTGAAAAGGGCAATGAGCAAGATGAGGAGGACAAGGAGGATCCGTTCCCCCAAGTCCATGCAACACTGATGATTTTTGCTGACGTTGAGAGCAAGAGTCGACTGAAGCTGGTGAACAGGGAGGTGAACATGGCCACACTGACCAACCCCACGTTCCTCAAATGGTCTCAGACTGCGATCACCTTTGACCAGTCGGATCATCCAGCACACGTGCCCACCCCAGGGAGGCAAGCTCTGGTCGTCGACCCGGTGGTGGAAGGAGTCTGACTGCACAAAGTCCTAATGGACGGCGGCAGTGGTTTGAACATCATGTACGCTGACACTCTCAAGGGGATGGGCATTCCGATGTCCAAACTCAGCGAGTGCAGCATGCAGTTCCACGGAGTCGTCCCTGGACGAAAGGCCAAGTCACTCGGCCAGATCGCGTTGGACGTCGTTTTCGGCTCCGACAAGAACTTCCGCAAGGAAAAGCTGACGTTCGAGGTGGTGGACTTCCAGAGCGCTTACCACACAATTCGGGGCCGCCCGGCGTATGCGCGTTTCATGGCCCGCCCATGTTACGTGTACCTGATGCTGAAGATGCCATGCCCGAAAGGTGTGATCACTATCACAGGCAATCGACAACGGGCCGAGGAGTGTCTGCAGCAGGGATCAAGAATCGCCGATTAGCAGATGGTTGTCCTCGAGCTTGACGAGTACAAGAAAACGGTCGACCCCGCTGACTTGATGTGTTCGAAGAAGCCAGCTTCGGAGTCCGCACTCCAGTCGGCGGGAGAGACGAAGAAGGTCAGCATCCACCCGGCGAACGACACCGCTGCCCCGACGAACATATCCACCACCCTCGATCCTAAATAGGAAGCCGAGCTCATCCAATTCCTCTGTGAGAACTGGGACATCTTCGCATGGAAGCCTTCTGACATGCCAGGTGTACCCAGGGAGTTGGCTGAGCACCGACTGCATGTGGATCCCACCGCTCGGCCTGTCCGAGAACGCCTGTGTCGGTCTGCCGTGCACAAGAGGAAGGCAATCGGAGAAGAAGTGGCCAAGCTTTTGGCAGCCAACTTCATTCGCGAGGTACACCACTCCGAGTGGCTCGCCAATGTTGTCATGGTGCCCAAGAAGGACAAGTCGCTCCGAATGTGCATCGACTTCAAGCATCTCAATAAGGTCTGCCCGAAAGACCATTTTCCGCTCCCCCGCATCGATCAAATTGTCGATTCGACTGTGGGTTGCGAGCGTTTGTCATTTCTTGATGCCTACTCGGGCTATCATCAGATCCGTCTGTATGGCCCCGATGAATTAAAAACCGCCTTCATCACCCCATTCGGGTGCTTCTGCTACATCACTATGCCATTTGGTTTGTAGAATGCAGGAGCAACCTTTATGCGCATGATCCAAAAATGCCTCCTCGACCAGATCGGTCGGAATGTGGAGGCGTATATGGATGGTATCGTAGTCAAGTCACACAAAGGTTCCGACCTGCTGACTGACTTGGCAGAAACATTCGCCAACCTTCCTAGGTACGATATCAAGCTCAACCCCGCCAAGTGTTCATTCGGCGTTCCCAGCGGAAAGTTACTCGGTTTCTTCGTTTCCGAACGAGGGATCGATGTCAACCCCGAAAAGATCGGGACCATCGTCCGAATGGAGCGGCCGGTCAGAATACATGATGTTCAACGGCTCACAGGTTGCCTAGCGGCTTTGAGCAGGTTTATCAGTCGACTCGGCGAGAAAGCACTTCCTCTGTACCGACTCATGAAGAAATCAGATACTTTCGAGTGGACAGATGAAGCCCAAGTTGCATTCGACGACCTCAAAGTCCTACTTTCCACCCAGCCGGTTCTTACTGCTCCGCTCAGTAAAGAGCCCCTTCTTTTGTACATCGCGGCTACAAATCAAGTCATCAGCACTGTTCTCACAGTCGAACGAGAAGAAGAAGGCAAAGCATACAAAGTTCAGCGGCCAGTGTATTACGTCTCCGAAGTCCTGACTCCTTCCAAGCAGAGGTATCCCCACTATCAAAAACTTATCTAAGGGATTTACATGACTGCAAAGAAGGTGGCTCATTATTTCCAAGACCACTCGGTGTCTGTCGTTTCTGATGCTCCGTTGTCGGAAATCCTCCACAATCGGGACGCATCAGGCCGAGTGGCGAAGTGGGCAATGGAGATGTTGTACTGTGACATCAAGTTCGAGGCCAAGAAAGCTATAAAGTCTCAAGCTCTGGCTGACTTCATAGCAGAATGGGTAGAACAATAGCAACCGACCCACATCTACTCGACTCATTGGACAATGTTCTTCGATGGGTCCAAGATGTTGAATGGCTCCGGCGCTGGCGTTGTGATAGTATCGCCAAAGGGCGACAAACTCAAGTATGTGCTGCAGATACACTTTGATTCCTCCAACAATGAGGCAGAGTATGAAGCTCTCCTTTATGGACTGCGCATGGCCATCGCACTCGGCGTCCGTCGCTTGATGGTCTATGGCGATTCGGATTTGGTGGTTAATCAAGTGATGAAAGAGTGGGATGTCAGGAACCCCACCATGACCACATACTGCAATGCAGTGAGGAAGCTCGAGAAGAAGTTCGAAGGTCTAGAACTCCACAATGTTCCCCGACTGAAGAACCAAGCAGCTGATGAGTTGGCAAAACTCGGAACCACTCGGAGACCAGTCCCGAGTGACGTCTGCCTCGAGCACCTCCACCTTCCCTCAGTTAAAGAAGATCCTTTCACAGAGGAACCAATACAACCAAAGAGCTCAATAGATCCGACTGAAGTCGACGTACCTGCTGTGGTTGATTTGATCATGGAGATTCTTGCTGTCATCCCTGATTGGACTGTGTCGATCATTGCATACATCCTGAGGCAGGAATTACCAGAAGACGAAGTCCAAGCCAGGCAGATCGTCCGCAGGTCAAAGTCGTTCACTGTCATTGATGGCCAGTTGTACAAGGAAAGCGTTTCAGGCGTTCTTCAATGATGCATCTCCCCTGAGGAAGGACGGTTAATCCTGGAAGAAATTCACTCGGGAACCTGCGGTCATCACGCCTCTTCAAGAGCAATCGTCGCCAAAGCATTCAGAGCTGGCTTCTTCTGGCTGCAGGCGAGCGAAATGGCTAAAGATATGGTCGACCGATGTGAAGGATGTCAGTTCTATTCCAACAAGTCCCACAAGCCAACATCTGCGTTGAAGACAATCCCTCTTGTTTGGCCGTTTGCAGTATGGGGATTAGATACAGTCGGTCCATTCAGGACAGGCCAAGGGGGATACACACATCTGTTGGTGGCAGTCGACAAGTTCACAAAATGGATGGAAGCCAAGCCCATCAAGAAGCTCGATGCCCTAACGGCCATCAAGTTTGTCAGGGACATCATCTCCAGATTCGAGGTACCTCACAGCATAATCACGGACAACGGGACAAACTTTGACTCGGACAGATTCAAAGGTTTCTGTGCAAGCCAAGGTATCCGAGTGGATTTTGCATCTGTGGCGCATCCTCAAACTAACGGACAAGCAGAGCGGGCGAATGGACTTATTCTGCAAGATTTGAAGCCCCGGCTCCTGCGAGAGGTGGGACATGCCGCTGGCGCATGGGTCACCGAGCTACCTTCAGTGCTTTGGGGTCTCCGCACAACCCCGAATAGATCTACGGGGCGATCCCCGTTCTTCCTCGTTTACGGAGCAGAAGCGGTCCTTCCGAGTGACTTGCTTCACAATGCTCCACGAGTCGAACTCTTCTCCGAAGCTAAAGCGGAACAAGCAAGGCAAGACGGAGTGGACCTTCTAGAGGAGGAGCGTGAGATGGCACTGACTCGCTCAACCATTTATCAATAAGATCTGCGGCGCTTTCACGCGCGACACGTCAGGAGTCGTACATTCCAAGGAGGCGACCTGGTGCTCCGAGTGGATCAGCAAAGACCTCACAAGTTGGCTCCCGCCTGGGAAGGACCCTTCATCATCTCCAAGGTGCTGAACAACGGAGCATACAGACTCTACAACATCGACAGGGAAACAGACGAGCCGCGAGCATGGAACGGAGATCTCCTGAAGCGCTTCTACACGTGACCGTCGACTGAAGCAATATAAAGAACAAGTATTGGTGAAATAATACAAAGCGGATTGAGTTTTTGCATATTCAAAATTCTTCCGCGGTCGCACACTCCGGTCTAAAAAAAACTTAGCTGCGATCAAGAATCGCCTAAGTACTAACTTTCTCCGAGTGTGCACTAAACGTCGCACTCGGGGACTTAGCTGCGATCAAGAATCGCCTAAGTACTGACTTTCTCCGAGTGTGCACTAAAGGTCGCACTCGGGGACTTAGCTGCGATCAAGAATCGCCTAAGTACTGACTTTCTCCGAGTGTGCACTAAACGTCGCACTCGAGGACTTAGCTGCGATCAAGAATTGCCTAAGTACTAACTTTCTCCGAGAGTGCACTAAACGTCGCACTCGGGGACTTAGCTGCGATCAAGAATCGCCGAAGTACTAAATTTCTCCGAGTGTGCACTAAACGTCGCACTCGGGGACTTAGCTGCGATCAAGAATTGCCTAAGTACTAACTTTCTCCGAGTGTGCACTAAACGTCGCACTCGGGGACTTAGCTGCGATCAAGAATCGCCTAAGTACTAACTTTCTCCGAGTGTGCACTAAACGTCGCACTCGGGGACTTAGCTGCGATCAAGAATCGCCTAAGTACTAACTTTCTCCGAGTGTGCACTAAATGTCGCACTCGGGGACTTAGCTGCGATCAAGAATCGCCTAAGTACAAACTATCTCCGAGTGTGCACTTCACGTCGCACTCGGGGACTTAGCTGCGATCAAGAATCGCCTAAGTATTAACTTTCTCCGAGTGTGCACTTCACGTCGCACTCAGGGACTTAGCTGCGATCAAGAATCGCCTAAGTGCAAATTTTCTCTGAGCGTGCACTAACCGTCGCACTCGAGGACTTAACTGCGATCAAGAATTGCTTAAATAGAAAGCTTCCTTCGACTGTATCCTACAGATGCACTCGGGGGCTCAGCAAACCCTCATTGAGGCTCATGTGGATGTCAAGACCACTGACAATTACATGAGTAGCAGACCCTCATTGAGGCTCATGTGGATGCCAAGACCACTGACAATTACATGAGTAGCAGAACCTCATTGAGGCTCATGTAGATGTCAAGACCACTGACAATTACATGAGTAACAACTCGCTCCGAATACGACTTGACAGTCGCACTCGAAGACTTAGACGCGATCACGAATCGCCTAAGTACTCAAATGCCTTCGACTGTATCCTACAGATACACTCTGGGACTCAACAGACCCTCAGTGAGGCTCATGTACATGTCAAGACCACTGACAATTACATGAGTAGCAGAACCTCATTGAGGCTCATGCAGACGTCAAGACAACTGAAATTACACGCTCCGCATGTTTGCCATTGGCTTCACCAAGAAACGGCAAACAAAAAACACGAGCCAAAATCGTATCAACCACTCTTTGGCAAAAGAAGAGCAAAAGATTCGAATCGAATTCAAAGTTCACCTAAGGATAGTTGGCTCGGTGTAGATCAAGCTTATCCACACCGAACCAAGAATGTGACGGCCAACAGCAGTGGCCAAAGTTTCTTACAACCAACACTCGGCATACCGAGGTAAAAGTTTTCTCAAACGTCGTCAGGACTGGCGCTGGGACTGGCAGGCTCTACGAACGTGTCGAGGTCGATCCCGTCGGTGATGCGGGTGGCGCTCTCAAGGAAGGTCTCCATGAAGTCTTCGAATCGAAGCTTTTTCGTGTTGGCGACCTGCAACGCCTTCAGCTTCTCTTCGCGCGCCTCCTTGCAATGCACTCGGACCAGAGACAGAGCGACGTCCGCACCACAGCGAGCCGCAGACTTCTTCCACGACTGCACTCGGTTCGGGACCTCCTCCAGTCGAGTCATCAAGCCTTCCATCTCGTGCCGAGACTCGTCTTCAGGCCAAAGCTCCTTGTCGATTCGGCCGACGACTTCTCTCAGCCGACCGATGAAAGGTCCAACTTTGTCCAGACGAATGTGTGCTCGGAGCAGGTCTCGATTGGCGTCCTCGCCGAGTGGAATGTTCTCAAGAATCGACCGCTCAACGTCAGGTGCTTCAACCTCAGCGTCCATGAAAAAATCTGCAAAGACAGGACGAGCAACCACTAAGCGCCGAATGAAATGCACAGTCCACAAGCACTCGGAAAAACAGAACTTACCACCCAGAAGCGCTATCATCTTCCGGGCCCAGTCACTGACGTAATTTTCCTGTGCTATGCACCGCCTGTTCAACATTTTCATCTGCCCCATCAGCTCCGTCCTTTGTTTCCCCATTTTCTCCACTTCAGCAGTCAATGCCTTGTTTGCCTCACCGGCCTGCTCCAAGGACTTTTCTCGTTCCACCAGAACATCCTTCATACCAGCCATTGCAACCATTGTTGCATCCAGTTCACCAGCAAACTGAACCTTTTCAGCCCTCAGAGTCTCGTACGCTGTCCCCATCTCGCAAGTTTTCTGCAAGTCAGCGCCAAGAGACGGTCAGACAAATTCAACAAGGACAACAATAAAAATTCTAAGTTCTTCAGACCCCTGCCGACGCAAGCAGTCGACAGCGGTCTCGGGGACTACACCCAGTGGGTTCACTAAGAGTGACCCCACTGGCATGAAACTCAAACAGGTCCGCCCTATTGAGCTACATGACAACAAATAAGCCTATGAGGCTACTACTACCCGACCTGAGTAAAATTACTCTCGGGGACTCATCCAGTAGGTGCACTCCGAGTGCCCCAACTGTTAACATTTGAACAGATTAATTTTTGATCTGATCAAGTTAAAGAACATGTATAAAGACAACTGCCAGTGCAAGCACTCGACAGAAGTCTCGGGGACTACACCCACTGGGTTCACTACGAGTGAACCCATTGCAAAAAATCATACTCTATCCGAGCACACCCACTGGGTTACAAGAGGAAAGTAAATACTTACTAGCCCACTTACTCGGATATCGTCCCGCAGTTCCAAGCTTTGCTTGTACAAGGACGCGATGGAGTCGTACGCCTTCTTGGCCTCTCCAGCCATCAGCTCCGCCTGCACCATGGCCCCCTTGGCAGCTCCCACTTGATCTTCTAGGAGGCGTTGGACGTTGTACTCGACAGTCGACGGGCCTGGCATCGTAGGAGGCTCCTGGGGCATCCCAAGGCTTGCTCCAGTCGGTTCAGCAGCGATCGGCGCCGTTTCAGTCGACGGCATCGTCTCAGTCGGCGGCGCGTCCATGGAGAGAGTGGTAACCAGTGGAACAGCCTCAATGACAGGCACCGCAGCTTGCTCGGACCTCCTCTGGTCGCCCTCCTCCACATAGGTCACCTCTGAGGAAAACCCGACCGAACGGCGTGAGACCACAGGAAAAAGACAAGACCAAAGACAGAATTCATGATGCAGTAATATAAACTCTCGGAATCGCCGCGACGCACCTGGCTGGGATGTGACAACGTTGTCCATGTCCATGGGATCGTCCCCTTGGCGTGCCGGAGAGGTGGCAGAGGTAGCAGCTCTGTTGAGTGCCATTCATTCGACCAATAAGTAGAGATTCGATCAAATACTGAAAGAAGATAGAAGAACCATGCACTTACATTGAGGTGACGGGAACTGTGACCCTCATCCGCGGCAGAGCCTTCCGAGGCTTAGATCCACTCGGTTTAGCCACCTTAGAGGGCTGACCCGCAGGTTCAGCAGCAGAGTCCCTGGTCCTTTTTGTGCTCAGAACGTCCGGAGCCACGGGAACGGCTGGCGAAGCACTCGGTACCACAGGAGCAGCTGGCAGAGCTGGCGGCGCACTCGAGGATGCTGGAGGAGCTGAAGGAGCCACAGGTTCATGACGGCGCTTAGTCTGAGGCTTTGGCGGTGGAGGTGGCGAGGTCTGCTCCTCATCTGCCTCTTCTTCTTCTGCAGACTCCTCTTCCGTCTCCCCACTGTCGGAGACGTACTCGCCGCTCTCCACGCTGCCCTCCTGGCTGCCTTCCTCCTCCTCGGCCGGATTCCCGTTCGAGACGGGAGAAAACCAGTTAGTCCACTCCTGCACAAGATACAGTCGACGACATCAGACGTCAGACAGCGATTCAAGAAAGCAATAAACCTAAGACAGTTGGGTGCACTCGACAAGTTGTACTCACTGCGTTTGGAGGAGGGTTGTCCGCCCGGAAGGCCTTCACTCGCCGAGCTCCTCTAGGGTTTTCGCAGGCGCCGGTGATGTTGAGAACCCACGATGCCACCATCTCCCCGGTCACGCACTCGACGTTAGTCCGAGTGGAGTCCTCGGGCCCTGTGTAATGCCACATGGCGTGGTCTCGAGCTTGCAGAGGTTGGAAACGCCGACCCAGGAAAACCTCCAGCAAATCTATGCCAGTGACCCCCCTTCGGACGACCTCTACAAGCGCATCGACCAGAGGCTGGATCTGGGTTTTCTCCGCCTTCGTGAGCGCGAGCTGCCTAGGAGGAGCCGGTCGGTCTAAGCTAAAAGGAGGGAGTCTAGTGGTAGCATTCGGGCAAGCAACATCCTGGCAGTAGAACCATGTCGACTGCCAGTTCCTAACAGATTCACTCAACTGCAGAGCAGGATAGCTACTTTTACTTTTCTTTTGGAAGCCTAAGCCTCCGCAGAGCTGGAGAAGGTGGGTTTTGTCATCCGACTGGCTAAGCCGTTTGATGATCTGGGATCTAGCAGAGAAGATATGTTTGAAAAGCCCCCAATGGGGAGGACAGCCGATGAAACACTCGCACATCACAACGAAGGCAGAGAGATGAGCTATGGCATTGGAAGGAAAATGGTGGAGCTGCGCCCCGAAGTGGTTCATGATACCTTTGAAGAAGGGGTGAGGAGGCAGAGAGAAACCTCTGTACACATGGCTCAGCAGCAAGACGCGCTCCCCCTCCCGGGGCGTCGGCTCGGTCTCGCCTTCCGCCGGCAACCTCCACGACTTGTGCGCAATCATCCCATGCTCCACCAACTCCAGCAGGTTCTCCTCCGTCACCGTGGAGGGGAACTAATCCCCTTGGATCCACCTCGCCGGTAGCGTTCGCTGCCGCCGCTGGGCAGGAGCCGCCGCCTTCCCCTTCTTCTTCTTCGCCTCTAGCTTGCTAGTCTGGCCCTTTGTCATGGCGGAGGCTGCGGATCCGCGAGGGAGAAGAAGAAGGAAGGAGCTTGGGATGCGCAGGAGGTGGCGAGAGAAGCGGGGCAGGCAAGTGCAAGATATCCGGCGAGTGTAACGAAAAAACCCTCGCCGCTGAGGTTTAAATAAGGTTCCGACTGGGTCACTGGCAAGTGGCCCCGAAATCTTATCCCCCGACCGGTCGCGGCGATATTAGTGGAGAAGATGAAGGCGCGGGAATCGAGGCGTCAGGTACTACTCGAGCGCGATGTCGTCATCCCCGCTGAGCGCGCGGCAACCGAAATTTGAGGATCCTGGAAAATCTGCCGCTGTCAGTTGACTGGTCACGTCAGAAGATACCACGGAAGCACTCGGTTCCCGACAGTTCGCTTCACAAATACTTCCACTCAGATCGTTGGACAAAGAAGACAAAATGGATCGAGGCAAGCAACGCCAAAGTCGCATCCGTACCAGTCGGATCCATACTTCAAACATCTCATGCAATTCATAAGTGACATGATATGGCCATCATCATGTGCTTCTTGATCTCCATCACCAAAGCACCGGCACAATCTTCTTGTCACCGGCGCTGATGGGGTTATAGTCCTAGGGTAGGGTCATAAGCCTGCCCTATAAGTCCTACCCAAGGGCTACCCTTCATAAGGGATAAGACCCTTAGTCAGTTCCGACTGTCTTATGGACTTCCCATCATCCAGTCGGTAACAAATCCTCCACCATCCAGTCGGCGATGAGCATTCGGAGTGTAACAAACTAACCGACTGGATTCCACTCTGTGCATCGTAACCCCCCTGGAGAGAAACGGTCGTACGTTTCCATGTGCCTTTATTAGCATTTAAGACATATGTTACCTGTAACGTAGGCATTTATTCGCCACTACTCCACCCCTGTGCATCGAACCGTTGTGGAGGGTAGCACACTCTATATAAGCCGCCCTCCCCCACTGGTGCAAGGGTTGGCAATTCACTGTAATCCATATTCCACTCGACAACAAGCTCCCAGAGCACTGAGACGTAGGGCTATTACCTCCACCGTAGAGGGGCCTGAACTCATACAACCTCGCCTAGCTAAGGCTCTGCCCATCCTTTCGTACCCTACACATCTACTGTCAGACTTACATCCATGACAGGCGCCACACCATGATCTCCATCAACGTGTCGCCATCGGGGTTGTCGTGCTACTTATGCTATTACTACTAAAGCTACGTCCTAGCAATATAGTAAACGCATCTGCAAACACAAACGTTAGTTTAAAGACAACCCTATGGCTCCTGCCAGTTGCCGTACCATCGACGTGCAAGTCGATATTAACTATTACAACATGATGATCTCATACATCCAATATATCATATCACGTCATTGGCCATATCATATCACAAGCATACCCTGCAAAAACAAGTTAGACGTCCTCTAATTTGTTGTTGCATGTTTTACGTGGCTGCTATGGGTATCTAGTAGATCACATCTTACTTACGCAAAAACCACAACGGAGATGTGCAAATTGCTATATAACCTCTCCAAGGACCGCCTCGGTCAAAACCAATTCAACTAAAGTTGAAGAAACCAACACCCGCCAGTCATCTTTATGCAACGAGGTTGCATGTCATTCGATGAAACCAGTCTTTCGTAAGCGTATGAATAATGTCGGTCCGGGCCGCTTCAATCTAACAATACCGCTGAATTGAGAAAAGACTAAGGAGGGCAGCAAATCGAACATCACCGTCCACAAAACCCTTTGTGTTCTACTTGAGATAACATCTACACATGAACCTAGCTCATGATGCCACTGTTGGAGAACGCCGCATGGGAAACAAAAAATTTCCTACGCGCACGAAGACCTATCATGGTGATGTCCATCTACGAGAGGAGATTTGGATCTACGTACCCTTGTAGATCGCACAGCAGGAAGCGTTAAGAAACGCGGTTGATGTAGTGGAACGTCTTCACGTCCCTCGATCAGCCCCGCGAACGTCCCACGAACCGTCCCACGATTCGTCCCACGATCCGCTCTGATCTATTGCCGAACGGACGGCACCTCCGCGTTCAGCAGACGTACAGCTTGATGACGATCTCCACCTTCTTGATCCAGCAAGAGGGGGCGGAGAGGTAGAAGAGTTCTCCGGCAGCGTGACGGCGCGCCGGTGGTGGTGATGATCTACTCCGACAGGGCTTCGTCTAAGCTCCGCAGAAATACGATCTAAAGGAAAAACAGCGTGGTATAGGGTCGAACAACACGTGGCAAAGTTGTGTCTCAAAAACCCTCAATACTTCTAGTATATATAGGAGGGAGGCAGGGGAGGAGGCAGCCTCAAACCCTCAAGGTTTGGCCAAAATTGGAGGTGGAGGAGTCCTACTCCAATCCTACTTGAGTAGGATTCCACCTTCCCACTTGGAAACTCTTTCCACCTTGTGTTTTTTCCTTCTCAAACCTTACGAGCCTTAGTGGGAACTTATTCCAGCCCACTAGCCCATGAGACCCCTTGGGGCGTGACATCCCTCCCGATGAGCCCAAAAAATTTCCGGTGACCAAAACAGGACTTCCTATATATCAATCTTTACCTCCGAACCATTCTGGAGCTCCTCGTGACGTCCTGAATCTCATCTGGGACTCCGAAGAACTTTCGTTTACCAACACCTATAACTCAACCATACCGAAACGTCACCGAACCTTAAGTGTGCAGACCCTGCGGGTTCGAGAACTATGTAGACATGACCCGAGACACTCCTCGGTCAATATCCAATAGCGGGACCTCGATGCCCATATTGGATCCTACATATTCTCCGAAGATCTTATCGGTTGAACCTCAGTGTCAAGGATTCATATAATCCCGTATGTCATTCCCTTTGTCCTTCGGTATGTTACTTGCCCGAGATTTGATCGTCGGTATCTGCATACCTATTTCAATCTCGTTACCGGGAAGTCTCTTTACTCGTTCCGTAATACAAGACCCGTGACTTACACTTAGTCACATTGCTTGCAAGGCTTGTGTGTGATGTTGTATTACCGAGTGGGCCCCGAGATACCTCTCCGTCACACGGAGTGACAAATCCCAGTCTTGATCCATACTAACTCAACGGACACCTTCAGAGATACGTGTAGAGCACCTTTATAGTCACCCAGTTACGTTGTGACGTTTGATGCACACAAGGTATTCCTCTGGTGCTAGTGAGTTATATGATCTCATCGTCATAGGAACAAATATTTGACACGCAGAAAACAATAGCAATAAAACGACACGATCAATATGCTACGTTCATAGTTTGGGTCTTGTCCATCACATGATTCTCCTAATGATGTGATCCCGTTATCAAGTGACAACACTTGCCTATAGCCAGGAAACCTTGACCATCTTTGATCAACGAACTAGTCAACTAGGGGCTCACTAGGGACAGTGTGTTGTCTATGTATCCACACATATATTTGAGTTTCCAATCAATACAATTCTAGCATGGATACTAAACGATTATTATGAACAAGGAAATATAATAATAACTAATTTATTATTGCCTCTAGGGCATATTTCCAACAAAAAGCTCCCGGCCTAATTCGCAGGGTCTGCGCTCGGCATCGCTGCGCACTGAGGAACGACACATCCCCCCACCTCCACCCTAAGCTCCGACGACGCCCATCCCGCCCCGTCCACCTCCATGCTGAGCTCCGGCGGCGCCCATCCCGCCCCGCCCGCCTCCACGTCGAACTCGGACGGCGCCCATCCCGCCCCACCCGCCTTCACTCCGAACTCCGACGACACCCATCCCGCCCTGCCCGCCTCCACCCTGAGCTCCGGCGGTGCCCATCCCGCTCCGCTTGCCTCCACCCCGACCTCTGGCGGCGCCCATCCCGCCCCTCCCGCCTCCACCCCGAGCTCTGGCGGCCGGTGTGCCTGCATCCCAAGATCCAGTGGCCGGTGTCACACTCATCTCTCTTCTGAACCCCGATCGCAGCGGTCGATGCCACCTACCCATCCACGTTCCTGCCGCCGCCGGTGTGCCTTCACCCAAGCTCCGCCACCGGTGCAGCTGTGTTGCTAACTGCCTCCTTCCCTTCTTTGTAGAACTCCAAAATTTAATGCCTCACCATTCACCACCCAATCAACATTTGGCATTCAACCTCAATATCAAGTTTGTGTTCCGAATACCTAAACATTCAAACAAAAATGTTGGCATTCAATCTCAATATCAATATAGTGTGATATTGATATTCAATCCAATGCAATGCCAAGGCTCCCAATACAAACATCCAAACACAGCGTAAAGGTACTGGCCAAACACAAAGATGACTGCATTGACGAGGAGTTAGGATCTAGAGCAGAGCTGTGAGGAAAGACTATCTTATCTTGCCACGATGAAATTCTTGCCTCTTGACATGTAATCATGGTGCAGAAGTGGGTTCTGACGAATCAATGATTTGTTTCTGCTTCGGCGGCCAAAGAAGAAAAAAAACCAGAAAATATGGTCCTTGTACATCTCTAATAACGATACTGCATTTGTAGTTCATTGGCATATTATATACTCCCTCCCTTCGAAAATATTTATTGGAGAAATGGATAAAAATGAATGTATCTAAAAACTAAAACACATCTAGATATTTCTTTTTCTCCGATAAGTATTTTCGGAAAGAAGGAGTATATTATACTTATATATAGATTAAATACTTGGTGCATCAGTGTGGAGACCCTGTCTCCTATCCTCATGTACACAAACCCTCGAATGTTTTTGTTGTCTCGATGTTGTCAAATGTCTTAAGCATGGACGGATCAAGACTTGGATCTAGATAGGCAGCCACGCAGCTCCTCTCTTCTATACTCATGCAGGTATCTTTCTCGACAAAACAGAAAGTGAACCTAAACAAGTAAATTGCGGTAGAGCGCACATAAGCTGTTCGTTTTCAATCAACACTGACACCTAGTCTCCTACACCTTAGAGATGAACCATGCTTGACTCTTTCCCTCGCAACATGAAGCCGCCACCCTGCCCGTTGGTTGTCGCAGCTGAACGAACGCCAGCAAGTCCGAGGAAGTGCTGGAGAGACGTTGAGGCATTCCATGCTAGCCATGTGGTACAGCCAGACAAGACACATCAGGAATGAATGACCTAGTGGCACGACACCCGTGGCATTTCCCTCTTTTACCCTTGCTATGCTCGCTAAGCAAGTCTGACGTCTCTTATATGAACCTGAATCTCTTTGTGCTAGAGTGCTAAGAGCAAAATAATTTCCTGACGGAAATATTCTTAAGCAAGAATTGAGGAAGGGTTCCTCCTTCACTTGGCAAAGCATACATGCAGGTATTCAATGTTTCAAGAAAGGTTACATATGAGGAGTGGGGAACGGAGAAAATATTGACATTTGGAATGACCTGTGGATTCCAAATAGCCCGTCCAGGAAGATCCTAACTCCACGAGGGAATATTGTGCTGACTACTGTTTCTGAATTGATTGATCCCGAGACCAACAAATGGGATGAACAGCTAGGTAACTCCATCTTCTTCTCCATTGATGCAAATAGAATCCTGAACATTCTGCTTGCTGTTGGCCTTATGTTGCCTGGAACTGTACCAAATCTAGAGTCTTTTCTGTTAGATCAGCCTATCATAATTGTAAGCACTAATCGGATCAACTCTCTCTCACTCTCTATCGATCAGGATCACACACACACACGATCACAGGAGCTCGAGGGTTTTTGACGATGCGAACAACTTGCATCCTTTTTTGTATTTCTCTGCTACTCTTATTCAGTTACAGTCGACCTAGAGCCACCAACGGCCCGAGCAAAACGCCCACTACAACCACCACGATCGCGCCATCCCACGATCCAGTTCATGCGGGCGGTAGACCCCTTCTTCGGGAGAAAAACAAGCTAGCCTAACTAACCTATCTACTCAGCTAACTAGCTGTTATTTGCAGCTCAAACGGACGGGAAAAAACGACTAACTAACTGACAGTCTGAAGAAACGAACACATGAGGTTTAAGTCCACAATCACTCCCTAAACCTTGTGTGCTTCGTTGAGCTTCACCATCCCGATCTTTGCTCGCTGCTCCTGAAGTTTAACTCGTCCCAATGCCTTGGTCAACACATCAACGAGTTGCTCCTCGGATCGAACGAACTCGATCTGAATCTTCCCATCCTCCACGCACTCCCGAATAAAGTGATACCTGATTTCTATATGCTTGCTGCGATCATGGAAGACAGGGTTCTTACTTAGTGAAATAGCTGATTTGTTGTCGACGTTGAGCACGGCGGCCTTCTGTTCTTCATCCTTGATCTCTCCCAGCAACCGAGCCAGCCAAATTCCCTGACAGGCGGCAGTGGTGGCCGCCATGTATTCTGATTCACACGAAGAGAGAGCCACTACTCTCTGCTTCTGTGACTGCCAGCTTACCGGATTGCTTCCCAGGAAGAACACAACTCCGGTGGTGCTCCTGCGACTGTCCACGTCGCCCCCAAGATCGCTATCGTTGTAGCCGATCAGTGGAGCTCCGTGGTCACCGCGGGTGTAGTGCACTCCCCAATGCAAGGTTCCAGCAACATAGCTATCACGCCCAAGATGGGACCCTATCCTCAATTTGGCACGGGGGCCTCGTCAGGGATAGAAGCGCATCTCGTCGTGTCGCAAGAATGGATATCGTTACAAGTACATGTGCTGAAAAGAAGAGATATATAATAGAATTGGCTAACACTCGCCACAAGCTACATCAGAGTCACATCAGTACATTACATAAACATCAAGAGTAAGAGCAGGGTCTGACTACGGACGAAAACAAACGACAAAAGAAGAACGACATCCATCCTTGCTATCCCAGGCTGCCGGCCTGGAACCGATCCAAGATCGATGAAGAAGAAGAAGAAGAAGAAGCAACTCCAAATGAACAATCAACGCGCTCGCGTCAAGTAACCTTTACATGTACCTGCAACTGGTGTTGTAGTAATCTGTGAGCCACAGGGGACTCAGCAATCTCATTTCCAAAGGTATCAAGACTAGCAAAGCTTAATGGGTGAGGTATGGTTAAGTGGTGAGGTTGCAGCAGCGGCTAAGCATATATTTGGTGGCTAAACTTACGAGTACAAGCAATAAGAGGGGGGAGATCTACGCATAACGGACGTGAACTACTGATGATCAAATGAATGATCCTGAACACCTACCTACGTCAGACATAACCCCACTGTGCCCTCGATCAGAGAAATAACTCACGAAAGAGACAGTCACGGTTACGCACACAGTTGGCAAGTTTTAATTAAGTTAACTTCAAGTTATCTAGAATCAGTGTTAAACAAAGTTTCCACGTTGCCACATAACCGCGGGCACGACTTTCCAAAAAGATTTAACCCTGCAGGGGTGCTCCAACTAGCCCATCACAAATTACCACAAGCCGCATAGAAATCCTCAATCACGAAGCTCGCGATCTCGTCGGATTCCCTAGTGGAAAACCTCAACTCTGAGATTACCCAAAGCATCACCGGAATCCCGATGCACAAGATATCTCGTCAAAGGTAAAACTAATCCAGCAAGGCCGCATGACGTATCGACGATCCCGGTAGGAGTCGCGTACCTCGTTCTCAGGACACGACGGATGAGCGATGGTTACCAGGCCAAACGCCGAGTTGCCCCGGGTAGCGTTAATAAGCTGCTCTGTTTGGACCAACACTCATGTGGAGAACTGGCCCGGGGGTTGATTAAATTATCCTCAAGGTCCGGAAAGTCCCTATGCAATTTATTAGGTGATTAGGCAAATGTAGTACCAATGTTGGGCCTTGCCAGACCAGCTTTAATCTAAAACGAATTATCAAGGGGGTCCCCATAACAACCCCGATCGTGCTAGGAGCACTCAATTACGGAACATAACACCGGTAGCCGAAACTAAGGGGGCAAAGGTGGAACAAAACACCAGGCTAGAAAGGCCGAGCCTTCCACCTTTTACCAAGTATATAGGTGCATTAAATTAAATAGCATTTAATAAGGTGATATAACAAGGAACCCATGTTATCACATGGAAGCAACTGCACCTGCAACTAGCAACGCTAACACAGGGTTAAGCAAGCGGTAACATAGCCAATCAGTGGTTTGCTAGGTTGAACAGGTTGAGGGTTTCATGGCATTGTTGAGAGGCTGATATTTAACATGTGGTAGGCAACGAGACATAAGCGAGAGAAGTGATAAAACTAGCATGGCAATGATAGTAATGGTATCTGGGGAAATGGTCATCTTGCCTAAGATCCCGCTTGGAAGAAGAACGACTCCGTGAAGCAGACGAACCGATGTAGTCGAACGGGTCCTCACTTTCCGACACGCTTGCGGAACTCTACCGAGACGAAGGAAACCGGAAACAAGAATCAACACACGATATACACCACACGATGCAAGACACACATGATGCATGAACGGTCTAATGCAAGGCATGGCAATCACAACAATCAAACACTACACATTAAGTGAAGCTCGGTATGCAACGGGTTGCATATCGACGAAACTCCACGTTTAATTATTTAGTTCACTCCCGTTCAGGTACACGGCTATATCAAATGTTGTTAAACATAGCACGAGGGTGAAGCACAAATTAATCTACCTAGCTAGGCATTTTAAATGAGACCGGAAACGACATATATCATCTCCGAAATGACCCCACGTGTTAAATCTTAATTCTGTCCAGATTTGTCCTAATCATATTTTAGGTTTGTTAAACGGAAAAACAAAGTGGTTCACGTGATTCTACTCGTCGTTCTGGACCATTTACATATATGGCTCATCTCCAACGGAGCTACGATTAATTAACCACGACCTAAACCGTTTGTAACACGATGACACGCAAACCGATGCAAACAGGTCATTAAACAGCTTTAAATATGCATGAGAGTTGGAAAATATTACGCAAAATTCTAGCCAAGTTACATAAATAACTTGCTGCGATCGGACTCATGGATTAAAATCCACGGACGTTTCAAAACAATGCAACTTTGTGAAATATGCACGTGTTAGAAAATGCCCAAAATCTACACAAGGCGGAAAAAATAAAATAAAATAATATAAGGGCAGCTCTCGTGTCAAACTTGAGACCTCCTGCGTGATAACTAGCGGGGCTAGCCAACTCGGCTACTAGCGGAGTGTGATAAGCAGAGGTATGAAACTACATGGATAAAAGCTACCACTAACTGACACAATATAAACAGAAAAGAGATGGCAAAATAGAAGTGGGGAGGGTGGGATTCGAACCCCAGGCCACTTGCTACAAAATTGGCTGCGCTAGCCAACTCAGCTAGCGGCCTTCGCGTTGACAAAACTAGCACACAATCTAAACAGCATGTACTTACAGAACGGATCTAGAACAAAAAACTGAATTTTAGATCGGGATGGAGGTTCTTACAGAGGGGAAAACAACAGGCCGACGGTCATGGCTGTACTATGAACGGTCGAGAGAGATGGGGGCCCTCCAGACCCGGTGCCTGGGGACGAGGAGAAGGCCGACGTCGAGCTACGAACGCGAACCAACAGCGACGGCGTGAGCAGCTAGACGCGTTGTTGGCTCTGCTCGTTTCCCTGAAGAACAAAGACACCAGCAGGGGTGCTCCAGGGTGAGCGACGGGGCGACATGGATGGGGAAGGGAGGCGATCTCGAGTCGGATCCAGACGGCCTTGGCGTTGCGGTTCCATTCCCGGTGGTGGAGGCGGCTGTTGTCGCGAGATCGACCGAGGGCGAGCTCCTTGGTACAGCGGTCATGGAGGTTTGCACAGAAGAAAAGAGAGAGAGAGATGAGAGTGAGGGAGAGAACCAGAGAGAGGAATAGAAGGAAGAGAGCAGGGAGGCGGAGAAGGAAGGGTCTTGGGTCTGACCTGCGGAGCTCCGTCTGTCGGCAGCTTGCCGGAACGACGGCGGTCATGGAGAATGCGAGAACGAGGCAGTTGCCTCGATCCAGAAGGAATCGAGATCTGCGGGAGGAGGAGCTGCGAGACTGGCAGGCCGTGGAACGTTGGATCTCGGATCTGGCGGTCCAGATCGGGTGGGGGTTGACTCCAGGTTGGTGGGATGGAGCTGGCTGGTTGGAGGTTGCAGCTGGGATCCCAAGGGGCAAGAGCTAGTGGCGGGGCACGGAAATGGAGGAGTTGGTCTAGCTAGGGTCTAGGGTTTTGAGCAAAATGGGCTAATGGTGGACTATATATCAAGGGGGTTTGGATAAGGCTGATTCGGACCCTCCGATTTGATCGGGCGGTCGAGAAAATATAGGTTAGGGCATCTAATTATAAAACCGATGACGATTTAGGGTATTACGGGGTTGATCCGGACCCAACGGTCACGACCGCCCAGCTCGGGTCCGGGGAAGTTTTGGGCTAGGCTGCGCGTAGGGTCGGTGCATTGTGCAGAGGGGCTAGGCGGGGATGAGAGGGAAAACGGGCAACCCGGCGACAGAGTTTAAAATATCAAAACGCCCGACAAATAACCAGACGACGGTGCCGCTACGAACGACCGTTCGGGTACCAGACGGACTCCGATCGCGACGAAATTTGACAGACGGCCTACCTATATTAAAATAATACCGCACGTCAAATCTTAACCCAATTAGAGAAAGTTTCCGCACACTTTTAAAAACAAGGATTTGACGAAGCCGTGGGCGCGTGCGTGTGTGAATGGGCTCAGATCGAACAACGATGAGAACCGGCAACTAACAACGGATGCAAGTTTTGAAAACGGGCGGCAACGGAGATGCCGATGCAATGTTGATGATGCGCATGATGCGATGATGATGCAAAAAAAAAAGAAATACCCACACAACGAAAACGGAATAAAGGGGGAATCTTCTGGAACGTCGGCATCGGGCTGTCACAACTCTCCTACACTACAAGAGGATCTCGCCCCGAGATCCAAGAATGAAAGGGGGAGAGGATGAGAAGAACAATAGGTAAAAATTGAGTCGCTTCTTTGACAAACGAGTGAAACCAATGATCCTTGAAAGTTGCAAGGCGATGAGGAATGATATGAGAAAGAAGCAAGAATTCACGGAAAAATTCGGCAGCACTTCGGTACGAAAATAGGACAAAAAAATCGAAAAGATGGGAGAAATAGACAATATACATAACAAACAACTAAATAGAACAAAGGAACACCATGATCTTGATAGAACAACATGATTGACCCCAAAAGAGCAATATCACAATGCCTCCGGAACAATAGAATAGGAACTAGCTCATACGGAAGAAGAGAATGAAGAAAAGAATGACAACTACTAACTCAAATGAACTTGACAAGCACCCTTGCGAGAAGAATTGATCGGAGTTGTTGGAAAGACAACAACGAAAAGAACAAGACAGTAGTGGGCTTATGGAAACCTTTTCAAACTAATGAAGTGACAACCATCCACTAAGAGAAACAAGGATTGATTGGGAGAAACAAGATATGGACAATCTCTTACACCAAGAGGATACATTGAGAACTTCGATTAATGACAAGCACCATGATAGCAACAATACATAGGAAGAGCTTTGGTGAAATCCAACCAAGATAGCTCAATGAAGAAATCATGGGTGGAAATTATCTCATGATCATAGAATTGGTGGGTTTAATTATCTTATTCTTGAAAGGAAATCTTTTCGAGACTCCTACACTAACAAGAATGCTATAATACCACCTCAATGGATGAAGGAAGAATAAATGCACTGGAGATGCAAGAGAAAGAATACTTGAGGTATTCCAACAGAATCTTGAAGAACACTTTGAGAAAAAAAACACATCCTTGAAGAGCCAGCATGACAAGCCTCCGTATCAAAAGGATTATGCAAGATATGAAGGATGAAAGAATAAGATTGAAGCCTTGCAATGATTTAGATGAAGCTTCACAAAGAGATACTGATAGACTTGGAACTCCGGGAAAAGAAAGATAAGAACACTTGAGAAAAAGGAATTGATATCAAGAGCCACTCCGGAAGAAGAATTCAGATTACTATGAACAAGAATAAGAATTATGTTATGCTTATCCTTCATCAAATTTAATTGATGACAAGCAACGGATTAAGCATGCAACTTATTCTTCTGAAAAGATTGAGGAGAGATATGAGCACAAACTAGAAGAATTGTTGCAAGACACACCGATGAGAATTGAAATGAACGAGGCAACCATGAATGAATGGAGATACATGAGAATGAAGAGGTCATGATCCACCTAGAAAAAAAACTTAAACAAGACACTGGATAATCGAGAGACGAACGAAGAGACAACAATGGAGAAGAATTAGAGAACGAAAGCTGCAAGCTGAGAATGAAAAAGTCTTCTGAAATGATGGCCTTCGAAGGATCAAGAATGAAAAACAAATCAGAAAAGCACCGGATAGCAAGAAAGGGATTGCTCATGACTGACAACAATTAAGAAGATGGCACCAAGCTGAAATGATGAATCTCCAAGAGAATGAACCAAGATTGAGAGAAACACTCCTTCGAATCTTCAATGGAGAAAATGACGAGAAGAACCTCACCAAGAATTATTGAGACACTCCGGAATAAAGAATATGCAAGGTTGAGCCAAATGAGAATTAATTCAACTAGATCTTGAAGAAGTAATATGACTGATGGAATTCATACTTACGTCATAGTTGAAATAATTAGAGATCTCCGAGAAAAGATTAAAGAGCCAGGAAAGATCCTGGGAACGAACCTGTGGGTTATGGGCCCACTCAAAGACACCACCGTTAGAAAAGATTGCATAGAAGAGAGATACTGCACCGGTAGAAATGAAAACTTGATGAGGTTGAGCACCTCAAAATAATTAAAGAATTGAAAACAAGAAACTCTAAGACATCTTCAATGCTCCGAATAGAACAGAGATAACTGAATAAACAAGATAGACTGATAAGAATCTCCAACATAGGAGAGAATTACAAGGATGAATGGACAAGATGAAATGGACAACTAAATTGAATTCACCAGAAAATAACAAGACTGAATAAGGATGAACATGAAGCTCCTGAGAATCTTCACAATGAATCACCGGGTAAGAGAGAAAACAACAGACAGCGGAAGCACAATGAAAATAAAACTCTGGGATGAAAATTGAATCACTTAGAAAAAGGGCGGGAGGGTGGGGAAAAACAAAGAGAATTTGGGACAGATGAGATGAACCCCGGAATAAAATGAGAGGATTGAATCCACTTGGAGAGAACCACACCGGTTGGAAAAGAATTAACATGACAACTCCGGTTGACAAGAATTGATATGACAATTGATTGAGCAAAGAATTTGCATTCACATAAAAATCATGAGAACACCTCTTGGAAAGATCTGAAATCACCACTTGACATCGAAGCAACTTGAATTACCATATTCCAACAAAACAAAGGGTGAGGCTTATGAAACAAGCCAGAACAAACTCATGAGGAAGATTTCGTCCGATATTTTCGTGGACAGGATCGCACGGGCTCGATTTTACAGTAGCCATCAAGTGCAAGGCAGTGCACCCAACATACGAAGCGTCCCTGAGTCGTAGCAAGCTACAAGGACTCTTTAAGACACAACGTGTACCGCTATAAGTCGACCGTGAACAAACGAATCCACTAGATGTCGAACCCCAACCTAACATCATGCATTTGTTGGAAGATTGTCCTATAAGCAACTACTAGAATTCCCACCTATGAATTCCCGAAATTTTTGGTCATGCAATCTGGTACACGGATACAAGGAGTAATATCACACAACTCCTATACTAACCCGTCACCTGTATCACATCCGTCAACACACGACCAGAATCTCGGACCTTCATCTACAACAGACCCTCGTGATCACAACGATACAGAGTATGGCAGTACTCCCGAACAATCTGCACCAGTACTGGGGACATCGGGGTTATCTCGTCACTACTAGTATTGAAGCAATTACGAACATCCTTCGTACTGAGATACTAAGAAATCTGAATGATAACGATGTGCTCAAGAATCCCCTGGAGCTCAACTCCCCTGAAACTCAAAGCAGATAGGAGGCACCAGGACAGGACTCCGTCACATCGGCATCATATAGATTCCAAAAATATCTGCATGATCCTAAAAAAATTGAGTGAGAAGAGGAGTAGAATTAAAATATTACGTCAAGATTCCTCACCACAGCATAGAAGAGAAGAAAAAAGAATCCTACTCTCCGATATATAACTAGACTCAAAGCAGTTTTTCACTAGACTCGACTCGGCCAAGTTCGATCAATCAAGGGGGCTCCTAGGTCGGTACTGCTCTGATACCAACTTGTCACGCCCAAGATGGGGCCCTATCCTCAATTTGGCACGGGGGCCTCGTCAGGGATAGAAGCGCATCTCGTCGTGTCGCAAGAATGATATCGTTACAAGTACATGTACTGAAAAGAAGAGATATATAATAGAATTGGCTTACACTCGCCACGAGCTACATCAGAGTCACATCAATACATTACATAAACATCAAGAGTAAGAGCAGGGTCTGACTACGGACGAAAACAAACGACAAAAGAAGAAGGACGTCCATCCTTGCTATCCCAGGCTGTCGTCCTGGAACCCATCCTAGATCGATGAAGAAGAAGAAGAAGAAGCAACTCCAAATGAACAATCAACGCGCTCGCGTCAAGTAACCTTTACCTGTACCTGCGACTGGTGTTGTAGTAATCTGTGAGCCACAGGGGACTCAGCAATCTCATTTCCAAAGGTATCAAGACTAGCAAAGCTTAATGGGTGAGGTATGGTTAAGTGGTGAGGTTGCAGCAGCGGCTAAGCATATATTTGGTGGCTAAACTTACGAGTACAAGAAATAAGAGGGGGGAGATCTACGCATAACGGACGTGAACTACTGATGATCAAATGAATGATCCTGAACACCTACCTACGTCAGACATAACCCCACCGTGTCCTCGATCGGAGAAGGAACTCTCGAAAGAGACAGTCACGGTTACGCACACAGTTGGCGAGTTTTAATTAAGTTAACTTCAAGTTACCTAGAACCAGTGTTAAACAAAGTTTCCACGTTGCCACATAACCGCGGGCACGGCTTTCCGAAAATATTTAACCCTGCAGGGGTGCTCCAACTAGTCCATCACAAATTACCACAAGCCGCATAGAAATCCTCAATCACGAAGCTCGCGATCTCGTCGGATTCCCTAGTGGAAAACCTCAACTCTGAGATTACCCAAAGCATCACCGGAATCCTGATGCACAAGATATCTCATCAAAGGTAAAACTAATCCAGCAAGGCCGCACGACGTGTCGACGATCCCGATAGGAGTCGCGTACCTCGTTCTCAGGACACGACGGATGAGCGATGGTTACCACGCCAAACGCCGAGTTGCCCCGGGTAGCGTTAATAAGCTGCTCTATTTTGGACCAACACTCATGTGGAGCACTGGCCCGGGGGTTGATTAAATTATCCTCGGGGTCCGGAAAGTCCCTATGCAATTTTATTAGGTGATTGGGCAAATGTGGTACCAATGTTGGGCCTTGCCAGACCAGCTTTAATCTAAAACGAATTATCAAGGGGGTCCCCATAACAACCCCGATCGTGCTAGGAGCGCTCAATTATGGAACATAACACCGGTAGCCGAAACTAAGGGGGCAAAGGTGGAACAAAACACCAGGCTAGAAAGACCGAGCCTTCCACCTTTTACCAAGTATATAGGTGCATTAAATTAAATAGCATTTAATAAGGTGATATAACAAGGAACCCACGTTATCACATGGAAGCAACTGCACCTGCAACTAGCAACGCTAACACAGGGTTAAGCAAGCGGTAACATAGCCAATCAGTGGTTTGCTAGGTTGAACAGGTTGAGGGTTTCATGGCATTGTTGAGAGGCTGATATTTAACATGTGGTAGGCAACGAGACATAAGCGAGAGAAGCGATAAAACTAGCATGGCAATGATAGTAATGGTGTCTGGGGAAATGGTCATCTTGCCTGAGATCCCGCTTGGAAGAAGAACGACTCCGTGAAGCAGACGAACCGATGTAGTCGAACTCTATCGAGACGAAGGAAACCGGAAACAAGAATCAACACACGATATACACCATCGATGCAAGACACACATGATGCATGAACGGTCTAATGCAAGGCATGGCAATCACAATAATCAAACACTACACATTAAGTGAAGCTCGGTATGCAACGGGTTGCATATCGACGAAACTCCACGTTTAATTATTTAGTTCACTCCCGTTCAGGTACACGGCTATATTAAATGTTGTTAAACATAGCACGAGGGTGAAGCACAAATTAATCTACCTAGCTAGGCATTTTAAATGAGACCGGAAACGACATATAGCATCTCCGAAATGACCCCACGTGTTAAATCTTAATTCTGTCCAGATTTGTCCTAATCATATTTTAGGTTTGTTAAACGGAAAAACAAAGTGGTTCACGTGATTCTACTCGTCGTTCTGGACCATTTACATATATGGCTCATCTCCAACGGAGCTACGATTAATTAACCACGACCTAAACCGTTTGTAACACGATGACACACAAACCGATGCAAATAGCTCACTTAACAGCTTTAAATATGCATGAGAGTTGGAAAATATTAAGCTACGCCAAATTCTAGCCAAGTTACATAAATAACTTGCTGCGATCCGACTCACGGATTAAAATCCACGGACGTTTCAAAACAATGCAATTTTCTGAAATATGCATGTGTTAGAAAATGCCCAAAATCTACACAAGGCGGAAAAAATAAAATAAAATAATATAAGGGCAGCTCTCGTCTCAAACTTGAGACCTCCTGCATGATAACTAGCCGGGCTAGCCAACTCGGCTACTAGCGGAGTGTGATAAGCAGAGGTATAAAACTACATGGATAAAAGCTACCGCTAACTGACACAATATAAACAGAAAAGAGATGGCAAAATAAAATTGGGGAGGGTGGGATTCGAACCCTAGTCCACTTGCTACAAAATTGGCTGCGCTAGCCAACTCAGCTAGCGGCCTTTGCGTTGACAGAACTAGCACACAATCTAAACAGCATGTACTTACAGAACGGATCTAGAACAAAAGACTGAATTTTAGATCGGGATGGAGGTTCTTACAGAGGGGAAAACAACAGGCCGAAGGCCATGGCTGTATTGTGAACGGTCGAGAGAGATGGGGGCCCTCCAGACCCAGTGCCTGGGGACGAGGAGAAGGCCGACATCGAGCTACGAACGCGAACCAACAGCGACGGGGCGAGCAGCTGGACGCGTTGTTGGCTCTGCTCGTTTCCCTGAAGAACAAAGACACCAGCAGGGGTGCTCCAGGGTGGGCGACGGGGCAACATGGATGGGGCAGGGAGGCGATCTCGAGTCGGATCCAGACGGCCTTGGCGTTGTGGTTCCATTCCCGGTGGTGGAGGCAGCTGTTGTCGTGAGATCGACCGAGGGCGGGCTCCTTGGTACAGCGGTCATGGAGGTTTGCACAGAAGAAAAGAGAGAGAGAGATGAGAGTCAGGGAGAGAACCAGAGAGAGGAATAGAAGGAAGAGAGCAGGGAGGCGGAGAAGGAAGGGTCTTGGGTCTGAACTGCGGAGCTCCGTCTGCCGGCATCTTGCCGGAACGACGGCGGTCATGGGGGATGCGAGCACGAGGCAGTTGCCTCGATCCAGAAGGAATCGAGATCTGCCGGAGGAGGAGCTGCGGGACTGGGAGGCCCTGGAACGTTGGATCTCGGATCTGGCGGTCCAGATCGGGTGGGGGTTGACTCCACGTTGGTGGGATGGAGCTGGCTGGTTGGAGGCTGCGGCTGGGATCCCAAGGGGCAGGAGCTGGCGGCGGGGCACGGAAATGGAGGAGTTGGTCTAGCTAGGGTCTAGGGTTTTGAGCAAAATGGGCTAATGGTGAACTATATATCAAGGGGGTTTGGATAAGGCTGATTCGGACCCTCCGATTTGATCGGGCGGTCGAGAAAATATAGGTTAGGGCATCTAATTATCAAACCGATGACGATTTAGGGTATTACGGGGTTGATCCGGACCCAACGGTCACGACCACCCGGCTCGGGTCCGGGGAAGTTTTGGGCTAGGCTGCGGGTAGGGTCGATGCATTGTGCAGAGGGGCTAGGCGGGGATGAGAGGGAAAACGGGCAACCCGGCGACAGAGTTTAAAATATCAAAACGCCCGACAAATAACCAGATGACGGTGCCGCTACGGACGACCGTTCGGGTACCAGACGGACGTCGATCGCGACGAAATTTGACAGACGGCCTACCTATATTAAAATAAGACTGCACGTCAAATCTCAACCCAATCAGAGAAAGTTTTACGCACACTTTTAAAAACAAGGATTTGACGAAGTCGTGGGCGCGTGCGTGTGTGAATGGGCTCAGATCGAACAACGACGAGAACCGGCAACTAACAACGGATGCAAGTTTTGAAAACGGGCGGCAACGGAGATGCCGATGCAATGTTGATGATGCGCATGATGCGATGATGATGCGACAAAAGAAAATACCCACACGACGAAAACGGAATAAAGGGGGAATCTTCTGGAACGTCGGCATCGGGCTGTCACAATAGCGCAGGATGTGCTTCACCGCCGTCATGTGTTCTGTCGTCGGCTCCTGCATGAACCGCGACACATACCCGACGGAGAATGCTAGGTCCGGCCTGGTGTGGACGAGGTAGCGAAGCATGCCTACGATGCTCCGGTATTCTGTAGCATCCACTGGCCTCGCCGTGCTCACCTTGCTGAGCTTGAACCGCGGCTCCATGGGCATGTGACAAGGATTGCATCCCGTCATATCTGCCTTGTAGAGGATCTTGGCAGCGTACGCAGCCTGGCCGAGATCGACACCGCCGCCGTGCTGCCTCACCTCGATCCCGAGGTAGTAGTGGAGCCGTCCCAGGTCGCTCATGTCGAAGAGTGTCTGCATCTCCTTCTTGAATCCCGCGATCTCTTCTTCGTTGGTTCCCGTGATGATCAGATCGTCGATATAGACGCCGACCACCAGACGAGAGCTCGCAGTCCCTCTGGCATAGACAGCGTGCTCCGAGGGGCACCTTGCGAACCCCAGTGAGGCCAGGCTTGCGTCTAGCTTGGCGTTCCAGGCGCGAGGGGCTTGTTTCAGCCCATACAGCGCTTTCCTGAGCTTGAGCACCTTCGTATCCTTGCCGGCGGCAATGAAGCCTGGTGGCTGAGCAACGTAGACCTCTTCCTCCAGATCGCCGTTGAGGAAGGCCGACTTCACGTCCATGTGGTGCACCGTCCATCCGGCTCGAGCGGCCAGAGCGAGCAGGAGGCGGACAAACTCGAGTCTAGCCACAGGCGTGAAAACCTCATCATAGTCCACGTCGTGCTTCTGCACGTATCCCTTCGCCACCAGCCTTGCTTTGTGCTTCACCACTTCTCCATTGGCGTCCTTCTTGACCTTAAACACCCACTTGAGGCCGATCGGACGATGCCCAGCAGGTGGATCGACGAGATCCCAAGTGTGGTTCGCCTCGATGGATTTCATCTCCTCCAACATCGTCTGTCGCCAGCATGCCTCAGTTCCTGCTTCTTGGAAGGAGCCAGGTTCTTCCCCATGTGCCAGGTGCAGCTCGTCCATAAGTTCATCATCGTCGATGTCAGCATCAGCCCCGCTAGGTTCCTCCAGTCCAGCCAGCAGCCCGCTCCGCGCTGCTCTCTCCGCCGTACTCATGTAGCGGGGGTTGGGGAGGAAGATGCCGTCTCTTCCTCGTGTCCTCATCGGATGCGGCGGCGCAGGGTTGGCCCTAGCACGCGCAGGAGGTGCACGCTCTTCTGCTATGCCAGTCGTGCTCCGAGTTGCAGCGTCAGGGTCTGTAGCTGGCGCAACAGCATCGTCTTCTTCTGTCCCTGCTGGTGCGGGGCCTTTCTCAGCAGAGGGAGATGCAGTGACGACTGAGGGAGCCGCTTCCGGTGGTGTAGACAAGCAGGCACTTGCAAGGGGTGCAAGCGTCTCGATGACGAAACCGGCGTCGGTTGCCGTGGCCTCCTTCTTCTCCCACTCCCATGCTCGTGTCTCGTCGAACACGACGTCACGAGAGACGTGGACGCGCTTGCCCACAGGGTCTTAGAGGCGGTAGGCTTTGCTCCCGGGTTCGTAGCCGAGCAGCACCGTAGCCTTGCTCCTGTCTTCAAGCTTCAACAGATGTGGCCGTGTTTCCTTGGCGTGTGCCACACAGCCGAACATGCGCAAGAAGTCAACGGAGGGCTTCCTGCCATGCCAGGCTTCGAATAGAGTCTTCCCCGCGACGCTCCTAGAGTATGCTCTGTTGAGCACGAAGACGGCCGTCGTCACGGCCTCGCCCCAGAACTGCGGTGGCACTCCCATCCCCTTGAGCATGCATCTGGCCGTCCCGACGACAGTCTGATTCCGCCTCTCTACCACGTCGTTCTGCTGCGGTGTGTATGGTGTAGTGAGATGTCGTTGGACTCCAAGCTCGGCTAGGTGTGAGCTGAACTCTGCCGAGTTGAACTCCCCACCGCGGCCGGAGTGAAACGTCTTGAGCTTCCGTCTTGTCTCGCGCTCCGCGTGCGCCTGGAAGGTTTGGATTGCCTCGGCTGCCTCGTCCTTGCTCCAAAGCAGGTACAGCCACATAAATCTGCTCTGGTCATCGACGAGCAGCAGGAAGTAGCGCTTCCCGCCCGGTGTGGGCGGTGAGATGGGGCCGCAGAGGTCACCGTGCACCAGCTCGAGGGGCTCGGCCGCACGGTACTTGGCCTGCTGGGGAAAGGGGGCTCTCCGCTGCTTCCCCACCAGGCAGGCATCGCACACCTGCTCGATGTGGTGGATCAGGGGCATCCCCTTCACCATGCCCTGTCGTGTCAGCCTCTCGAGGCCGTCGAAGTGTTGGTGACCGAAGCGAGCGTGCCAGCGCCATGCCTCCTCCTTGGCGTGTGCGGCGAGGCAAACAGGGGCGGCGAGCCGCAGTCGCGCGATGTAGAGTCGGTTGCGGGAGCGAGGTACTCTGGCCAGGAGACGATTCTGTCTATCGCGCACCGTCATGACCCCGGCTTCGACGTGCGTGGGGCAGCCGCTCTCATCAAGCTGGCCGATGGACACGATGTTTCTCCTTAGCCGCCGTATCCAGTACCTGTTGGTGAGTGCACGGTGTTCCTCTCCGGTCGTGGAGAAGAGGACAGTCCCTCGCCCATGGATCGGCACGAGTGAGTCGTCCCCGAACTTGACTGAACCGCGGATGCCCTTGTCCAGCTCGGAGAAGGCCGCCTCGTCTCCGGTCATGTGGTTCGACGCGTCCGTATCAAGATACCAGGCTACATCCACATCGTCGGGGGAGCGTCGCAACTCCGCCCGCGCGCGCGACTCGTTGAGGAGGATTATCTCGTGACCCGTCATGGTGGGTGGTTCAGAGGTGGTCACAGTCAGGGAGACCTGCTCGATCATCAGCAGGCCGCGATCTTCGTCCTCTCCCGCTTGTCCCTGGGCGAGGAGAGCCTGGTCCTCCTCGCGTTTCTTCTTGCGGCAATCCCGGGCCCAATGGCCAGGGATCCCACAGTAGTGACACTTGTCGCGGTCTGCATCAGCTCCCTTTGCGCCGCCAGACTCCGTGCCGGCAGGAGACTTGCCTCTCCCGCCGCAGCCACCGCCACGACCGCGCCCACGGCCCCGTCCTCGCCCGCGCCCTGGTGAGCCAGACGAGTTGCTGCCGTTGGCGCCGTTGGCGGCCAGGCCCTTCTCACGCGCGCGGCACTCCTCCATGGTCAGCAGGAGGTGGGCACCGCCTTCGCCATCGCCATCGCGATCGAAGCGATCCTCCGCCACCTTCAGACGGCCGGTGAGCTCTTCCACCGTCAGGGTGTCGAGGTCGACCAGGGTCTCGATGGAGAGCACGACCTGGGCGTACCTTCGAGGCACAACACGAAGGAACTTGCGCACGACGCGCCCATCTCCGACAGGGTCTCCGTGGATCGAAAGGTTGTTCACGAGCCCAGTGAGTCGCATGGCGAAGTCGTCGACGTTCTCACCGGGTTTGAAGGGGATGTCCTCGAATTCCCGGCGAAGGCTCTGCGCCCTGGCCTCGCGCACAGCGGCCGAGCCCATCCGCATGGTCTTGACGACGTCCCAGGCTTCCCTCGCCGTCTCCTTCGTGGAGAGAACGGCGAGCATCTCTGGCGGCACCGCCCGGAGGACTGCCTCCAGCGCCATGCGGTCGTCGTGGAAGTCCGTTGTTCCCGTGGTGACGGCGTCCCATAGACCGCGCGTCTGCAGGATCGCTCGCATGAGGAGTGACCAGTCGCCGTAGTTGCTCCGAGTCAGGGTGGGGAAGACCGTCGGCAGGGCCACCTCCCGCCTCTGCACTACCGGCGCGGCGATCTCCTGCCCGCGCCCAGCGCGTCCGCGCCTCCCCATGGGTGAACGCGTCAGGGTTCGCCCGTGCCTGGGCGACGGCAACCCTCCTGCGCTCCTCGCTTCCGGCCATGGTCCGAGGTTGACCAAGCTCTGATTCCAATTGTAAGCACTAATCGGATCAACTCTCTCTCACTCTCTATCGATCAGGATCACACACACACGATCACAGGAGCTCGAGGGTTTTTGACGATGCGAACAACTTGCATCCTTTTCTGTATTTCTCTGCTACTCTTATTCAGTTACAGTCGACCTAGAGCCACCAACGGCCCGAGCAAAACGCCCGCTACAACCACCACAATCGCGCCATCCCACGATCCAGTTCATGCGGGCGGTAGACCCCTTCTTCGGGAGAAAAACAAGCTAGCCTAACTAACCTATCTACTCAGCTAACTAGCTGTTATTTGCAGCTCAAACGGAAGGGGAAAAACGACTAACTAACTGACAGTCTGAAGAAAGGAACACATGAAGTTTAAGTCCACAATAATGAATGGGAGTATCAACACGGAAGGAAGTTAGCGAGAACTAACTCTCCCTCGGCTGCTGCGGTTAACCCGGTTTGGACGCAGCTTTGGAAGCTCAGAGTTCCTGCAGAAGGTAAAATTTTCTGTTCACGGTTCTTACACGCAACAATTCCATACAATGGTGTCCTAGCTAATCGGCATATATGCATGAGCAGCCTATGTCCGGTGTGTAGGATCCACTGCGAGGATATCATGCATGCAAGTTTAAGTGTCCGAGGGTGATGGAAATCTGGGAGTATCTTGGTTTATCATCGGTCATCCATCAAGCATGCACTAATAACACGAGCCCAGGTGTGTTGGAAAGCTTGCTCTTAGATCACAAAAAAATCATCAGCACCAAACTTACCTGAGGTTGGCATAAAGGAACTTATTGCTACTGCATGTTGGTACATGTGGTGGCAGCGGAGGAAGATTTCTCGATCGGAGCACGTCCAAACTCCAGCTAGGACAGCTCAGTCCATTGCGGCGCTCTCCATGAACTCGGCAAGGGCAGCGGCCCCAAATAGCAAGATCCGACGCCATGGGTGGGAGCGACCCAGGGAAGGCTTTGTAAAGCCGAACATTGATGCTTCCTTCTCTGTGGAGGAAGAAAAAGGGGCCTCTGGAGCTGTCATCCGGATCGAAAATGGTAAACTTATAGCCCCTAGTTCGTGTGGTATTGCTCATGTTCCTGATGCACCAACAGCAGAAGCTCGAGTACTATGGGACGCCCTAATTCTAGCTGGCCAAATCGGGTGCAACAGAGTGATGGTGAACTCTGACTGCATCTGCATGGAGGTTGTGGAGATCATGAGGGATGGTAGTAATTCAAGTGGCCCAGCTGCAGCACTCTATGAAGAATGCAGTTTTTGGCTAGAAATTTCTCTTTCGATCATTGTCCTAGGAAAGGTAATTCGGGTGGCGCACTTGCTTGCCTGTAATGCGGAGGGACCCCTGTCGGTAGTTTGTTGCAAACATCTAAGTTTATTTGATAAGCAAAGTGCCATGAAGGTTTTCCCTCAAAAAAACAAAAACTACTTGACATTGAAGAAAAATGATGATTGCTTCAATGATTCGGTAGAAAGACAAAAATTCTGTCGGTAAAAATCTTCATGCCTAACTCAAATACCTGGTAATTTTGATCAAGAATCAGGAGCATATCACTTGCATCATGAATGGTAAGATGAGCTGAACCCATGTACAAAGTACTAGTCATCATTTTTATCCATTTATGTGACAATAATTCCGGACGAAGGGAGTACTATGCAAAAAAAAAAAAAACGACTTTAGAGCATAGAAAAAAAAAATCATTGTGCAAAGCACAAAACCTATTTCAGATAAGATCAGAGTAGCAGTGCAATTCTTCAGACAAGATAATACTGAATAGCATAACAGTTCGAACCGGTGTTCCACAGATACTGATAGCATGATAGATAATACTAATAACCAGAATAGCCCCATAAACAGCTAGTACAGCAGAGTCCATGAACATCTAGAGCAGATAATGATAACATTACTAACTAGGATCTAGGTCTCCTTGTCTTCGTCGTCGTCGTCTTCGTTCTCATCGTCGTCGTACTCATCGTCGTCGTACTCAACAAAGGCCTGTCCCGTGGCTTCGTACTGACGAAGGATGTCGGCCTCGTGGTCCCGCTCCGCCTGCAGGGTCTCGAAGAGGGAGACAGCAGAGCGGCGATAAGCCTCGCGGATCTTAGGATCAAGGGCGGTCAAGCTGTCGATAAGCTCGTGGTCGACCGGGCGGATGGGCTTGCGGGGCGGAAGCGCCAGCAGCGAGTTGATGCACTCCAGGCTGACCAACTCCATCCTCTTCCCGTTCTTGAAGACGATCACCCTCCCCTTGTCGCTGGCTCCAGCCTCCGGCACCTTCTCGTCTCCCGTCACCGCAGCCTTCGATTCCGCGAGATCCAACTTGCTCAAGTTCATCACCTGACTGAGATCCAATTCCCCCAAGACATCGCGCTTCTCTCCCAAGATTGCGCTCGCCATCGCCTCCTTGAACTACCTCCCTTCCTCTCTCCAAGCTATCTATGGATCTGGATGTGGATGTGTGGCGGCGGCGGTTGGATTGTGGAGAGCTGAGGGCGATGGCGGGGGCGGGGGCGGGGCTATTTATAGCCTCTTACCGGATCGCGGGTCTTTTCTTAAACGAATTCGGAATCAGATGCCTTCTTTCTCTCCGGTCCAACTCGGGAATCGGGACGGCGCACGCAGATGGGCCAGCCCAGCCGTGCGGGAGCCACACCTTTTTTTTTTGTTCTCATTTTTTTAATACTTTCTCCTTTTTACTATAAAATATTCTTCATACCTAAAGTTGTTTATTTATTCTAAAATGTTTAATATGTACTAAAAAATCTTTAAAAATTATTTTAAAATGTTGAACAAGTATTTGAAAAATGTTGAAATAGGTATTGAAATGTTAAATGAGTATATGTGAAATGTTAAACAAGTATGTAAAAATCTTGAATAAGTATTAAAAATATTGATCTGGTATTTAAAAAATATATTGAATAACTATTAAAATGTTGAACATATATTTGAGAAATGTTAGAGGGTGCTTGGATATGTTTTAGTCCCATGACTAAAAGTAATGAGACTAAAACTTGCTAGCCTCATCCATGCTTGGATCCAAATGCTAAAGGGACTAAAATCAAGTTAATGAGCATTTATTATCCTCCAAACCCTTCAATCCAGAACTTGCCTAAGGAGTTAAATGAGGAGAGAGAGGACTAATGCACATTTTAGTAGGGGTACCCCTGACTAAAAGATTTTAGCCTCAAGACTAGTTTTAGCCTCTCTTTAGTGAGGGGTGCTTGGAACTTTAGCCTCTTAAAGAGACTAGTTTTAGTCCCTTGGATCCAAACACCCTCTTAAAATAGTGTTGGGACAATGTTCAACATGTATGCATAAAATATTAATCACTTGTTACAAAAAAAACGTTTTTGGCATTTAAGAAAATATAGAGTGAAAACAAAAACGAACATAGGAAAACACAAAAGAAGAAAAAATGGATAAAAGAAAACCAAACCAAAAATAGAGAAAAAATGGGAAAAGAAAATCAAACCAAAAATAGAGAAAAATGGAGAAAAGAAAACCAAACCAAAAATAGAGAAAAAAAGAAAACAAAAGAGAATGAAACAAAATTGAGAAGAACAGGAAAAAATAAAGAAAAACGGAGAAGATAAAGAAACAATGTAACAAAAGAAACCGGAAAAATAAAAGAGAATATGGAGAAGATCGGCTCACACGCCTCGTAGAACTTGATCCTACTTCTAACCAGTAATAAGAAGTGGACGGAGTGGTTACTTCTGCCGGTGAGAACCATGGAGGTCAGGGTTTCATTCCACGGGGTGCTTCGTTTATTCCCAATTTTTTGAATCTGTGTGCATTGAATGGGTCGGCTCGTCACTCTAGCTTCTTCATCAATCGATCCTTCTTCAATCGCTTAATGCGATAAATACCTCTCGCCAATTGAGCCTACCCCAAAAAAACTACTTGAAGCACGTGGATATATACACAAATAGAGAAACGCGAGATTCAAAAAAGTTTCCGTGACAGCTTGGGCTAGTCCAGGTCGGGGCTCCCTTTTTTTTCTTCTTTCTTTGCTTCTTCAAAAAGTTTGGGATTTCAAAAAAGATTCACTAATACTCCCTCAGATATTGATAATGTATTGCACGGAGAGAGAGAGCATGCAGCCGCATGCGTAAAGATGAAGAGGAGAGAGAGCCGCATGCAGCGGCGGAGCCAACGTTGGGTCAACGTTGGGTTCAGTTGAACCCAACGGATTTTGCTTCTTACGTGTATGTACATCCATGTCTATTTAATCTAAACCCACTAAAATTTTTTAACTGACCCGTGAACGAAACATTGTCACGTGAATAGCAGCAACAAACGGCCCAACCCACGAGGAGTCATTGGGTCCTTACCGTAATTAATCACCTTGATTAACTTTCCCATGTACGAGCAGCCGCAGTGCCGCACTAGGGCTGAGCTGTGCTTTTGATCTCTTTCATCTGTTCGTATTCCTGCACCTCACCGCGGCGCCGCCTCAGCCGGGTGCGGCTAGATCGATAGCGGCGAAAAAAATACTCAAAACTTCAAGGTAATTACTGCCCCCTCTTATGTATGTTCCATCTAGCCTAATAGCCTAGTTTGATAGTGATATTTTCCCTAGTTTTTTTTATATTATTTTTCCATGGACTTTGCTTGATCTAGGCTATCGAGCGGTATTTTTCTAAGAAAACTCGGTCACCAGATCGAGATAATGATACGGGCACATCAAGGTCACGCATTAGACGAAGGCTAAGTGCATCAAATGTCACTACAACTAGTATTTCAAAGGCAGTTATTCATACAGAAATGAATTTAGATGGGTTGCCTTATGATCCGGCTGATAGGAAGAGAATTTCAGAGTACACAAGAAATCCAAAGAAGCAAGATGAGTTTAGGCGCATATATTTAACGAGGGGCCTTACAGGCCACCGTCTAATTTTGATTACCCGCATAGGGGGATTGAAGATGCTCAACAGAGATTTAATACAGATTGGTTTGATGAATATGATCGCTGGCTTTGAGTATAGGGATAAAGCACATAAGGCCTTTTGTTTGTGCTCCTACCTTTTTAGGGATTACAATGAGGGACAACCTGTGAGTGCTGCATTTGCAATTAATGGATGGAATGGTTGGAACAAAAAAAGTAGGCTAGATACTAATGAGGGTAAGGGTAATGTTAATAGCTTTCATAATGTAGCAGTAAAAAGATGTGATGCTTTGATGAATCGAGATCAGTCAATTTAGGTTGCTCTTGATAAGCAAACTGATCTTACAAAAAAGCAAAATCGAATCTGGCTTAATGCTTCCATTGATTTGGTGAGATACTTGTTGCATTAAGGCTTAGCTTTCTGAGGCCATGACGAATCAGAGGAGTCACAAAATAAGGGAAATTTTGGAGAGTTGGTACATAGTTTGGCAAACCAAAATGAAGCTATACGGAATGTAGTTCTTGAGAATGCTTCAAAAAACTGTAAGTGGGTATGTGGAGATATTCAAAAGGAACTTGCAAATTATTTTGCGAAGGTAACATTAAACTTTATTGCCTACTATTTATGTTTTCTTACAAATTGCTTTATTTATTAATATTTTTTACAGATAACTTTAAATTCTGTTATTGAAGAAATTGGAGGTGATGTATTCAGTTTGTTGATTGATGTGGGTGTTGATGTGTCTGACAGAGAGCAAATGGCAGTTGTTTTGAGACATCTTAGCAAGCGTGGATTTATCATTGAACGGTTAGTTGGAATGAAACATGTGAAGGAAATATCAGTAGTTTGTCTCAAGGCTACTCTTTAAAAATTATTCGCTGATACTGGATTAAGCATAAAACAGGTCAGAGGCCAATGCTATGATGGCGCTAGTAACATGCGCGGTGAGTTTAATGGCTCGAAAGCAAAGATTATGCAACAGAATAAGTCACCGTAATATGTGCATTGTTTTACTCACCAGCTTTAGTTGGTTATTGTGGCAGTATCAAAGAAGCACGATGATATTGCTGATTTTTTTCTACATGATCTCAGTTTTATTCAATGTGGTTGGAGCTTCTTGCAAAAGAAAGGATATGATTAGAGAGAAACATCGAGAGGGGGTAATAAAAGCCATAGGCAATGGTCAGATTAGCACTGGCGCAGGGTTAAATCAGGAACAAACTCTTCAAAGAGCCGGTGACACACGTTGGGGCTCACACTACATGACTTTCAAGTCTATTGAAATTGTTCCCATCAATTATGTATGTTCTGAAATATGTCGAGAAAGAAGGTAAAAGTGATAAGTAATGTCAGGCACGTGGTTTTGTAGCATATTTTGAGAGCTTTGATTTTTTTTATTTACACATGATGTTGCATATATTGGGAAATGCAAATACTTTGTCGCAATCTTTACAAAGGAAGGATCAAGATATCCTGAATGCCATCTCCTTTGTGAAGTCAAGAAGAAATGAGCTGCAAGAACTAAGGGATAATGGATAGGACTCACTTCTTGAGAAGGCAAATTCATTGTGTGAAGAGCATCACATTGAGAACACAAATATGGAGGAGCAGTATGTTAATCGGCACAAACCACGGCAAAAAACCAATAAGACAAACCTTCAACATTACAAGATTGAGTGTCTCAATTATGTTATTGATTGGCAACTTCAAGAGTTTGATGACCGCTTCAATGAGGTAAATTCCGCATTGCCTGGGCACATGGATTCTTTCAATCCAAAAGAATCTTTTGCTGCTTTTAACTTGGATAGCTTAGTGAAGCTAGCTGGGCCCTGAACTTATATTGGTCCTGAAAAATGGATGATCTTGGTCCTGAACTTTGCACTTATATTGACAATGTGCGAGCAGATGAAAGGTTTGCCAATTTGGACGAAATTGCTGATCTGGCTAAACTAATGATGCAAACAAATAAGCATGTTACGTTTCTTTGGTCTATCATCTTTTAAAGCTAGTACTGATATTGCGAGTTGCCACAACATCAGTGGAGAGATGTTTTTCAGCTATGAATGTTGTCAAAAAGAAGTTGCACTACAAATGGGTGATTAGTTCACGAGTGATTGTCTAATTTGCTATGTGGAGAAAGATATATTTTCTACCATTACCAATGATGCAGAGTTTAATCTTTTTAAGGCGATGAAAGATTGAAAGGGACACTCTAAAATGTGAGTGCCTTTACAAGATTATTTCGTTGATAGTACTTATTTTAAACTTCTCAAACTAATTTGTCATGTTTTCAATGTTCCAGGAAGATGAGAAGCTACACCTAAAGCTACAAAGTTATTTGATACTACTCTATTTATAATATCTGAACAAGTGATTTTATAATTTTATTGAACGGGTTTGTCTTGCATTCTTTATTTTTTATTGCAACACAATGTGTGATATGTGATACCATATTTTTTCATTATATTGTTTTTGGGCGCTATAATTTTGTTGTGTGGTAATTTAAAATTAGACCTTACACTTCACATATTAATACCAAGTTCTCACAACAAGTTATTGAGCGAACCCAATGGCCAATTTTTCTGGCTCCACCCCTGGCCGCATGCTTGCGGAGAGGTGGAGAGAGGAGAACATGGAAGAACCATGCATGCATGCAGTAACAACCCGGCGTCCCTTCCATAGCAATCTCAGGGCAGAACCGTCCGATTGTTGCTGTTCTACCCATTCCTTGGTACGAGGGTTGAGCATAGAACGCGGACTCAAAAGGACCGGAGGGAGTACAAAATATTTTTCATAGATACAACAAACTGTTCACAAATTCAAAATATGAACATTTTTATTTGATGAATTTTAATGCACGTGTTTAGAAAAAAATGATAAACTTTTTTGGAATTTTGATGAACAAAATATTGAATATTTACGAAGAATTTTTGAAGTTAGATGGAATTTCTTTCTATTTCAAAAACAACATTTAAATTAAACAAATATTTTTAATTTTTTTGACCAATATTAGAATTCAGGAAGATTTTTTTGAATTCGATGAGCATTTAAAAAAAGTTCATGAACGTTTTTGAATATGAACAAATTTTGAATTCAAATACTTTTTGAAATTGAGGAATTATTTTTTAGAATTCATGAACAAAGATACCAGTCCTTGGTTGACCCATGACCACGAACACTCACCTTTGACAAAGACAGTGAGACGTGGAGTTTTAAAAAGTAGAGTATTTGAACAAAGTTTATACAATTAACAAAAAGTTCATTGATTTTGAAAATGTAGTTTACATATTTTAAAAAAATCATTGATTTAAAAAAACAGTTCATCAATTTTCAAAAAACTATTCACAATTTTTTGTAAAAATTTCTAAACAAAAATCGAAAAAGCTACTTGAAGCACACAGATATATACACAAATAGAAAAAACGCGGGATTGAAAAAAGTTTCCTCATCAACTTGGTCCAGCCCAAGTCGGGGCTCCTTTTTTATTTTTGTTTTGTTTTGTTCTTTTTTTTTGCTTCTTCAACAAGTTTGGGATTTCAAAAAAGTTTAGAATTTCCAAAAAATCGCTAATACAAAACATTTTACATGAATACAGAAAACCGTTCAAAATTCAAAAACATGAATATTTTTTATTTTGATGAACTTTAATGCACGTTTTCTAAAACAATGATAAACATTTTTGTATTTTTGATGAACAAAATGTTGAATATTTACGAAGAATTTTTGAAGTAAGGTGGAATTTCTTTCTATTTCAGGAACAACATTTAAATTCAACAATATTTTAAAAAAATTTAAGCAAAATTTGAATCAAGAAGAATTTTTGAATTCGATGAGCATTTTAAAAAAATTGAACTTTTTTAATATGATTTTTTTTTTGAATTCATATACTTTGATTGATCCGTGACCACGAACTCAAGAACACTGGCGTTTTACAAAGATAGTTAGACGTGGACTTTGAAAATAAAATTTAATGATGTGTAGCACTTTCATGCTCTTTGATGATGTGGGGCTTGTAGTTGGTAGTAAGTGGAACGTAGAAAGTTGAATGGTTGCATGAGTGCTTGATAATGTGGAGGCGTACATGTGATGGAAAGTGGATGGCTTCATGTGCATCTAAATGGGAGGAGACATGTGTGGGACATATGTGATGAGATGGGTAGGTTGCATGTTAAGATAAATATGATAGTGGGGATGAACTTCTATGTATACTAGATAATACCCCGCGTGTTGCTGCGGGAAATATTGTCTAAAGTTGGTATTTTACTCATTAAGTGACTGCTAAAAGGATCAAGAAATCAATGAATAAATGATTCTTATTTGAAGATACTTTAGAATGATACATGACTAATGGTACATAGTTAAGAAAGATCAACCGTCCCATTTATATCGTTCAAAGTTTGGACAATACACGGACAACCAAAACAAAGAATGGTTACCATAAAAAAACCTTCTGCCTTTTACAAAGTAATTGCATTGGACATCTTTAGCAATACACAATAGTAATATCTTGGCAAATGTGATCCTGAAAAGTGAATTGAAGGATAAGAGTTGGATCAAGTGGATGATAGCATTTCCTTTATCAATGGTTTAATAACATGGTTGATAGAATCTAGGGTTTTGCGTAAATAAATTATGAAGGAAAATTAATTTTTGTAGGTCTAAATTGATATATGTTTCCGGATCTCGGATACCTACGTAGTCGTTCACTCGTATCTTAAGTAAGCATGTGACACGTGGACACTCTTCAATGGCGCTGAGCAAAAGTAGCATGAGAATGTACAACAAAGCTATAACCTTGTCTTGAGAGAACATGTAATCTTCATTATTTCTTTCCCCACAAAAAGTTCAGAATTTATGGAAGACTATTAAAATTCAGCGATCTGCTGTCGACCATAGGGAATATTGAACTGTTGGAATAATATATATATGCATCCATACTATACATGGTCTTACCTAAAGTTTACATGAAACACTTACATAGAGGGAAGTATAGAGAAAATTATTTGGAATTCAGCAAAAGGAAAAAGCAAGTCAGCCGTCATGATCGGTAGTAAAACATGTATATGACTTACAATAGAACATAGATATCCATATACCCTCAAATCCATACGTGCATAGAAAGTAAAAAAATCGTAAGAAACATGTAAAGAAGATAACTTAGATACTAGTATATAGTTGCAACTTAGGACGTATACATGACAAATTAGTACCTTTCTGGGGTGAATGATAGTCTTCTGTTTTTTAACAAAAGGCGACTGTGCTTTCTCATTGAACTGCAGTACAAAACAGATGCCTGGTCAGCTCTATTCTGACCCAATTAGTGATCTGTATGAAGAATTCCTAGTTTAGGTTGATAGGAATAGGATCCCAACCACGCCTAGGTCTTAGGTTATATGGGTGGAAGAGAGGTTGGCGGGGTGAGGCGGACGACCGGCGGCGGCGGGTCGCCGTGATCGCACGAAAGAGAGACTCGAGACGGTTAGGTTTTAGCGCCGACTCCTGTTGGGAGCCGAGCAAATATGGTTGCTTCTGTTTAATAAAAATGGAGTCCTTAAATGAGTATATATAATCTCCCTAGCGCTAATCAATATGATAAACTGGGCTAAGCCCTTACTAATTATAAGATAAGTTGGGCCAGGACCTTAAGTGGCTGCACCCTTGGGCCTTCTTCGGTTATAATGTATATCGGTCATAACATCTCTCCCCGCCTGCGCAAACAGCTCGTCCTCGAGCTGGAAGTCGGGGAAGTGCTTGCTGAACTCATCAAGGGGCTCCCAAGTAGTGTCCTCCTCCGAAAGGCCTTGCCACTGGATCAAGACGCGCCATACGTCGTGGCTCTGTTGGGCCTGCAACACCTTCGCTGGACCAGGAAGGAGACGACCATCGGCGGTCGACAGAAGATCCGGTGCAACCGCCGGCGGCTCCCTGCGGAAGGGCTTCAACAAGCCCACATGGAAGACATCGTGGATGCGCGCACCCAACGACAGCTGCAGGCGATAGGCGATGGTGCCGATGCGTTCCAACACCTGGAACGGACCAGCATAGAGAGGACCTAGCTTGCGCTTGGCGCGGGGGTTGAGTGACTGCGTAGAGCGGTGGAGAAGCCGCAACCACACCAAGTCGCCCGCTCTAAACTCTGCCTGTTAGTGGTGAGCGTCATAGTATTTCTTAGACAACTACTGGGCCTGGAGAAGATGCTAGCACACCTCGGCAAGGATCTCATCCCGGTCGCGAAGAAGGGCGTCTGCCGCCTCAGTCCAAGTCATCTCAGGTTGGAACGACAACATGGGAGGTGGAGGATGACCGTAGACCACCTCGAAGGGGGTGGCACGCAGAGCAGAGTCGTAGGAGGTGTTGTAGCAATACTTCGCCCAAGAGAGCCAGTCCACCCAATCCCGGGGGCGATCACCTGTAACACAACGTAAGTACCTAGCAATCACCTTGTTGACCACCTCGGATTGACCGTCGGTTTGTGGATGAAATGTCGTGCTGAGGTGTAATTTGACGCCTGCCATCCGAAAAAGAACCCGCGAAACATGGCCGGTGAACACTGGGTCACGGTCGCTGACAACCGAGGACGGAAACCCATCAAGGCGGGCGATGCCATCTAAGAAGGCATGCGCGACCGAGGTGGCTGTGTAGGGGTGGCCGAGGGCGATGAAGTGCGCATACTTAGAGAAACGGTCCACTACCTTGAGGATGACGGACTTGCGGCCCACCTTGGAAGGCCCTCGATGAAGTCCATGGAGATGTCGGCCCTAACGTGGGAAGGCACCTCAAGGGGCTGTAGCAGGCCCGCTGGTTGTAGTGTCTTCGTCTTATTGCACTCGCACGTTATGCAAGACCGCACCCAGTCTCGTACGAGCGCACGATCGCCCGGGGTGTAGAAATGTCACGCCCAAGATGCGACCCTATCCTCAATTTGGCATGAAGGCCTCGTCAGGGATAAAAGCGCATCTCGTCGTGTCGCAAGAATGGATATTGTTACAAGTACATGTACTGAAAAGAAGAGATATATAAAAGAGTTGGCTTACACTCGCCACAAGCTACATCAGAGTCACATCAATACATTACATAATCATCAAGAGTAAGAGCAGGGTCCGACTACGGACGAAAACAAACAACAAAAGAAGAACGACGTCCATCCTTGCTATCCCAGGCTGCCGGCCTGGAACCCATCCTAGATCGATGAAGAAGAAGAAGAAGAAGCAACTCCAAATGAACAATCAACGCGCTCGCGTCAAGTAACCTTTACCGGTACCTGCAACTGGTGTTGTAGTAATCTGTGAGCCACAGGGGACTCAGCAATCTCATTTCCAAAGGTATCAAGACTAGCAAAGCTTAATGGGTGAGGTATGGTTAAGTGGTGAGGTTGCAGCAGCGGCTAAGCATATATATATATGGTGGCTAACTTACAAGTACAAGAAATAAGAGGGGGAAGATCTACGCATAGCGGACGTGAACTACAAATGATCAAATGAATGATCCTGAACACCTACCTACGTCAGACATAACCCCACCGTGTCCTCGATCGGAGAAGGAACTCTCGAAAGAGACAGTCACGGTTACGCACACAGTTGGCAAGTTTTAATTAAGTTAACTTCAAGTTACCTAGAACCAATGTTAAACAAAGTATCCACGTTGCCACATAACCGCGGGCACGACTTTCCGAAAAGATTTAACCCTGCAGGGGTGCTCCAGCTAGTCCATCACAAATTACCACAAGCCGCATAGAAATCCTCGATCACGAAGCTCGCGATCTCGTCGGACTCCCTAGTGGAAAACCTCAACTCTGAGATTACGCAAAGCATCACCGGAATCCCGATGCACAAGATATCTCGTCAAAGGTAAAACTAATCCAGCAAGGCCGCCCGACGTGTCGACGATCCCGATAGGAGCCACGTATCTCGTTCTCAGGACACGACGGATAAGCGACGCGTACAAGTGCCAAACCTCGAGTTTCCTCGCGGTGGCCCCGCACAGTGCTATGTTTTGGACCAACACTCATGAGGAGCACTGGCCCGGGGGTTGATTAAATTATCCTCGGGGCCCGGGAAGTCCCTATGCAATTTTATTAGGTGATTAGGCAAATGTAGTACCAATGTTGGGCCTTGCCAGACCAGCTTTAATCTAAAACGAATTATCAAGGGGGCCCCCATAACAACCCCGATCGTGTTAGGAGCGCTCAATTATGGAACATAACACCGGTAGCCGGAAACTAAGGGGGCAAAGGTGGAACAAAACACCAGGCTAGAAAGGCCGAGCCTTCCACCTTTTACCAAGTATATAGGTCCATTATATTAAATAGCATTAATATGGTGATATAACAAGGAACCCATGCTTTCACATGGAAGCAATGCACCTGCAACTAGCAACACTATCAACAGGGTTAAGCAAGCGGTAACATAGCCAATCAGTGGTTTGCTAGGTCGAACAGGTTGAAGGTAATCATGGCATTGTTGAGAGGCTAATATTTAACATGTGGTAGGCAACGAGACATAATCGATAGAAGCGGTAAAACTAGCATGGCAATGATAGTAATGGTATCTGGGGAAATGATCATCTTGCCTGAGATCCCGCTTGGAAGAAGAACAACTCGGTGGAGTCGGCAAACCATCGTAGTCGAACGGGTCCTCACATTCCGACACGCTTGCGGAACTCTATCGAGACGGGCAACCGGAAACAAACATCAACACAAATATTCACCACACGATGCACAACATGATGCATAACCTACTATGATGCATGATCAGTTCAATGATGCAAGGGATGGCATGGCAAAACACCTCACGCAAACACTACACATTAAATGAAGCTCGATATGCAACGGGTTACATATCGACGAAACTCCACGATTAATTATTTAATTCACTCCCGTTAATTTACACGACAATATTAGATGTTTTTAACATGGCAAGGGGTGAAGCGAGATCCTATAGGTCCTAGTCGTTTAACACGCGGAGCATACAACGAGCTACGGCACAAGAACATGCAACACAAGAATATATGCCATGAATGCGTCATGCATGCAAGTTTCAAACATCACGGGCAAGAAGAGAAAGGAACAGGTGTCGCCACAGCGAGCGAGAGGGCACCATGGCGGCAAGACTGAAACGATGCCACGGCAACGTACCTATCCCGATAACTCAACGGGGTATCGTGCCAACGTATAGGAAGCGTGTGCGGGAACGCTAAATAAAGATGGGGTGATCCCGGTTACCGGGTTCCCATGTGTCGAGGGCACGACGAAAAGGAAGACAACGTGCACGGGCAAACAAACGGTGCATACATACGGTGCATACATGCATTCAACTTGTACAACACATATATTCGTACATCACTAATACACGGTACATGACATGTCCCATCGGTATACCTTCGACGCGTGCGTATCGGAGCGGATCGGGTCATTGAAGGAGATCAACGATCGTCGTGGTCGTCGTGGAAGTAGTCGTACACGCGCCGGTAGTTGAAGTAGTGGTACACGGTCTTCGGCGACGGCGAGGAAGACGAACTCGTTTCCGGGGTCGTCGAGGACGTCGTGGTACTCGCGATCTTGTCGACGACCCACGGCCGCGGGGAGGGTGCTTGCGAACTTCGGCGACGGAAAGCAGCGACACCACAGCAACACCGGCGACAGCAACTATCATCGGCACACTTCGGCAAGCAGGCAAGCTGGAGCAACACCTCGGCAAGCCACGACAGCAACATAACGACAGCGGTAGCAGCTACTAGCCTAGCAGCAAACGGCAAGAGCAGCAAAGCAATACGACGGCTAAGCAACTACATACAGCAGCACAACTAGCTAGCAGGAGCAAAAACTACCTAGCAGCAACTAGCAAGCAAGCAAGGCAGCAGCAAGCGCTAAGAAGCAAGCAACAGCATCGCCAGGCAACAGCAAAGCGGCACAACAGCATCGGCCTAGCAGGCAAACAACAGGAGCAAAGCAACTAGCCTAGCAACTACATCAAACTGGCATCTACAACCATCAACCTAGCAACAATAGCTAGCTACAGCAAACATCTACAGCAGCCTAACAACAGCTACAGGCAGCATCAAGCGCTATCAACTTCAGCCGACAACACCTATGGCAGCAGCAAAGCACACGCACGCAATGGCTACCAACAGCAGCTAACGGCAGCAAAACGCAACAGCAGCAGCTAGCAAATCGGGCAACAGCAACCTAGCAACAATATCAGCAAGGCACAACAGGAGCACAAGTTCGGCAGCAGCGGCTAGCAAATCGGCACGGCTCCAGCAGCTAGCTACAGCACACAGCAGCAACAACAAGCAGCACCGGCGACTGCAGGCAAGCAGGGCATACAACAACATGCAACAGCAAACGCAACAGCAACTGTAGCAGCAGCTAGCTTGCCTGCAGCGAACCGGCATCAGCAAAGGCAAAAACAGCCACGACAGCAGGAATAACCGGCAGCAACAGGCAACAGCAGCGGCAGCTAGCACGGCACAGCCAACAACAACAGCAAACAACGGGAGCCAGCATCACACATCGGCAGCAGCAGCATGGAGGAGCTCCATGGAGCGTAGGGCGGCGCGGGAGGCCAAGGGCGCGGCGCATCGGGAGGAGCCGAGAGGGCCGAGAGGAGCCCGACGTCGCTAGGGAAGGCACGGGGCGGCGCTGAAGGTGCTACGGCAGGGGCGACCTCGGGCCGGCGCGGGACTTGGGCGCGATGGGGGGCGCGCGGCTCGGCCAGGAGGGCGGCGGCGCGCAGAGGGGAGCCGCGGGGCGCTGGGCACGTGCAGCTGGGCGCTCGGGCACCTCGGCTCGGCAGGGCAGCGCGGGGAGAGCGAGGAGAGCCCATGGCGCGGGCGGCTCGGGCATGGGAAGCCAGGGCGAGGGGCAGCTGAGGCCGGTGGCGCGGGGAGGGGAGGTGCTGGCGGCAGGTCGGACTGAGGAGGAAGGAGGCCGGACATGGCGTGGAGGCGCTGGGAGGAGGAGCACGGGGAGAACGAGGGGAGGACAAGGGGGGTGACGACGCTGGGGAACGAGGAGCGCCTTCTCTCGCTAGGGTTGGAGGTTGCTGGGCCTTGGCCCAACTCGGCAGGCTGGGCTCCTCCTCTTTCCCTTCTTTGCATTTTGGTTTTTTTCTCCTTTTTTAAACAAAAACAGAAAACAACCGCAAAAGAAAAAGAAAGGTTTTAATAAAAATAAAAATAAAATGCCTTTTGACTCCTTAAAAACATACCCCGACTATAAAAATAGATTGGGCATTTTTTTTAAACAATTAAAAATAACCTTTTGAAGAATTAAAAAAAAACCCTTTTACAAAAGATAAAATAAAACCCCTTTTTATCTAAAGAAAAATAAAGGCTCTGTTAAGGAAGAAAAGAAAATGATACTCTGTTTTGAAAATAAACAAAAGGCAAAAAATAAAGGAAACCCAAGGGGTTGCCCCCACATTTAACAAAGGATTTTTAAAAGAAGACGAACTTGTTTTAAAAAGGGTCAAAATCGAAATATCAACGCAACCACGAAATAAAATAAGAGGGGAGAGAAGGTTTAGGTCCGCGGTGCAACAAGGTTTAGCGGTGGCTCTCGCGCACCCACTCTCGTTGCAAGGCCCTAAGGCACATACACAAATGCGCTCACACACAAACAACGAGGTGCAACTAGCCACACAAGACAAGCACACAGATGACATGATGCCATGCATGATGCGACGATGCAAACTAAATGATGATGCCACCAAATAAAATAACCACACGACGGAAACGGAAATAAAAGGGGAATCTTTTGGAACGTCGGTCTCGGGTTGTCGCAAGAAATCAGCGCGTAGGCGGTGGAGAGTCTTCTGCACACCCTCGTGGTTGGCCGACTGTGCCAACATGATAGCCTAGTGATGGAGATCATCGTGATCCGGCACGAAAAGGCACCGACCATGGAGGAGTAATCCGCCGTCCAGGTGCCACGACGCCGGCAAGTTGCCCCCAACGAGGCATTGCCGAAGGAATTGCGCATCCGCGACCGTTGCAGTGGCGCGGCACATGTCATCGAAGAAGGCGAATGATGTCCTGGAGCTGATGCAGAAGGCAGCACTCGCGGTGTCGGTGATGTCTGAGTCATGGTTGGGGTCGCGGCGGGATAGAACATCTGCCATGATGTTGAGGCAGCTCGGCCGGTACTCAATCGTGAAGTCGAACCCGAATAGTTTGCTGATCTACTGGTGTTGCGGCACGATGGATAAGCGCTGGTCAAGTAGAAACTTCAGGCTGTAGTGATCGGCGCAAATCAAAAACGGGCGCCCCAAAGATAAGGCCACCAGTGTCGCACAACTTGGACCGAGCCGATGAGCTCCTGCTCGTAGGCCGCGAGCTTGTGATGACGTGCGACGAACGACCGACTGAAGAATGTAAGCGGCCCGACGCCCTGGTGAAGGATGGCTTTGAACCTCACTCCTGAGGCATCGGAGTCGACCATGAACTGCTGACCAAAGTCCAGCATCTGGAGGACCGGGCATGTGGTGAGAGCGTGCTTAAGGGACTGGAAGGCTTCGGTCGCCTCACTGTCCCAGGCAAAGGCATCGTGGCTCAACAAGCGAGTGAGCAGCGTGGCAATAAGACCGAACTCCTGGATGAACTTCCTGTAGGATCCTACAGGACCTAGGAAACCACGGAGGGCCCGTGGCGAGTGGGGCATTGGCTAGGCCGTGATAGACGCAACCTTCTCGTCATCCATGGCGACTCCCTCCACCGAGATGATGTGGCTGAGATAGGTGACGGATGGCGTGGCAAACAAGCACTTCGAGCGCTTGAGGTGCAGCTGGTGCGCCCGAAGCTCGTTGAAGATGATGGCAACATGCTTCAGGTGCTCTGTCCATGAGGATGTGTAGATGAGGATGTCGTCGAAGAACACAGGCACAAACCACTGCAAGTAGGAGCAGAGGACATTGTTCATCAAGGCCCGAAATGTCGCCCGAGCATTGGAAAGGCCGAAAGGCATCACCAAGAACTCGAAATGGCCGTGATGGGTATGAAAGGTCGTCTTCACGATGTCATATGGGTGCATCCGAACCTGGTGGTAGCCAGAACGAATGTCGAGCTTAGTGAAGAAGCGAGCCCCATGTAGCTTGTCCAAGAGTTCATCGACCACACATATGGGAAATTTGTCCTTGGATGTCTTGGTGTTGAGAGAACGATAGTCAATGCATAAACGCCACGTGCCGTCCGACTTGCAAATGAGGAGCACTAGCACTGAGAACAGTGATGTCAAAATCCGGATGATCCCCAACGCAAGCATGAGCACGCACTACCACTCCAACTCATCCTTCTGAAGTTGTGGATAGTGGTACGGTTGCACGACGCGTGGAGCTGTGCCTGGGAGAAGATGAATGCGATGGTCGTAGGCCCGGGCGGGCGGTAGGCTCTGCGTCTCATCAAAAAGGTTGATGTGCTGATGCAAGAGATGAGCGAGCAGGGGCGACTCAGGCTCAGTGGTGGCCACCGTCAGCTATGGTTGGGGTGCCGCCGGTGCAGTGCCCCCCTCGCCCTTCCATCGAACACGGTGATCTAGGTGCCAGAAGGTCGTCGACAGGGCATCGAAGTCCCAAAGGAATGGGCCCAGGGTTCGCAAGAATTTGACGCCCAGGATGTGTTGGGGAACGTCGCATGGGAAACAAAAATTTTCCTACGCGCACGAAGACCTATCATGGTGATGTCCATCTACGAGAGGGGATGTGTGATCTACGTACCCTTGTAGACCGTACAGCAGAAGCGTTAGTAAACGCGGTTGATGTAGTGGAACGTCCTCACGTCCCTCGATCCGCCCCGCGAACCGTCCCGCGATCAGTCCCACGATCTAGTGCCGAACGGACGACACCTCCGCGTTCAGCACACGTACAGCTCGACGATGATCTCGGCCTTCTTGATCCAGCAAGAGAGACGGAGAGGTAGAAGAGTTCTCTGGCAGCGTGACGGCGCTCCGGAGGTTGATGATGATCTTGTCTCAGCAGGGCTCCGCCCGAGCTCCGCAGAAACGCGATCTAGAGGAAAAACCGTGGAGGTATGTGGTCGGGCTGCCGTGGAAAAGTCGTCTCAAATAGGCCCTAAAACCTCCGTATATATAGGGGGAAGAGGGGGAGCCTTGCCTTGGGGTCCAAGGACCCCTAAGGGTTTCGGCCGAGCCAAGGGGGGAAGGTCTTGCCCCCCAAACCGAGTCCAACTTGGTTTGGAAGGTGGAGTCCTTCTCCCTTTTCTCACCTCCTCTTTTTTTTCTTTTCTCTTTGTTTTTTCTTCCTATGGCGCATAGGGCTCTTTTGGGCTGTCCCACCAGCCCACTAAGGGCTGGTGTGCCACCCCCAAGGCCTATGGGCTTCCCCGGGGTAGGTTGCCCCCCCGGTGAACTCCCGGAACCCATTCGTCATTCCCGGTACATTCCCGGTAACTCCAAAAACCTTCCCGTAATCAAATAAGGTCATCCTATATATCAATCTTCGTTTTCGGACCATTCCGGAAACCCTCGTGACGTCCGTGATCTCATCCGAGACTCCGAACAACATTCGGTAACCAACCATATAACTCAAATACGCATAAAACAACGTCGAACCTTAAGTGTGCAGACCCTGCGGGTTCGAGAACTATGTAGACATGACCCGAGAGACTTCTCGGTCAATATCCAATAGCGGGACCTGGATGCCCATATTGGATCCTACATATTCTACGAAGATCTTATCGTTTGAACCTCAGTGCCAAGGATTCATATAATCCCGTATGTCATTCCCTTTGTCCTTCGGTATGTTACTTGCCCGAGATTCGATCGTCAGTATCCGCATACCTATTTCAATCTCGTTTACCGGCAAGTCTCTTTTCTCGTTCCGTAATACAAGATCCCGCAACTTACACTAAGTCACATTGCTTGCAAGGCTTGTGTGTGATGTTGTATTACCGAGTGGGCCCCGAGATACCTCTCCGTCACACGGAGTGACAAATCCCAGTCTCGATCCATACTAACTCAACGAACACCTTCGGAGATACCTGTAGAGCATCTTTATAGTCACCCAGTTACGTTGCGACGTTTGATACACACAAAGTATTCCTCCGGTGTTAGTGAGTTATATGATCTCATGGTCATAGGAACAAATACTTGACACGCAGAAAACAGTAGCAACAAAATGACACGATCAACATGCTACGTCTATTAGTTTGGGTCTAGTCCATCACGTGATTCTCCTAATGATGTGATCGAGTTATCAAGCAACAACACCTTGTTCATAATCAGAAGACACTCACTATCTTTGATCAACTGGCTAGCCAACTAGAGGCTTGCTAGGGACAGTGTTTTGTCTATGTATCCACACATGTAAATGAGTCTTCATTCAATACAATTATAGCATGGATAATAAACGATTATCTTGATACAGGAATTATAATAATAACTATATTTATTATTGCCTCTAGGGCATAATTCCAACAGTCTCCCACTTGCACTAGAGTCGATAATCTAGCCCTCACATCATCATGCGAATTACATTGTAATAAATCTAACACCCATACAGTTCTGGTGTTGATCATGCTTTGGCCGTGGAAGAGGTTTAGTCAGCGGGTCTGCTACATTCAGACCCGTGTGCACTTTGCATATATTTACGTCCTCTCCTTCGACGTAGTCGCGGATGAGGTTGAAGCGTCGTTTGATATGTCTATGAAACCATGGTTCCTTTGCTAAGGCAATGGCTCCCGTGTTGTCACAAAACAAGGTTATTGGATTCAGTGCGCTTGGCACCACTCCAAGATCCGACATGAATTGCTTCATCCAGACACCCTCCTTAGCCGCCTCCGAGGCAGCCATGTACTCCGCTTCACATGTAGAATCTACTACGACGCTTTGCTTGGAACTGCACCAGCTTACCGCACCCCCATTAAGAATAAATACGTATCCGGTTTGCGACTTAGAGTCGTCCGGATCTGTGTCAAAGCTTGCATCGACGCAACCTTTTACGGCGAGCTCTTCGTCACCTCCATACACGAGAAACATCTCCTTAGTCCTTTTCAGGTACTTCAGGATATTCTTGACCGCTGTCCAGTGATCCACTCCTGGATTACTCTGGAACCTACCCGCCATACTTGATAACGTCCGGTCTAGTGCACAACATTGCATACATGATAGAACCTATGGCTGAAGCATAGGGGACGGAGCGCATATGCTCTCTATCCTCATCAGTTTCTGGGCACTGAGTCTTACTCAATCTCGTACCTTGTAAAACTGGCAAGAACCCTTTCTTGGACTGTTCCATTTTGAACCTCTTCAAAACTTTATCAAGGTATGTGCTTTGTGAAAGTCCTATCAGGCCTTTTGATCTATCCCTATAGATCTTAATGCCTAGAATGTAAGCAGCTTCTCCTAGGTCCTTCATAGAGAAACTTTTATTCAAGTAATCCTTTATGCTCTCCAAAAACTCTACGTTGTTTCCAATCAGTAATATGTCATCCACATATAATATTAGAAATGCCACAGAGCTCCCACTCACTTTATTGTAAATACAAGATTCTCCAACCACTTGTATAAACCCAAATGCTTTGATCACCTCATCAAAGCGTTTGTTCCAACTCCGAGATGCTTGCACCAGTCCATAAATGGATCGCTGGAGCTTGCACACCTTGTTCGCATTCTTAGGATCGACAAAACCTTCGGGTTGCATCATATACAATTCTTCCTTAAGGAAACCGTTAAGGAACGCCGTTTTGACATCCATCTGCCAGATTTCATAATCGAAAAATGCAGCTATTGCTAACATGATTCTGACGGACTTAAGCATCGCTACGGGTGAGAATGTCTCATCGTAGTCAACTCCTTGAACTTGTGAAAAACCCTTTGCCACAAGTCAAGCTTTATAAACGGTTACATTGCCGTCAGCGTCCGTCTTCCTCTTAAAGATCCATTTGTTCTGAATAGCCTTGCGGCCCTCAGGTAGTACTTCCAAAGTCCACACTTTGTTCTCATACATGGATCCTATCTCGGACTTCATGGCTTCTAGCCATTTGTTGGAATCTGGGCCCAGCATTGCTTCTTCATAATTTGCAGGTTCATTGTTGTTCAACAACATGATTGATAAGACGGGATTACCGTACCACTCTGGAGCAGCACGTGGTCTCGTCGACCTGCGTGGTTTGACAGAAACTTGAACCGGAGTTTCATGATCATCATCATTAACTTCCTCCTCAACCGGCATCGCAGCGACAGAGGTTTCCCCTTGCCCTGCGCCACCATCCAGAGGGATGAGAGGTTCGACAACCTCGTCAAGTTCTATCTTCCTCCCACTCAATTCTCTCGAGAGAAACTCCTTCTCGAGAAAAGCTCTGTTTTTAGCAACAAACACTTTGCCCTCGGATTTGAGATAGAAGGTGTACCCAACTGTCTCTTTTGGGTAACCTATGAAGATGCACCTTTCCGCTTTGGGTTCCAGCTTTTCAGGCTGAAGCTTTTTGATATAAGCATCACATCCCCAAACTTTAAGAAACGACAACTTTGGCCTTTTGCCATACCACAGTTCGTATGGTGTCGTCTCAACGGATTTTGATGGTGCCCTATTTAAAGTGAATGCAGCTGTTTCTAATGCATAACCCCAAAACGATAACGGCAAATCGGTAAGAGACATCATAGATCGCACCATCTCTAATAAAGTACGATTACGACGTTCGGACACACCATTACGCTGTGGTGTTCCAGGCGGTGTCAACTGTGAAACAATACCACATTGTCTTAAGTGAGCACCAAACTCGAAACTCAGATATTCACCCCCACGATCAGACCGTAGGAACTTGATCTTCTTGTTACGATGATTTTCAACTTCACTCTGAAATTGCTTGAACTTTTCAAATGTTTCAGACTTGTGCTTCATTAAGTAGACATAACCATATCTACTCAAATCGTCAGTGAAGGTGAGAAAATAACGATATCCGCCACATGCCTCTACGCTCATCGGACCACACACATCGGTATGTATGATTTCCAACAAGTCACTTGCACGCTCCACTGTTCCGGAGAACGGAGTTTTAGTCATCTTGCCCATGAGGCATGGTTCGCACATGTCAAGTGAATCAAAGTCAAGTGACTCCAAAAGTCCATCGGCATGGAGTTTCTTCATGCGCTTTACACCAATATGACCTAAGCGGCAGTGCCACAAAAATATGGCGCTATCATTGTTAACTCTAACTCTTTTGGTCTCAATGTTATGTATGTGTGTATCGCTATCAAGATTCAATATGAACAATCCTCTCACATTGGGTGCATGACCATAAAAGATGTTACTCATAGAAATAGAACAGCCATTATTCTCTGACTTAAAAGAGTAACCGTCTCGCAATAAACAAGATCCAGATATAATGTTCATGCTCAACGCAGGCACTAAATAACAATGATTCAAGTTCATAACTAATCCTGATGGTAACTGAAGTGAAACTGTGCCGACGGTGATTGCATCAACCTTGGAACCATTTCCTACGCGCATCGTCACTTCATCTTTCGCCAGCCTTCGTCTATTCCGCAGTTCCTGTTTCGAGTTTCAAATATGAGCAACATAACCGGTATCGAATACCCAGGCACTACTACGAGAGCCGGTTAAGTACACATCAATAACATGTATATCGAATATACCTAATTTTTCTTTGGCCGCCTTCTTATCAGCCAGATACTTGGGGCAATTGCGCTTCCAGTGACCCATACCCTTGCAATAGTAACACTCTGTTTCAGGCTTAGGTCCAGCTTTGGGTTTCTTCGTTGGATTGGCAACAGGCTTGCCGCTCTTCTTTGAATTACCCTTCTTGCCTTTGCCGTTTCTCTTGAAACTAGTGGTCTTATTCACCATCAACACTTGATGTTCTTTACGGAGTTCAGACTCTGCGACTTTCAGCATCGCAAACAACTCGCCGGGTGACTTGTTCATCCCTTGCATGTTGTAGTTCAACACAAAGCCTTTATAGCTTGGCGGCAGTGATTGATGGATTCTATCAGTGATAGCCTCTTGCGGGAGTTCAATCCCCAGCTCAGCTAGACGGTTTGAGTACCCAGACATTTTGAGCACATGTTCACTGACAGACGAGTTCTCCTCCATCTTGCAAGCATAGAATTTATCGGAGGTCTCATACCTCTCGATCCGGGCGTTCTTCTGAAAGATAAACTTCAACTCCTAGAACATCTCAAATGCTCCATGACGCTCAAAGCGACGTTGAAGTCCCGGTTCTAAGCCATACAATACTGCACATTGAACTACTGAGTAGTCCTCCTTACATGCTAACCAAGTGTTCTTAACATCCTGATCAGCCATAGCGGGTGGTTCATCTCCTAGCGCAGCATTAAGGACATAATCCTTCTTCCCAGCTTGTAAGATTAGCTTAAGATTATGAGCCCAGTCTACAAAGTTGCTTCCATCATCTTTCAACTTAGCTTTCTCTAGGAACGTATTAAAATTCAGGGTGACAGTTGCGTGAGCCATGATCTACAACACAAATATATTCAAAGTGGATTTAGACTATGTTCAAGATAATTAGAGTTTAACTTAATCAAATTATTCGCTAAACTTCCACTCAAAAAGTACATCTCTCTAGTCATTTGAGTGGTTCATGATCCACTTACACTAGCTCAAGTCCGATCATCACGTGAGTTGAGTATAGTTTCAGTGGTAAGCATCCCTATGCTAATCATATCATCTATATGATTCATGATCGACCTTTCGGTCTCATGTGTTCCGAGGCCATGTCTGCACATGCTAGGCTCGTCAAGCTTAACCCGAGTGTTCCGCGTGCGCAACTGTTTTGCACCCGTTGTATGTGAACGTTGAGTCTATCATACCCGATCATCACGTGATGTCTCGAAATGATGAACTGTAGCAACGGTGCACAATCGGGGAGAATACAATTTCGTCTTGAAATTTTAGTGAGAGATCACCTCATAATGCTACCGTCGTTCTAAGCAAAATAAGGTGCATAAAAGGATTAACATCACATGCAATTCATAAGTGACATGATATGGCCATCATCACGTGCTCCTTGATCTCCATCACCAAAGCACCGGCACGATCTTCTTGTCACCGGCGCCACACCATGATCTCCATCAACGTGTCGCCATCGGGGTTGTCGTGCTACTCATGCGATTACTACTAAAGCTACATCCTAGCAAAATAGTAAACGCATCTGCAAGCACAAACGTTAGTATAAAGACAACCCTATGGCTCCTGCCGGTTGCCGTACCATCGACGTGCAAGTCGATATTATCTATTACAACATGATCATATCATACATCCAATATATCACATCACATCGTTGGCCATATCACATCACAAGCATACCCTGCAAAAACAAGTTAGACGTCCTCTAATTTTGTTGTTGCATGTTTTACGTGGTGACCAGGGGTATCTAGTAGGATCGCATCTTACTTACGCAAACACCACAACGGAGATATATGAGTTGCTATTTAACCTCATCCAAGGACCTCTTCGATCAAATCCGATTCAACTAAAGTTGGAGAAACTGACACTTGCCAGTCATCTTTGAGCAACGGGGTTACTCGTAGCGATGAAACCAGTCTCTCGTAAACGTACGAGTAATGTCAGTCGAAGCCGCTTCAATCCAACAATACCACGGAATCAAGAAAAGACTAAGGAGGGCAGCACAACGCACATCACCACCCACAAAAACTTTTGTGTTCTACTCGAGAAGACATCTACGCATGAACCTAGCTCTGATGCCACTCTTGGGGAACGTCGCATGGGAAACAAAATTTTTCCTACGCGCACGAAGACCTATCATGGTGATGTCCATCTACGAGAGGGGATGTGTGATCTACGTACCCTTGTAGACCGTACAGCAGAAGCGTTAGTGAACGCGGTTGATGTAGTGGAACGTCCTCACGTCCCTCGATCCGCCCCGCGAACCGTCCCGCGATCAGTCCCACGATCTAGTGCCGAACGGACGACACCTCCGCGTTCAGCACACGTACAACTCGACGATGATCTCGGCCTTCTTGATCCAGCAAGAAATACGGAGAGGTAGAAGAGTGCTCCGGCAGCGCGACGGCGCTCCGGAGGTTGGTGATGATCTTGTCTCAGCAGGGCTCCGCCCGAGCTCCGCAGAAACGCGATCTAGAGGAAAAACCGTGGAGGTATGTGGTCGGGCTGCCGTGGAAAAGTCGTCTCAAATCAGCCCTAAAACCTCCGTATATATAGGGGGAAGAGGGGGAGCCTTGCCTTGGGGTCCAAGGACCCCTAAGGGTTTCGGCCGAGCCAAGGGGGGAAGGTCTCGCCCCCCAAACCGAGTCCAACTTGGTTTGGAAGGTGGAGTCCTCCCTTTTCCCACCTCCTCTTTTTTTTCTTTTCTCTTTGATTTTTCTTCCTATGGCGCATAGGGCTCTTTTGGGCTGTCCCACCAGCCCACTAAGGGCTGGTGTGCCACCCCCAAGGCCTATGGGCTTCCCCGGGGTGGGTTGCCCCCCGGTGAACTCCCGGAGCCCATTCGTCAGTCCCGGTACATTCCCGGTAACTTCGAAAACCTTCCGGTAATCAAATGAGGTCATCCTATATATCAATCTTCGTTTCCGGACCATTCCGGAAACCCTCGTGACGTCCGTGATCTCATCCGAGACTCCGAACAACATTCGGTAACCAACCATATAACTCAAATACGCATAAAACAACGTCGAACCTTAAGTGTGCAGACCCTGCGGGTTCGAGAACTATGTAGACATGACCCGAGAGACTTCTCGGTCAATATCCAATAGCGGGACCTGGATGCCCATATTGGATCCTACATATTCTATGAAGATCTTATCGTTTGAACCTCAGTGCCAAGGATTCATATAATCCCGTATGTCATTCCCTTTGTCCTTCGGTATGTTACTTGCCCGAGATTCGATCGTCAGTATCCGCATACCTATTTCAATCTCGTTTACCGGCAAGTCTCTTTTCTCGTTCCGTAATACAAGATCCCGCAACTTACACTAAGTCACATTGCTTGCAAGGCTTGTGTGTGATGTTGTATTACCGAGTGGGCCCCGAGATACCTCTCCGTCACACGGAGTGACAAATCCCAGTCTCGATCCATACTAACTCAACGAACACCTTCGGAGATACCTGTAGAGCATCTTTATAGTCACCCAGTTACGTTGCGACGTTTGATACACACAAAGTATTCCTCCGGTGTTAGTGAGTTATATGATCTCATGGTCATAGGAACAAATACTTGACACGCAGAAAACAGTAGCAACAAAATGACACGATCAACATGCTACGTCTATTAGTTTGGGTCTAGTCCATCACGTGATTCTCCTAATGACGTGATCCAGTTATCAAGCAACAACACCTTGTTCGCAATCAGAAGACACTGACTATCTTTGATCAACTGGCTAGCCAACTAGAGGCTTGCTAGGGACAGTGTTTTGTCTATGTATCCACACATGTAAATGAGTCTTCATTCAATACAATTATAGCATGGTTAATAAACGATTATCTCGATACAGGAATTATAATAATAACTATATGTATTATTGCCTCTAGGGCATAATTCCAACAGGATGAAGTCAAAACAGACCAAGTCGATGCCGACGTACGTGATGGCGAAGTGCGCATCGCCGATGACGATGGGGACCTGTCGTGCAATCCCGTGGCACTGAAGGCGATCACCATTCGCCACGGTAACCCGAAGCTGCTCCCCGCCTGTCGTCTCAAGCACCAACCGACGCATGGTCGACTCGGGCAGGAAGTTATGAGTGGAGCCCGTATCCAGGAGTGCTAGGAGACGCTCCCCGTTGATCGTCACCAACAGCAGCATAGTCTTTTCCACCCGTATAACAGCGAGAGCATCGAGGGAAACCACGAGGGCGGTGGAAGGAGCGGGTTCCAGCATGATCGCCGCATCGACACGGTCGGGCAGGTCGCCGACCCCGGCTACGACAGGATCCTCCTGGATGTAGTCCACAACTTCCAAGTAGAATAGTGATACGTCCCTAACATATCTATAATTTCTGCTTGTTTTATGATCTTTTGGGTGACATTGTTATATGTTTTGCAACACTTCTATATCAGTTTTCACATATTTGGACTAACCTACTAATTTAGTGCACCTAGTGCTAGTTTCTGTGTGTTGTTGTCTTTTTTGCACGGGTTTTTAACCAATTTTCTGAAGCCCGAAAAAATCCAGAAAAAATATATAAAAATCAGCGTGAGGGGAACTCCAGAATCACCGAAGGGGGGGGGCAGAGGGGGACCAAGGCCTGCCCAAGTGGCCACCCCGCGCGGCCTGGCCCCTAGCCGCGCCCCTAGGACGACTGGGTGGGGCCCACCTCCTCCGATGCCCTCCTTTCGCCTATATTTACCTTCCCAAGGGAAAACCGTCGCAGATAATCTAGAATCGCGAATTGCTCCACCGTTCCGCCGCCGCAGCGCTTTCAAGATCGGGAGCGCGAGGAGACGTCTTCCCGGCACCGTGCCGGAGGGAGGAATGATCTCCGGGAGCTTCTCCACCGCCATGGGCACTTCCCGGACCTGCCGTGAGTAGTCCTCCTTGGACCATGAGTCCATGACCAGTAGCTATGTGATGTCTTCTCTCCAATCTTGTGCTTCAACGGTTAGTCCTTGTGAGCTGCCCTACATGATCAAGGCATATATGTAATCCTCTTTCTATTGCTATTTTGAATTTGATGGGATCCGATGGATTATGAGATTATGTTCAGATTGTTATGAGTTATATATTTGGTTCTCCTTTTATATTATGTTCTTAGTGATTTATGCATGTTCTCCGTTACCTTCTATTACTTTGGCCGAGTAGTAGATTCTAACTCCAAGAGGGAGCATTATGCATGATTGCGGGTTCATGCCCCTCGACGTCTATCTTGAGTGACAGAAACATGAGCCTAGGGGATGTGTTGTTGCCACCAGGGAGAAAACAACGGTGCTTGTGACCGCGGTTACAAGTATTGTTTACCTTACGCATAGTTTGTTAATGCAATTGTCCGTTGCTTTGAATTTACACTTTGGGTGGGACTCGCAACTTAATACCAGTGAGATGTTCTGGATAGATATCTCAAGGTGGATGATTAGTAAGTAGATGCTGATGAATAAACTGTCTACTTGTCTTGGCGTACTGCCCATTACTTTGAGCCTTAGAACAATCAAGGAGCATGATTAGCATCGCGGTGCGTTTATAATTCTGTCAATTGCCTATCTGTAATTTGTTTACCTCGCATAGTTGTTCAGCATATTTTGGGAGAGAGACATCACTAGTGAACATCATGAGACTCCGGTCCATATTTCCACCACTGTTTACACTTTACATCTCTACTATTTACTGCTTATTTACTTTCCCATTGCTATCACCATTACTATTCCTGCTTGTGTTTTGATCCTTTGCAAACTACAAGGCCGGAGATATTGACAACCTCTCTGTACTCGTTGGGAGCAAAGTTATTTGTTGTGTATGCAGGTCCACGTCCTCTGTAAGCGCTAGAGCAGTGGACACCTACTTGTTGAACCTCGGAGTCCTCCTGGTTCGATAAACCTTATAGTCCGTGTGTAAGGGAAACTTGTTGCTGACTACATATCAACCTTGCACTTGGGGTAACCAACGAGGGGTGAGAAGTATATACATTATCTCGTCATCAAGCAAATTTTCTGGCGCCGTTGCCAGGGACTCTAGTCCTCAAGATAGGGGAGTTGCACACCATCCTTTACCTTTGTTTTTCAGTCTTGTTAGTTTGCTTGTTAGTTTTTTTTCTTTAGAGTCCTATACCAAAAATCACAAAAAAAATAGTTGCCTAGTTTTTGTCAGTATGTCTATGTATTTTGCCTTTGGTGTTGCACCTGAAGGATAGATTCTCACCTTCAAACAAAGGGGTGGAGAAAGTTTGAAAGATGCTTCGTATAGAATTAATGATTCTCAAGATAGAGCCACCAAGAAGCAATCCACCACTATTTTTCTTAGAAATTTTTATGGTGGTATTACTTCTTGGAATAGGTTTGTGTTAGACACGGCAATAGGTGGGAATTTCTTGGAAGCTCCCGTTTGGGAGTCTTTCAACGTTATGGAAAATCTTGTTGAAATCCCACCTATTATTGACATAAAGGACGATATCACTTTATCTCATATTATAAGAAAACTTGAGAATATAGAGCCAGAGATGCCAAGCATGAGTAAAATTAATGAAGCAGATAGTAGGATTCAAGGGAACTTAAATAGACTCGATAGCTCCATGAACAAAATTTACAAAATTTTGGAGACCCTTAAATCGCAACGTGGATCCTTCTAGGATTGATAAGATCGAGGATATTTTTGAAACTTTAGGGACCACTCTATCCTCCATCAAGACTAAAAAGGTGGAAACCCCCGCAAGGAAGGGACCTAAGTTTGTTCGTGAACCCAAGGTTCCTCAACCCAAAACAAATAGACCTATTGCTAGGGGTGTTGAAACTGTGAAGACCTTGGAAGAGATACCTCTCTTAAATAGAATTAGAAATGAAATTCCAATTGGTCTTACTACCTTTGCTTTTTCTCCTAGAAGTGTTGCCACTAAGCCTCTCTTTGAGTGTCCTCTTAATACTAGTTGTATGATTGAAGAGCTCTTTGATGATCTTGATGATGGTTCAATTGATATAACTTGATCTTTTGTATTGTGCCTAGTTCAAAGGCATAAAAGAAAGCGCTTGTTGGGAGGCAACCCAATTTGTTTTTACTTTCCATTTTAGTGGTCTTGATGTTTTTTACTACTGTAGAAACATCATTGTATCTTTATTTTTAAGCTTTGTGCCAAGTTTTAGCCTCCGATTGCAAGGAAGTGCAAAAGTTGTGACATGCTGTCCAGAACAAATTCTGTCTGCCTGATAGAAAATTTCTCCTAAAATCACCATATCATATTTTTGATCTGAATGTTTTTTACAACATGATATATATAATTGTCTTTCTGGCATAAGTTCTGATTTTTTTGATTTGAGTTGCAGAAGTGCCCCGAATAAATTAATTACTACATGATGTTCTGTTTTTCACAGATTCTGCCACGTTTTGCGTTTCATCACTTTGCAAATCTTAAGCTTGCTTTTCCTTTACAAAAACCTTTTGGCAATCATGAGAAACAATATATTTTCATGAAAATATTTATTTCCATCACGTAATGAATTATTTTATTAAGGGTACTAACCACTCTAATCAGCTTATGATGAGTTGCGTATGAAGGGAGTTTTCAAGTATGCGATGGAAGATGATGAAAGAAGATGCAGGAGTGTCAAGCGTTCAAGCTTGGGGATGCCCCCATGCACCCCCAAGAATTATTCAAGGAGACTCAAGCGTCTAAGCTTGGGGATGCCCCCGTGCACCCCCTTCTCCATCAACAATCATCAGTTCGTCCATCTCCATGCTATATTTTTATCACTTCATATGTTATGTGCTTGGAGTGTCTTGTTCTTTACTTTTTAGTTTGTTTTATTTTTGTTTGCTGTTCACAACAAGTTGGATCCTATCCTTCTTTGCTTGGGAGAGAAGCACGCTTCACTCCAACATAGAACACAACATGAGTTTTCATGCTTATCCTTTTTGTGTGTTCTGTATCTTTCCGTAGCTACTATCATGGTTAGCTCTTAGTTTTCATGCTTATCTTTTAAGTGCTATTTATTTATTCAGGTTGATTTTTAAATTCTCTTGAACTATCTTGTTTAGAGAATTGGCTTGTTGCACTGAGTTGTGTGTCTTGCATGAGTAGGTAATTAAGGTTGCTATTTAAGTATAGTAGTAACTTGCAATAGTTTTGAGGTATTGATTTGAGTAATGTTTGGACTATTCGTGCCGAGAGCTTGAGCCTATTAGTGATAGGTGTCGTATTTTGGGAAATCCATGTGTTTTTCAAAAACTAAAATTTAGTTGAGAAATCTAGCTATTAAATGGATCGCTAACCTCTGGAGGGGTTGGAATATATAGAGTACCCTCACGTTACCATGGGTTGAGGATGCGCAAGGATAACCAAACCCCCAAACATTCCTCCTCGGGGTGCTTGTCTCTTTGTAAATTTCCTCACTAAACAGAGAGTTACCGATAATAAGTGTATGAGTTCGTTAGACTAATGTGAGTATTCGATTGTTGGCACTTCCACCATCCATATTTTGCTAGCCTCTTCGATACCGTGCATTGCCCTTTCTCATCTTGAGAGTTGGTGCAAACTTCGCCGGTTCATCCAAACCCTTGACATGATATGCTTTGTCATCATAAGCCTCGTTATATATTTCCTCAAAATAGCCACCATACCTACATATTAAGGCATTTCCATAGCCTTTCCGAGATACATTGCCATGCAACATCCACTGATGGGGTTATAGTCCTAGGGTAGGGTCATAGGCCTGCCCTGAAGGTCCAACCCAAGGACTACCCCTCATAAGGGTCAAGGCCCTTAGTCAGTTCCGACTGAACTAAGGAGTTCCCTTCATCCAGTCGGTAACAGATCCTCGACCGTCCAGTCGGAGATTAGCATTCAGAGTTTATCAAACTAACCGACTGGATTCCACTCTGTGCATCGTAACCCCCGTGGAGGGAAACGGTCATACGTTTCTATGTGCCTTTATTAGAATTTAAGGCATACGTTACCTGTAACGTAGGCATTTATTCGCCACTACTCCACCCCTGTGCACCGAACCGTTGTGGAGGGCAGCGCACTCTATATAAGCCACCCTCCCCCACTGGTGCAGGGGTTAGCAATTCACTGTATTCTATATTCCACTCGACAACAAGCTCCCTGAGCACTGAGACGTAGGGCTATTACCTCCACCGCAGAGGGGCCTGAACTCATACAACCTCGCCGTAGCTAAGGCTCTGCCCATCCTTTTGTACCCTACACATCTACTGTCAGGCTTATACCCACGACAAATGGCGCCCACCTTGGGGCAGGCGTCTAAGCGACTTCCGGCGAGTTTGCGACTACATCATTTCGTCATGTCGTCCGGTGGAGATTCGAGCATGGGTCACGAGATCTTCTTCGGCGCTCTCTCCTTCATCGTCGACGATTCGGCATGGCTTCGGGACGCCCCTCTCGACGTCGAGGCGCTTCCCCGCCGCGGGGCTACGCACTTCCGTGCCGGCGCCCGCGGCATTCTTCTTCTCCAGCAGTCGGCTCCGGTGTCGACCTACACCGCCGTCACGTGCCGTAACAAGCGGTCCCGCCGTCCGCGGCTGCAGCGTTGGGCACAACACGCCCAGGCGCGCCAGAACGCGTCTTCACAAGTGGCGGTTCTAGAGTCGGTTGTGGTTGCCCCGCCGTCCCAGCGCTCGGAGTCGGTTCCGACTGGGTTTCCTTCCGAGTACGCGGGTCGCGGGCCTGCAGCAGAAGTACACATGGCCAACTGTAGCGACCTGACTCAAAGGGAGTCAAGCCTCTGTGTATCTGTGCCATCCCTGGATCAGTATGCTGGCACACATCGTATCTAACGTGGGTATATAAAAGGGGATTGGACTTCTAATGGTCATATAATTATTCGAACACTTTAGGGTCTTCGAATTCTTCTGGTCTTGAGAGTCTTCAATTGGTGCAACTTCAACTCTTCAATGCATGGTGAAATCCTCTTTACTTTGAAGTGGGACTCAGTTGATCCTTCATGTCGTCAAAGGGGTAAGGTGATTGTCTAACTATTTGAGGTGAGAGAGAACGTTTGATGAAATCAGAAGAGGTGAGAAGTAAAGGTGTTATTGAAGAATTTTTAGAGAGATCCTATCCTAAGAAATTTCCAGTTTCTAGGGTCACGTCCTACAGTCAACATGTGCTCTAATACCATTTCTGTAGCGACCCGACTCAAAAGGAGTCAAGCCTCTGTGTATCTGTGCCATCCCTGGATCAGTATGCTGGAACACACAGTACATCAATGTATATATCAAAGTGCAATCACATGTAAATAGCGTAAAACTGATATATACCTTAAATATCTCAGCGGAAGCAGTCAAGGGAGTGGAGTCCCAATAAACACCAACGGGAAGTTGAGTGTAGACCGTAACCCTGAATCGTACTCTTACTCGTTGAAGAAAATATGTGCAACATAAGACGTTGCAGCCGTGTAGGTCAGCATATTGAATATGCCGGCAAGTCACATAAGAGAGGGGTGAAAAGTAATCATCTATACTATATGCATATATGGCAGGTGGGGCTATAAGTTTTTAGCGAAAAGCAAGTTTTCTCCTACATCAAGAGAGGGCTAAAAGCAAAATGTTACGACATTGTTGGTTGTTAACGAGATGGTTCCACCAACCAATTCTCGTACCCATGTTGTCAATAATACCCATATCAATATTATTATTTGTGTTGAGAATTTCAGGTAACTTCAGTTCCTTTGGCTCAAGTTGTCCATGACCGTGGACACGGCTAATCGATTAGGTTTGAGTACTCTGCAGAGTTTTGCACACGTTCCCCACAAGATTTGGTCGCCTCCGTGTATGTCCTCGCACTTCAGGGTGTTTGAAGACCGGATGATCAAAACATGGTCTTTCAACGGGTCCCTCTGAATCCCTGTCGGTGCCCATCCAATCCTACCATTCTTCTACATCTGCTAGCACCGCCTGTCCAGAGTCGCCGCGTTGTCCAACCAAGCCACAGCCCATAATGACTTGCGGCTGTGCAGGTAAGCCTTGGGTCTTGAAAATATCTGTCCGTCCCTTTGAGCCTGGGTGAAGCTTTCCGCAGGATGTCATGGCCTCTCCAGCATCCCGGGTCATCCACTGGGTTCTCCAGGGAGCCGATCAACCGTCCTTCACCCAGAGTTGCATTGCGTCCGAGGTCTTGAAAATCTTGTCTTAACCGGTCTTGATTATTTAATCAACCTCGCATCACTCGTGTTATGCACTCAACCGAAATCCCGTCTACTCAAGCATAGCAATATGAAATTTGTCGTCCCGGGGCCAAGTATCGGGGTTGTTGTGTGCCTACCACATGATACTACAATCTATACTAAAATTTCCAAGTACCTACTCAACATGCAATTGGGCATAGGATGGTAGAACTACGATGCATAAAACATATGTGATAGTATGATCAAAGTGACTTGCCTGGTGATGTTGACGAAGAAGAATTTCTCGAGAAAATAACTTGATAGACTACTCGTCACTCTCCGATGAAATCTATATAACAAACATATCATTCACATAAGCACTCATACTAGCAATCATTCTAGCAATCAAAACAAAAGAGAGAGCGAATAGGAATCCGAAAGAAACTTCAAATAAGACTAGGGAGTCTTCTACTACGTCAAACACTAAATAGTTTTTGTCTAACAGAAAATAATAACAAGGAACTAAGATATAAATTTAACTAAGATAAAATAAAGTATTTTTCACAAAACTATTTGCAGGTATTTCCAAACGGGATTTGAAACAGTGGAGAAACCAATCGCAAGTTACTAAGGAACTAGAATTGATTTCATGATAACAAATAAAATCAAAACTTGTTGCAAAACTACTGTTAACTAACATAAACAAAACAATAATCTTTCTGAAATATAAAAGAAAATAATATAAAAACAATTTACAGAAAAGAAATAGCCATAATCCTAAAAGAGGTGAAACAGAAATTGTTTCACAAGAAACAATAAGCTAAAATGCTCAAATAAATCTGAAACTTTTACCACTGGTAACTAAGATTACTAGTGATTAGTAGCAAAATGAATCAAATTAAAAGCTATTTTTAAACTCCTGGAATAAGCAAAACAAGGTTTAAACTAAATCTGATCTAATTCAAATTTGAAAATTTCAAACATAGACAAATTATATGTTTTTAAAAACTACAGAAACATTGTGATCTACTGGAAAAAGAATCAACTCCATTGGAGTTGTGGATCAAAAGTTATGAGCAAATGAAAACTGAAACTCTCTCTGTTTCAGAATTAAAACAGAAAAAAGAAAAACTGATTTGTGGACAGGGGGTCCACGTGGCGCGTTGTGGTTGGTTCGGGGGGGGGGGGTGAGCTGTTGAGGCTAACTAGCGAACGGCCGTAATATAAATAAAAGTCCCTGGCTAAATCTTAAGTGGAGAAAAACCGTTTCGGTTTTTTCTCTAAAAACCGAAGGGTTATTGCGTTCTAATCTACACCGTTGACTAAGATCTAACGGATGAAAACAAGGGGGGAGAGCTAACAGGGGGTGGTGGTGATCCGGCATGGTTGCCGGCGAGGCCAAGGCAGAGCCGGCGATGGGGAGGGGCTCTGGTGATCCTCCGGCGATGGCGACGGGTCGGGGAGGCGGCGGCGAGTCCCCTCCGGCGATTGGTGGTGACAGCGAGGCGAGGGAGGCGCCGGGGTGAGCGGAGGAGCTCGAGGGAGCTTCGGGTGGAGCTCGGCTCCGGTGAGGGCGACGGGGCGGCGCTGCGGTGGCGGGGAGCTCGGGCTGGTTGGGGGAACGGGGTGCGGTGGTGCTCCCGCGTCCGATGGTGGCTGCGGCGAGGCGAAGCGGGGCCGGGGTGGGCTGCGGGGCGCCGGGGTGCTTCGCCTCCGGCGAGGGCTCGGCAGGGGCGGCGGAGCTTGGGCAAGGGCGGCGAGGAGGGGGAATGGGGCGAGGGGAGGGGTCCGGGGCGTGGCCTTTATAGGGAGAGGGGATGCCGAGGAGGGAAGGAGATCGGGGAGGCAAGGAAGGTCCCAGCAATGGCGGGCTCGGCTCGGGAAGAAGGAAGGTAGAGGGAGGCGCGGGGGAGGGGGTGACCGGTGCGGGGCAGGGGTCGGCCAGGTGGGGCCCAGGTGGCAGTGAAGGGGGCTCGGGGTGGCTCGGTCGGCTGGCCGAATCCTAAGGGATTCGGTCCGGCTAAGGGGAGATTTGGGCCGATAGGGCTATAAAGCGCCCACTGCGCTTTCCTAATAAAAAAGATATCCTTCCCGATTTTGTATTTTTTTCAAAAACAGAAAGTAAAGATAATAAAAAGGAATAAAATAAAATCCAAATATAGGGGTATTATATACCAAAATTTTCAGGAAAATATCCTCTACTCGATTAACATTTTTCCAAGGAAAAAATAAAAACTGTAAAAAAATGTTTTTTTAGAAAAATCCCCAAAATGCTTTATTTCTTTTTGGCGATTATTTTCACAATAAAACTTTGGCTTTCCTGGCTCAAAATATTTCAAAAGTGCCCCTGGTTTTGGAGGGTCATATTCCTCCGCTCTTTTCTTGCTTGCAAGAATTTATTTCTTGGCACTTCTGGCACGAAGAAGAAATAGAAATGCATAAGAAAATTTTGAAAGAATTCAAATGAAAATCTCCATTCAAATTCTTTATAGTTGAAGAAGTCACGTCATCTTCTCTCTTTGCTTTTAAAAGATTGAATTTGAATTCACCGGAGAAGGGGAAAGTCATTTTATTCCCTCTCATTCAATTTTTTTGAAAAGTTTCAAATTTTCACTCAAGTTTCAATCACTAAATCAAACAAACAATCATTCTAATAATTATTTTAACATTCCAAAATTTGGGATGTTACACCAACTCCCATGAAGATCCCCGTCAAGCTGGCCGGAACGAGCACGAGATCGGCGAAACGTCCGGTGCGCGTCGTCCGCCTCGCCGTTCTGCCAGTCGGCACACTCGGCGGAGCAACGTGGAGTTGTTCCACACACCCCTCCTCAACTTGGCTGCGGCTGCCAAGATAGCCGATTCCCTTCAGCCGACTGATTCAGAAGCTGGCAGGGGGATCGAGCAAATCCGCGCCCTGTTGCACACGGCGCAGCAGCAAAATTCGGCTGTCTCCGAGTCGCACAACAGGATCCACAATAGTTCTGTTCATGCGAATACGCATCGGTCAGTTCACAGCCCTGGTTCTCGTCAGCAACACAGGGGAGGCAACCGTTCCATAAATCCCGAAGATCGTCGCCGTTCACGCACCCCTCCGTGGGGTGGGCCCTACGGGCCCCGACATCATGATGATCGGCGTTCAGTCGGTGACACTTATGACCCAAGGCCCGACGCGAGAGGGCATATCGCCGAGCGGAGGGTCGACAGGGGCCGAGACCACCGCAATGGTTACGATATTGACCGTCCGAGTGGAAGCAGGACCATCGTTTCTGGTCCCGAGTGTTTCAGTCGAGCCATCCGTTCGGCTGACATCCCTCCCAACTTCCGATTGGCGACGGGAATTAGCAAGTTTACAGGAGAGTCCAAGCCAGAAACGTGGCTGGATGATTACCGAGTGGTAGTCCAGACCGGAGGAGGAGACGACCATGTCGCCATGAAGCACCTCCCTTTGATGCTCGACGGCTCGGCGCGAGCGTGGCTGAACCAGTTGGCCCCCTCAAGCATCTACAACTGGGCAGATCTGGCTCGAGTGTTCATCAGGACCTTCGAAGGGACGTGCAAGCGCCCTGCTGGCCTCGTGGAGCTCCAGCACTGCGTCCAGAAGCAGAATGAGCCCCTACGTGATTTCATTCAGCGTTGGACAACTCTCTACCATACGGTGGAGAACGTCGCAGAGCATCAAGCAGTCTGCGCCTTCAAGGCAAGCGTGCGGTACAGGGATCTGTACCTGAAGTTCGGCCAAACAGGTGACATCTCCATGAGCAAGATGATGGAGATAGCAGCACGCTATGCAAATGGCGAAGAAGAGGACCGCATCCGAAGCGGCAAGCACAAAACAGTCGCCGATGGAGATGGGAGTAACACTCGGAAGCAGAAGCAGAAAGCTCCGTCCACTCCACAGGCAGAAGCTGCAGCCGTAACCAATGCCAAGTTCAAGGGCAAAGGGAAGGCTCAGTTCACCCCCAAGAAGAAGCAGTTCAATAACCCCATCCTGGACCAGCCATGTCCGGTTCATACGAAGATGGATGAAGAGGGCAACCCCATATGTGTGAAGCATACCACTCGACAGTGTCGCCTCCTCATCCAGGGGTTCAGCGAAGGGCAACCGAGTGAAAATGACAATGAACAGGATGAGGAGGATAAGGAGGATCCGTTCCCCCAAGTCCATGCAACACTGATGATTTTTGCTGACATTGAGAGCAAGAGTCGATTGAAGCTGGTGAACAGGGAGGTGAACATGGCCACCCCTACCAACCCCAAGTTCCTCAAATGGTCTCAGACTGTGATCACCTTTGACCAGTCGGATCACCCGACGCACGTACCCACCCCAGGGAGACAGGCTCTGGTCGTCGATCAAGTGGGGGAAGGAGTCCGACTGCGCAAAGTCCTCATGGACGGTGGCAGTGGCTTGAACATCATGTACGCCGACACTCTCAAGGGGATGGGCATTCCGATGTCCAAACTCAGCGAGAGCAGCATGTAGTTCCATGGAGTCGTCCCTGGACAGAAGGCCAAGTCACTCGGCCAGATCGCGTTGGACGTCGTTTTCGGCTCCGACAAGAATTTCCGCAAGGAAAAGCTGACGTTCGAAGTGGTGGACTTCCAGAGCGCTTACCACGCAATTCTGGGGCACCCAGCGTATGCGCGTTTCATGGCCCGATCATGTTACGTATACCTGAAGCTGAAGATGCCAGGCCCGAAAGGTGTGATCACCATCACATGCAATCGACAGCGGGCCGAAGAGTGTCTGCAGCAGGGATCAAGCATCGCCGACCAGTAGATGGCTGTCCTCGAGTTTGACGAGTACAAGAAAATAGTCGACCCCGCTAACTTGATGCGTTCGAAGAACCCAGCTTCGGAGTCTGCATTCCAGTTGGCGGGAGAGACGAAGAAGGTCAGCATCCACCCGACGGACGACACTGCTTCCCCGACGAACATCTCCACCACCCTCGATCCTAAATTGGAAGCCGAGCTCACCCAATTCCTCCGTGAGAACTAGGACATCTTCGCATGGAAACCCTCTGACATGCCAGGTGTACCCAGGGAGTTGGCTGAGCACCGACTGCATGTGGATCCCACCGCTCGGCCTGTCCGAGAACGCCTGCGTCGGTCCACCGCGCATAAGAGGAAGGCAATTGGGGAAGAGGTAGCCAAGCTTTTGGCAGCCAACTTCATTCGCGAGGTTCACCACTCCGAGTGGATCGCCAATGTAGTCATGGTTCCCAAGAAGGACAAGTCGCTCCGAATGTGCATCGACTTCAAGCACCTCAATAAGGTCTGCCCGAAAGACCATTTTCCGCTCCCCCGCATCGATCAAATTGTTGATTTGACTGCGGGTTGCGAGCGTTTGTCATTTCTGGATGCCTACTCGGGCTATCATCAGATCCGTCTGTATGGCCCCGATGAATTAAAAACAGCCTTCATCACCCCATTCGGGTGCTTCTGCTACATCACTATGCCATTCGGTTTGAAGAATGCAGGAGCTACCTTTATGCGCATGATCCAAAAATGCCTCCTCGACCAGATCGGTCGGAATGTGGAGGCGTATATGGATGATATCGTAGTCAAGTCACGCAAAGGTTCCGACCTGCTGACTGACTTGGCAGAAACATTCGCCAACCTTCGTAGGTACGATATCAAGCTCAACCCCGCCAAATGTTCATTCGGTGTTCCCAGCGGAAAGTTACTCGGTTTCTTTGTTTCCGAACGAGGGATCGATTTCAACCTTGAAAAGATCGGGACCATCGTCCGAATGGAGAGGCCGGCCAGAATACACGATGTTCAACGGCTCACAGGTTGCCTAGCGGCTTTGAGCAGGTTCATCAGTCGACTCGGCGAGAAAGCACTTCCTCTGTACCGACTCATGAAGAAATCAGATACTTTCGAGTGGACAGACGAAGCCCAAGTCGCATTCGACGACCTCAAAGTCCTATTTTCCACCCAGCCGGTTCTTACTGCTCCGCTCAGTAAAGAGCCCCTTCTTCTGTATATCGCGGCTAGAAATCAAGTCGTCAGCATTGTTCTTACAGTTGAATGAGAAGAAGAAGGCAAAGCATACAAAGTTCAGCGGCCAGTGTATTACATCTCCGAAGTCCTGACTCCTTCCAAGCAGAGGTATCCCCACTATCAAAAACTTATCTACGGGATTTACATGACAGCGAAGAAGGTAGCCCATTATTTCCAAGACCACTCGGTGTCTGTCGTTTCTGATGCTCCGTTGGCGGAAATCCTCCACAATCGGGATGCATCAGGCCGAGTGGCGAAGTGGGCAATGGAGATGTTGTACTGCGATATCAAGTTCAAGGCCAAGAAAGCTATAAAGTCTCAAGCCCTAGCTGACTTCATAGCAGAATGGGTAGAACAGCAGCAACCGACCCACATCTACTCGGCTCATTGGACAATGTTCTTCGATGGGACCAAGATGTTGAATGGCTCCGGCACTGGGGTTGTGATCGTATCGCCAAAGGGCGACAAACTCAAATATGTGCTGCAGATACACTTTGATTCCTCCAACAATGAGGCAGAGTATGAAGCTCTCCTTTATGGACTGCGTATGGCCATCGCACTCGGCGTCCGTCGCCTGATGGTCTATGCCGATTCAGATTTGGTGGTTAATCAAGTGATGAAAGAGTGGGACGTCAGGAACCCCACCATGACCACATACTGCAATGCAGTGAGGAAGCTCGAGAACAAGTTTGAATGTCTAGAACTCCACCATGTTCCGCGACTGAAGAACCAAGCAGCTGATGAGTTGGCAAAACTCGGATCCACTCGGAAACCAGTCCCGAGTGACGTCTGCCTCGAGCACCTCCACCTTCCCTCAGTCAAAGAAGATCCCTTCACAGAGGAACCAGTACAACCAAAGAGTTCGACAGATCCGACTGAAGTCGACGTACCTGCTGTGGTTGATCTGATCATGGAGATTCTTGCTGTCATCCCCGATTGGACTGTGCCGATCATTGCATATATCCTGAGGCAGGAATTACCAGAAGACGAAGTCCAGGCCAGGCAGATAGTCCGCAGGTCGAAGTCGTTCACTGTCATTGATGGCCAGTTGTACAAGGAAAGCGTTTCAGGCGTTCTTCAACGATGCATCTCCCCAGAGGAGGGACAGTTAATCCTGGAAGATATTCACTTGGGAACCTGCGGTTATCACGCCTCTTCGAGAGCGATCGTAGCCAAAGCATTCAGAGCTTGTTTCTTCTGGTTGTAGGCAAACGAAATGGCTAAAGATATGGTCGACCGATGTGAAGGCTATCAGTTCTACTCCAACAAGTCCCACAAGCCAACATCTGCCTTGAAGACAATCCCTCTTGTGTGGCCGTTTGCAGTATGGGGATTAGATACAGTTGGTCCATTCAGGACAAGCCAAGGAGGATACACACATTTGTTGGTGGAAGTCGACAAGTTCACAAAATGGATTGAAGCCAAGCCCATCAAGAAGCTCGATGCCGTAACAGCCATCAAGTTTGTATGGGACATCATCTCCAGATTCGGTGTACCTCCCAGCATAATCACGGACAACGGGACAAACTTTGACTCGGACAGATTCAAAGGTTTCTGTGCAAGCCAAGGAATCCGAGTGGATTTTGCATCCGTGGTGCATCCTCAATCGAATGGACAAGAAGAACGGGCGAATGGACTTATTCTGCAAGGTTTGAAGCCCCGACTCGTGCGAGAGGTGGGACATGCCGCTGGCGCATGGGTCACCGAGCTACCTTCAGTGCTTTGGGGTCTTCGCACAACCCCGAACAGATGTACAGCGCGATCACCGTTCTTCCTCGTTTACGGAGCAGAAGCAGTCCTTCCGAGTGACTTGCTTCACAATGCTCCATGAGTCAAACTTTTCTCCGAAGCTGAAGCAGAACAAGCAAGACAAGACGGAGTGGACCTTTTAGAGGAGGAGCGCGAGATGACACTGAATCGCTCAACCATTTATCAACAAGACCTACGGCGTTTTCACGCACGACACGTCAGGAGTCGGACGTTCCAAGCAGGCGACCTGGTGCTCCGAGTGGATCAGCAAAGACCTCACAAGTTGGCTCCTGCCTGGGAAGGACCCGTCATCATCTCCAAGGTGCTGAACAACGGAGCATACATACTCTACAACATCGACAGGGAGACAGACGAGCCGCGAGCATGGAACGGAGATCTCCTGAAGCGCTTCTACACGTGACCGTTGACTCAAGCAATGTAAAGAACAAGTATTGGTGAAATAATATAAAGCAGATTGAGCTTTTGCAGATCCAAAGTTCTTCCGCGGTCGGAGACTCCGGTCTCAAAAAAAACTTAGCTGCGATCCATAATCGCCTAAGTATTAACTTTCTCCGAGTGTGCACTAAACGTCACACTCGGGGAGTTAGCTGCGATCCAGAATCGCCTAAGTATTAATTTTCTCCGAGTGTGCACTAAACGTCACACTCGGAGACTTAGCTGCGATCCAGAATCGCCTAAGTATTAACTTTCTCCGAGTGTGCACTAAACGTCACACTCGGGGACTTAGCTGTGATCCAGAATTGCCTAAGTATTAATTTTCTCCGAGTGTGCACTAAACGTCACACTCGGAGACTTAGTTGCGATCCAGAATCGCCTAAGTATTAACTTTCTTCGAGTGTGCACTTAACGTCACACTCGGGGACTTAGCTGCGGTCCAGAATCGCCTAAGCATTACCTTTCTCCGAGTGCGCACTTAACATCACACTCGGGGACTTAGCTGCGATCCAGAATCGCCTAAGTATTAACTTTCTCCGAGTGTACACTTAACGTCACACTCGGGGACTTAGCTGCGATCAAGAATCGCCTAAGTACTCACTGTCTCCGAGTGTGCACTAAACGTCGCATTCGGGGACTTAGCTGCGATCAAGAATCGCCTAAGTAATAACTTTATCCGAGTGTGCACTAAACGTCGCACTCGGAGACTTAGCTGCGATCAAGAATCGCCTAAGTACTAACTTTCTGCGAGTGTGCACTACTCGTCACACTCGAAGACTTAACTGCTATCAAGAATCGCTGAAATGGGAAAGCTTCCCGCGACTGTATCCTACAGATACACTGGGGGACTCAGCAGACCCTCATTGAGGCTCATGTGGATGTCACGACCACTGACAATTACATGAGTAGCAGACCCTCATTGAGGCTCATGTGGATGTCAAGACAACAGACAATTACATGAGTAACAACTCGCTTCGAGTGCGGCATGATCGTCGCACTCGAAGACTTAGCCGAGATCATGAATCGCCTAAGTACGCTATTACCTCCGAGTGTATCCTACAGATCCACTCAGCGACTCAGCAGACCCTCATTGAGGCTCATGTGGATGTCAAGACCACTGACAATTACATGAGTAACAACTCGCTCCGAGTGCGGCATATCCGTCGCACTCGAAGACTTAGCCGCGATCATGAATCGCCTAAGTACTCTATTACCCTTGAGTGTATCCTACAGATCCACTCTGCGACTTGGCAGACCCTGAGAGAGGCTCACACAAATGTCAAGGAAACTGACAATTACATGCTCCGCATGTTTGCCATTGGCTTCAACAAGAAAAGCCAAACAAAAACTCGAGCCAAAATGGTGCCAACAACTCTTTGGCAACAGAAGAGCAAAAGATTTGATTTAAATTCGAAGTTCACCTAAGGATAGCTGACTCGGTGCGGATCAAGCTTACCCGCACCGAACCAAGAATGTGACGGCCAACAGAAGTGGCCAAGGTTTCTTACAACCAACACTCGGCATACCGAGGTAAAAGTTTTCTTAAGCGTCGTCCGGATTGGCGCCAGGACTGGAGGGCTCCACGAATGTGTCCAGGTCGATCCCGTCGGCGATGCGGGTGGCACTCTCAAGGAAGGTTTCCATGAAGTCTTCGAATCGAAGTTTCTTCGTGTTGGCGACCTTCAACGCTTTCAGCTTCTCTTCGCGCACCTCCTTGCAATGCACTCGGACCAGGGATAGGGCAACGTCTGCACCACAACGAGCCGCAGACTTCTTCCATGATTGCACTCGGTTTGGAACCTCCTCCAGCCGAGTCATCAAGCCTTCCATCCCATACCGAGACTCGTCTTCAGGCCAAAGCTCCTTGTCGATCCGGCCGACGACTTCTCTCAGTCGACCGATGAAAGGCCCAACTTTGCCCACGCGAATGTGCGCTCGGAGCAGATCTCGATTGGCGTCCTCGCCGAGTGGAATGTTCTCGCGAATCGACTGCTCCACGACAGCTGCTTCAGCCTCAGCGTCCATGCAAAAATCTGCAAAGACAAGACAAGAAAACAATAAGCGCCGAGTGAAATGGAAATACCACAAGCACTCGGAAAACAGTACTTACCACCCAGAAGCGTTGTCATCTGCCGGGCCCAGTCATTGACATATTTTTCCTGCGCTATACACCGCCTGTTCAGCACCTTCATTTGTCCCATCAGCTCGGACCTATGCGTTTTCATCCTCTCCACTTCAGCAGTCAATGCCTTGTTTGCTTCGCGGGCCTGCTCCAACGACTTCTCTCGTTCCGCCAGCACATCCTTCATTCCAGCCATGGCAACCATCGCTGCATCCAGCTCACCAGCAAACTGAACCTTTTCAGCCCTAAGAGTCTCGTACGCTGTCCCTATCTCGCAAGTTTTCTGCCAGCCAGCGCCAAGAGACGATCAAACAAATCCAACAATAAAAAGTCTAAGTTCTTCAGACCCCTGCTCACGCAAGCAGTCGACAGCGGTCTCGGGGACTACACCCAGTGGGTTCACTGAGAGTGACCCCACTGGCATGAAACTCAAACAGGTCCGCCCTATTGAGCTACATGACAACACCTACGCCTACGAGGCTAATACTACCCGACCTGAGTAAACTTACTCTCGGGGACTCATACAGTCGAGGTACTCCGAGTGCCCCAACTGTTAGCATTCCAACAGATTAATTTTGGATCTGCTCAAGTCAAAGACAATGTATATAAAGACAACTGCCGGTGCAAGCACTCGACAGAAGTCTCGGGGACTACACCCACTGGGTTCACTAAGAGTGAACCCATTGCAAAAATCGTACGGTATCCGAGCACACCCAGTGGGTTACAAGAGAAAAGTAAATACTTACTAGCCCACTTACTCGGATATCGTCCCGCAGCTCCAAGCTCCGCTGGTACAGGGATGCGATGGAGTCGTACGCCTTCTTGGCTTCTCCCGCCATCAGCTCCACCTGCACCATGGCCCCCTTGGCCGCTCCCACCTGATCCTCTGAGAGGCGCTGTACGTTATACTCGACATTCGACGGGCCTGACATCATTGGAGGCTCCTTGGGCATCCCAAGGCTTGCTCCAGTCGGTTCAGCAGCAACCAGCGCCGCTTCAGTCGACGGCATCGCTTCCGTCGGCGGCACGTCCGCAGCGAGAGCAGTAACTGGCGGAACAGCCTCAAGGACAGGCACCGCAGCTTGCTCAGACCTTCCCTGGTCACCCTCATCCACATAAATCGCCCCTGAGAGAAACCCGACCGAACGGCGTGAGATCACAGAAAAAAGGCAAGACCGAAGACAGAATTCATGATGCAATAATGTAAACTCTTGGGATCGCTATGACGCACCTGGTTGGGACGAGACAACATTGTCCGTGTCCATGGGATCATCCCCCTGGCGCACCGGAGAGGTGGCAGAGGTGGCAACTCTGTCGAGTGAAATTCATTCGACCATCAAACAGGAGTTCAATCGAATATCAGAAGAAGTTAGAAGAACAATGCACTTACGTTGAGGTGACGGGAACGATGACCCTCATCCGCGGCAAAGCCTTCCGAGGTTTAGACCCGCTCGGTTTGGCCACCTCGGAAGGCTGACCCGCAGGCTCGGCAGTAGCGTCCCTGGTCCTTTTGGTGCTCCGGGCACTCGGGACCACGGGAACAATCGGCGGGGCGCTCGAGGATGCTGGAGGGGCCGAGGGAGCTACAGGTTCATGTCGGCGCTTGGTTCGGTGCTCTGGCGGCAGGGGTGGCGAGTTCTGCTCTTCATCTTCCTCCTCCTCTTCACCAGATTCCTCCTCCGTCTCTCCACTGTCGGAGACGTACTCGACGCTTTCCACACTACCCTCCTGGCTGCCCTCCTCCTCCTCCTCGGCCGGGTTCCCGTTCGAGACGGGGGAGAACCAGTTGGTCCACTTCTGCATAAAATACAGTCGGTGACATCAGACGTCAGACGGTGATTCAAGACAGCGATAAATCTAAGACAGTTATGTGCACTCGGCAAGTTGTACTCACCTCGTTCGGAGGAGGGTTGTCCGCGCGGAAAGCCTTCACTCACCGGGACCCTCTGGGTTCTCGCAGGCGCCTGTGATCTGGAGCACCCACGACGCCACTGTCTCCCCAGTCACGCACTCGACATTGGTCCAAGTGGAGTCTTCGGGTCCCGTGTAATTCCACATGGCGTGGTCGCGAGCCTGCAGTGGTTGGATGCGCCGACCGAGGAAAACCTCCAGCAAATCTATGCCGGTGACTCCCCTTCAGACGACATCTACGAGTGCGTCGACCAGAGGCTGGATGTCGATCTTCTCCGCCTTCGTGAGCGCAAGCTGCTTGGGCGGAGCGGGTCGATCTAAGCTAAAAGGAGGAAACCCTGTCGTGGCATTCGGGCAAGCGACGTCCTGGCAGTAGAACCATGTCGACTGCCAGTTCTTAACCGATTCACTCAGCTGAAGAGCGGGATAACTACTTTTGCTCTTATTTTGGAAGCCTAAACCCCCACAGAGCTGGAGAAGGTGAGTCTTATCATCCGACTGATTAAGTCGTTTGATAGTTTGGGACCTAACAGAGAAGATATGTTTGAAAAGCACCCAATGGGGGGGGGGGACAACCGATGAAGCACTCGCACAAGACTACGAAAGCAGAGAGATGGGCAATGGCATTCGGGGGAAAGTGGTGGAGCTGCGCCCCAAAATGGTTCATTATGCCTTTGAAGAAAGGGTGCGGGGGCAGGGAGAAACCTCGATGCACGTGGCTGAGCAGCAGGACGCGCTCCCCCTCCTGGGGCACCGGCTCGGTCTCGCCCTCCGCTGGCAAACTCCATGATTTGTGCGCGATCATCCCGTGCTCCACCAGCTCCAGCAGGTCCTCCTCCATCACCGTGGAGGGGAGGAAGTCCCCCTGGATCCACCCCGCCGGTAGCGTTCGTTGCTTCCGCGCAGGAGCCGCCGCCTTCCCCCCCTTCTTCTTCGCCTCCAGCTTGCTAGTCTGTCCCTTGGTCATGGCGGAAGCTGCGGGTCCGCCGAGGAGAAGGAAAAGGAAGGAGCTAGGGTGTGCAGGAGGAGGCTAGAGGAGCGGAGCAATCAAAGGCAAGAGATCCGGCGAGCGTAACGAGAAAACCCTCGCCGCTGAGGTTTAAGTAAGGTTTCAACTGCGTCACTGGCAGGTGGCCCAGAAACCTTATCCCCCGACCAACCGCGGCGATATCAGTGGAGAAGATGAAGGCGCGGGAATCGAGGAGTCAGGCACTACTCGAGCGCGATGTCGTCATCCCCGCTGAGCGCGCGGTAACCGAAATTTGAAGATCCCGGAAAATCCGCCGCTGTCAGTTGACTAGTCACGTCAGGAGATACCCTGGAAGCACTCGGTTTCCAACAGTTGTTTCCACCAATACTTCCACTCGGATCATTGGTCAGAAAAGATAAAATGGATCGAGGCAAGCAACGCCAAAGTCACATCCGCTCCAGTCGAATCCAAACTTCAAGCATCGCTTCGTTGATCCAACCCCAATCCATTCGGGGACTAATGATGGAGTTATAGTCCTAGGGTAGGGTCATAGGCCTACCCTGAAGGTCCAACCCAAGGACTACCCTCATAAGGGTCAAGGCCCTTAGTCAGTTCCGACTGAACTAAGGAGTTCCCTTCATCCAGTCGGTAACAGATCCTCGACCGTCCAGTCGGAGATTAGCATTCGGAGTTTATCAAACTAACCGACTGGATTCCACTCTGTGCATCGTAACCCCGTGGAGGGAAACGGTCATACGTTTCTATGTGCCTTTATTAGCATTTAAGGCGTACGTTACCTGTAACGTAGGCATTTATTCGCCACTACTCCACCCTTGTGCACCGAAACATTGTGGAGGGCAGCGCACTCTATATAAGCCACCCTCCCCCACTGGTGCAGGGGTTAGCAATTCACTGTATTCTATATTCCACTCGACAACAAGCCCCCTGAGCACTAAGACATTGGGCTATTACCTCCACCACAGAGGGGCCTGAACTCATACAACCTCGCCGTAGCTAAGGCTCTGCCCATCCTTTCGTACCCTACACATCTACTGTTAGGCTTATACCCACGACATCCACCATCTCATGACTTGATCTTCATGTCATACATGCTTTTGCTAGATCATAGAGCCGCATGATAGTTGGGCCTTGCCCAAATTATTGCTACATGATGCGCTAGTATCATTGCATATACTGCTACACTGGCAGAGGCATACATTTGCATACATCATGATAGTTTTCACTTGTCTTTATGTTGAGTACTTCTTATAAAGTGTGATGATCTTCTTTTTATTCCTGTAAAACATAGAGTGTTGCCCTTAAGTGAGGGAAAGATCCCGAAGAGGACAAAACAAAAGATCCCAAAGAGGACAAATGAGAGATAAATAGAAAGAGCCAAAGAGGCTACAATTTTTTTTTAAAAAAGAAGTAAAAAGAAAGAAGGGGGCGACACTACTATTCCATTTGAAAGATCCACACTCGTACTCCATTGCTATATTTGTACTACATAGAGATTATCGTTCATGCATAACTATGTGGGGACCCTTACACTACAGAACTTGGTTTGCATATTCCAATGATGAGCCTCCTCAAATGAGCTCTAGGTCTTCATGACAAAACAAGTTGGATGCACCCCCACTAGTTCCATTAGAGAGCTTACCTTAGCTCATATGTGCATCTGTTACATGGCAATCCCTACTCATCATATCATATCTATCATTTGGCTTTGTCTCGTCTATGGTTGTCCTCATTGATGTGAGATTTTCACACCGTTTTGTATTCCTTCCCCGTCATTATTCTATTTGTCATCCCAAGTGCCAACATATCTTGCTTACGCTCATCCATTGCATGAGTGCTCAAAGTCGGAAGGGAGAGGATAATTTTGACTTGTGCCTGACTAGTGGTCTGGGGATGAGTCAAAATAAGATTCCGAAGGAGACCAAGTGTGAGGCTTAGTAGATTGAGTTCTCAATTAGAAAATATTTTATGATCTCAACCCATCTCCCACTTCTTGCACGCAAACACCATTTGGAGACATTTGAGTCACGGACAACGAGAGCTCTTGCACCTTTATGTTCTTACTTTGCTAATTTCAATACTAGATATAGACTCTTGCTTGTTATTATCTTGACTTGAATTGCATATCTTACTTGCTTTACTTTGAAGTTCTTATATGTGTGTTAGCATGTCACCACATAAATTATTGTGTTATCATTTATCTACTCGAGGACGAGTAGAAATTAAGCTTGGGGATGTTGATACGTCCAAAACGTATCTATAATTTCTGCTTGTGCCATGATCTTTTGGGTGACATTGTTATATGTTTTGCTACACTTTTATATCATTTTACACATATTTGGACTAACCTACTAACTCAGTGCACCAGTGCGAGTTCTTGTCTGCTGATGTCTTTTTTGCAGGGGCTTTTACCCAATTTTACGAAGCCCGAAAAATCCCAAGAAAAATATATAAAAATCAATGAACCGGAAGCTTCCAGACCACCGAAGATGGGCCAGAGGGGGGGGGGCCAGGGGCCTCCCAGGCGACTTGTGGGCGCGTCCCACCCCTAGGCCACGCCGGGAGGACGCCTGGGTGGGTCCCACACCCTCTGGTGCCCTCCTTTGGCCTATATTTACTCCTCCGAGAGAAAACCCTTCCATCATATCCAGAATCGCGAATTTCTCCATCGTTCTGCTGCAGCAACGCTTTTGAGATCGAGAGTTTCAGGAGACCTCTTGTCAGCACCCTGTCGGAGGGAGGATTGACCTTCGGGAGCTTATCCACCACCATGGACGCTTCCTGGACGTGTCGTGGGTAGTCCTCCTTGGACCATGAGTCCATGACCAGTAGCTATGTGATGTCTTCTCTCCAATCTTGTGCTTCCATGATTAGCCCTTGTGAGCTGCCCTACATGATCAAGGCATCTATGTAATTCTCTTGCTATTGCTATGCTCGGTTTGTTGGGATCCGATGGATTATGAGATTATGCTCAGATTGTTATGAGTTATATATTTGATTATCCTTTTATATTATGTTCCTTAGTGATTCATGCATGTTCTCTGTGTTGGAAATATGCCCTAGAGGCAATGATAAAGTAGTTATTATTATATTTCCTATTTCAAGATAATCGTTTATTATCCATGCTAGAGTTGTATTGAATGAAAGCATAGATACATGTGTGGATATATAGACAAAACAATGTCCCTAGTAAGCCTCTAGTTAACTAGCCAGTTGATCAAGGATGGTTAATGTTTTCTGACCATATGCAAGTGTTGTCACTTGATGACTGGATCACATCATTAGGAGAATGATGTGATGGAGAAGACCCAAACTATGAACGTAGCATGGGATCGTGTCATTTTGTTGCTATTGTTTTCTGCGTGTCAAGTATTCATTCCTATGACCATGAGATCATATAACTCACTGACACCGGAGGAATACCTTGTGTGTATCAAACGTCGCAACGTTACTGGGTGACTATAAAGGTGCTCTACAGGTATCTCCGAAGGTGTCCATTGAGTTAGCATGGATCAAGAACGGGATTTTTCACTCCATGTGATGGAGAGGTATCTCGGGGCCCACTCGGTAATACAACATGACATATAAGACTTGCAAGAAATGTGACTCAAGTGTTAGTCACGGGATCTTGTATTACGGAATGAGTAAAGAGACTTGCTGGTAACGAGATTGAAATATGTATAGGGATACCGACGATCAAATCTCGGGCAAGTAACATACCGAAGGACAAAGGGAATGGTATACGAGATTATATGAATCCTTGGCACAGAGGTTCAATCGATAAGATCTTCATAAAATATGTAGGATCCAATATGGACATCCAGGTCCCGCTATTGGATATTGGACGGGGAGTGTCTTAGGTCATGTCTGCATAGTTCTCGAATCCGCAGGGTCTGCACACTTAAGGTTCCATGACGTTTCGGTATAGTTGAGTTATAGGTGTTGGTGGCAGAAGGTTGTTAGAAGTCCCAAATGAGATCACGGACGTCACGAGGGTTTCTGGAATGGTCCGGAAACGAAGACTGATATATAGTATGGTTTCATTTGGTCTCCGGAAAGATTTCGGACATTATTGGCAGTGTACCGGGAGTGACGAATGGGTTCCGGGTTTTCACCGGGAGGGGCCCACCCACCCGGGAGTGAGCCTAATAGCCCAAGGGTGGCGCACCTGCCCTTAGTGGGCTGGTGAGCCAGCCCAAGTGGGCTATGTCAGCTAGGAAAAGAAAACCAAAGAAAAAGAGAAAAAGGGAGGTGGGAAGGAAGGAGGGGACTCCTCCTTCCCCAAACCGAAATGGGGTTGGAGTCCACCTCCTCCTCTCTCGGCCGGCACCCTTGGGGCTCTCTTGAGCCCCAAGTCTAGTGATAACCCACAAGTGTAGGGGATCATCATAGTCCTTTTGATAACTAAGAGTGTCGAACCCAACGAGGAGCAGAAGGATCTGACAAGTGGTTTTCAGCAAGTTATTCTCTGCAAGCACTGAAATTATCGGTAACAGATAGTTGTGTGATAAGATGATTCGTAGCAAGTAGCAAGTAACAAAGGTGCAGCAAAGTTTCCCAATCCCTTTCGTATCAAGGGACAAGCCTGGAAAAACTCTTATAGGAGGTAAAGCGCTCCCGAAGACACACGAGAATTTCTGTCAAGCTAGTTTTCATCATGTTCATATGATTCGTGCTCGCTACTTTGATAGTTTGATATGTGGATGGACCAGTGCTTGGGTGCTGCCCTTACTTGGACAAACATCCCACTTATGATTAACCGCTCTCGCAAGCATCCCCAACTACGAAAGAATAATTAAGACAAAGTCTAACCATAACATTAAACTAGTGGATCCAAATCAGCCCCTTACGAAGCAACACATAAACTAGGGTTTAAGCTTCTGTCACTCTAGCAACCCATCATCTACTTACTACTTCCCAATGCCTTCCTCTAGGCCCAAATAATGGTGAAGTGTTATGTAGTCGACGTTCTCATAACACCACTAGAGGAAAAACAACATACAACGCATCAAAATATCGAACGAATACCAAATTCACATGACTACTTATAGCATGACTTATCCCATGCCCTCAGGAACAAAAATAACTACTCACAAAGCATAATTATGTTCATGACCAGAGAGGTATTGAATAGCGAGCTATTGTTGCCGCTTTGTCGAGAATTTCTCCAAGGTTGCAAAGCCTCTAACTGAACTCCTCAAGAAGGATTAGGTTGCATTCTCATGCAAGATCGTCATGTGATCGCATACGCATCTCGACAGTTGCGTCCACATGAGGATAATTATCCCACACATGACCTTGAGCTTGCAGCTGTGGTCCATGCACTAAAAACCTGGCGACATTACCTTTTGGGTAATCGTTGCGAAATATTCACTGATCACCAAAGTCTGAAATATATCTTCACCCAGCCGGATTTGAATCTCAGGCAAAGACGGTGGGTTGAGTTGATCTCGGATTACGACTTAGGGATAACTTACACCCCGGGGAAGGCCAATGTTATGGCCGATGCACTAAGTCGTAAATCTTATTGTAACAATTTGATGCTACAACAAGGTCAACCAGATCTCTATGAGGACTTTCGGAAGTTGAATCTTCATATTGTTCCTCAAGGATTCCTTTCTACCCTCGTGGCGAAGCCTACTCTTAAGTATCAAATTATAGCTGGCCAAAAGCGTGACAAGGGTATATCACGGATCAAGGAGAATATTTTTAGCGGAAACGCTAAAGAATTTTCCATGAACGATCAAGGTGTTGTGTTCTTCCAGAATCGTCTAGTGGTTCCTAAGAACCCACATCTAAGGCAGTTAATCCTTAAGGAGGCTCATGACTCTCCTCTCACCATCCATCCTGGCAGTACTAAGATGTATCAGGACCTACGCCAGAGGTTCTGGTGGACTAGGATGAAGAGAGAAATTGCTGAGTTCGTTGCTAACTGCGACGTTTGTCGTCGAGTTAAGGCAGAACATCAAAGGCCTGCTGGCACCCTTCAACTTCTAGCTATTCCTGAATGGAAATGGGATAAAGTTAGTATGGATTTCATTACCGGATTTCCCAAGACCAAGAAAGGAAATAATGCTATATTTGTGGTCATTGACCGTCTTTCCAAAGTGGCTCATTTTCTTCCCGTTCGTGAGAGTATAACAGCTAGCCAGCTAGCAGAGTTATATGTCTCTTGAATAGTGTCTCTTCATGGTGTTCCCCTGGAGATTAACTCGGACCGTGGGAGTATCTTTACTTCTTGCTTCTGGGAAAGTTTTTAGAATGCCATGCGGAGTCACTTATCTTTTAGCACTGCTTTCCATCCCCAATCAAGTTGTCAAGTAGAAAGAGTGAATCAAATCCTAGAAGATATGCTCCGAGCTTGTGTTATATCGTTCGGTATGAATTGGGAGAAGTGTCTTCCATTCGCCGAATTCGCTTATAACAATAGTTATCAATCAAGCTTGGGCAAAGCTCCTTTTGAAGTTCTCTATGGACGAAGATGTCGAACACCTCTTAATTGGTCAGAAACTGGGGAGAGGCAACTCTTTGGCCCGGATATGATCCAGGATGTAGAAGATCAAGTTCGCATTATTCGTGAAAAGTTGAAAACAGCCCAGTCTCGTCAAAAGAGCCAATATGATCGTCATCATAAGGCTGTGACCTTCGAAGTTGACGAGAACGCTTACCTTCAGGTTACACCTTTGAAGGGTACCCATCGATTCGGTATCAAGGGCCAGTTGGCTCCTCGTTACATTGGTCCTTTTCGCATTCTTGCCAAACGAGGAGAAGTTGCCTACCAGTTGGAACTTCCTCCGCATCTTTCCAAGGTTCATGATGTCTTCCACGTCTCGCAACTCAGGCGTTGCTTTTCGGATCCTATCTGTGAAGTGGACCACGAAACGCTTGATCTCCAAGATAACCTTTCATACCGAGAATACCCCGTGCGTATTCTTGATCAAGCTGAGCGTACCACTCGACGTCGAAACCTCAAGTTTCTTAAAGTTCAATGGTCAAATCATTCTGAAAAGGAGGCAACTTGGGAAAGAGAGGATCGTCTCCGACTTGAGTATCCTGCGTTATTCCTGACGACTTCTAAATCTCGGGACGAGATTCTTTTGAGTGGGGGTGAGTTGTCACATCCCTGACACCTTAAGCAAGTTAGCTTTGTGCTCATGTTTTCTTGCATTGCATCTAAGAAATTTTCAACAAGAACAAAGTAAGTGGTGAAGGAAAATTCAACAAACCCTAGCCACTTCTCAAATTTAAGGAAATTCAAAGTAGTTAAAATCAATGAACCCAAAATGGCCTCAAGAAAAGTTCAAACTTTCTGATAAATCATGAAAGTATATAAGCAATGAAGAAAACCTTTTTCTTGACACTTTAAGCATTTTAAATAAATGCAAAAAGCTACTGGTTTCAAGTTTTAAATTTGAAACCAGAAACTTTAAACTTTCAAAAATGTTGAAAAATTTAGGAATGGTTGGAAATATTCCAACAAATATTCTAGGGTGCTCAACATAGTTTTTACAAACCATTTGGGAGCTGAAATAATTAGTAAATCAATTTCAGTATTTAAAACAGAAACAAAACAGAAAGAAAATTAGAAAATCTCACCTGACGCTTACCTGGCCCGGCCCAACTTCTCCTGTCGTCTTCCTCCTCGCTAGTAGGAGCAGGAGGTGGCCGCCGCATCGCCGTGCGCCTCCATGCAGCTCCCTGGCTGCCTGGCCGCCGCCTCGCGCTGGCAAGCACGGGGATAACCTCCCCGAGGCCGTCCCTATCCGTTCCCCAGCTCCAGTCCCCCCCTCCTCTCGGATCTCTCCTCCCTCCGTCTGCCGCCATTGCTACGAGCTTGAGCTCGAGCTGTCGCGCCTCTAGCCACAGGAACGACCTCCGAGTAGTCCAGGAGCTTCGCCTCGTCAAGCTGGTCCTCCCTGCAGAAGCCGTAGTCTCCCCGAGCTCTGCAACGCCCCCAACGCCATCGTCTTCCACCTCCGGCCGCCGACAAATCGACGGTGAAATGCCGGCAACAGCCCTTCCCCGAGCCGTCTAAGCCCCGCTCTGCACTCCCCGTGAGCATGCGGTCATTTCCCCTCTCTTTCCCCTCGGATCCGAGCCCCCTAGCCACTGGACCATCGAACCCGTACTCCGGCAGCCGCCCCGGCTCGTCGCCAGCTTACTCCGGCCACCTATAGCTCTCCCTGAGGCCAGCAATGGATGTGGTCGAGCCTGGAGATCACTCCAGTGCTCTCAGCATCTTGTTCCGAGCACCACAACACGTTCTGGCGTGTCACCGGCGAGGTTCTGCCGCGGATCTGGTCACCGCCGACCAGGCTCCAGCGAGGGCTGACGTGGCCAGTCTAATCCAGAAGTTTTAAGCTTAATCTCTCGCTGACAGTGGGCCCAAGGCCAAGTCAAACTCAGTTAGGGGCTGGTCAGCGCGGGATTAACCCCTGAGAGGCTGACCAGTGGGTCCCCCCTGTCAGGTTTGACCTGAACAGGTCGGTTGACCTGCTGATGTCAGGCTGACGCAATAAAGGGATTTTCCAGTATAGAAATAATTCCAGAAATGTTTAAAACTTCTAAAATTCATAGAAATTAATCTGTAACTCCAATGAAAATAATTTATATATGAAAAAGTATCAGAAAAATTCAAGGAATCTGAATATGTCATTTTCAAACATGTTTGAAAATTTTACAGAACCCAAAGATGTAGATTAATGAATAAGTCAATTCTTATAAATACTTTATAAATTGAATATGGAAAATATTTGATTTTCACTATGATTGACATGATCAAATACTGTCCTACTTACAAACCAGCAACTTAACATGTCATCCCATGCATGTTAACATCAAGTTGATCTGAGCATCAGGTCGAATCAATTAAAATGGTATCCGAGAATACCTCGTTTGAAGTGATATTTGAATTTGATTCAAATCAACTTCAAACCTAATACATGCTAGCTATATTAGTTTATCACCTTGCATTCTCATGCCATGCTCATGCATCATATTGATTGCATATGTTTGTTATTGATTGTTGTCATTCCTTTCGGTAGGCTCCGCTCCCCCGGATTCCACCGAATATCCGTCTGACGGATATTGTCACTCCTCTGAGCAACAAGGCAAGCAACCATTTTGATCATCCCGATAAATCCCATGTTCTTGCTCCTGCACTTACTTATTGCATTAGGATCAAATGCTTCAACTTCTTTTGCCATGTTAGTTGAACCCACTTCCTTTGCATGACCTATCCTTGTCACAGTAAATAGCCGAACCTTGCAACCTAGCATACCTGGTAGTTGCTTGAGCCATGATGTGCCTTATCCTGCTATGCATGCTATGCTTAGAGTTGTGTATGGTCTGTCATCTGGGAGATGAACAGAATTGTGAGAATGTGTTCGGTAAGCAAAGGCTGTGTGTTGAACCTGATTTGGTAAAGGTACCGGTGAAAGGCTGTGTAGGAGTACATGGCGGGTTGTTTCATTGGAACCGTCCTTAGGAACTGAGTTCCGTGTATGTAATCCAAGACTAGATACTACCACATGCTGGGCCCTGAAATATGACCCCGCTCGACCTATTAATCACTTAGTACTCGGTCCAGGAGTTGCAAGTAGTTTCTGGTGTTTATAGTCATGCTGGAGGCCGTGCATGGTGCTGACCTGAGAGGTGGGCTGTGATGCGGTAGGCAGTGGCACGGTGTACCAAGTGGCACCCGGATGGTGGGCTTGGGAACCCTGCGCACATCGTTTGAGGCCGTGGCAGAATCCTCGGCCGGACTTCCGTACGGGTTACTCTCAGATAGGCGATAAACCTGGACTAGGTACTAGTGTGGTTAACGGTCGTGGCCGACTCCCTCGCTAGGCTTCCTCTTGGAGGTTGCCGAGGTACATGACGTGCACATGGCGATAAGTGGCGAGAGCGTGTGTGACGAAGTACACCCCTGCAGGGTTATGATGTATTCGAATAGCCGCGTCCGCGGATATGGACTACTTGGAGACATATGTTGTTCATAGATAACTTAAATGGCTACTCATAAAATTGTCAAGATAAGCGTGAGTGTCGTGGACGGCAATTCCGTATGGAGACGGAATGATTCCACGATGGTGTATTGTTGTGGTGTTAGTGGACTCGTGTGCGAGAAATCAAGTTGTCAAAATTATTTTAAAATGCAAGTTGTCTAGCCACGAGTCAAATGCTGGCTTCCCGCATGAAACCCCACAATACCTTTTGATACATTGCATGAGTAGATAGTTATCCTAAAGTCATGCTGAGTACCTCCGTACTCATGTTTGCTTAATAAATGTTGCAGAGGTTGCTAATGACCCTAATGGAGGGTTCTTCATAGACATCGACGACGACGAGTAGCCGGTGTCCCAGCTACGATCTGGCCCTACGTTGGGTTTGTAGTATAGTCAGGCCATGTGCCTTCTAGTTGCACCTGTCTGTACTCAGACAGTTTTAAACTCTTCCGCTGGCTTGTAACTGAATGACTGCTATTATGGGTCGTGAGACCCTTAATGTGTAATATTATGTGTGTGGCTCTTCCGAGCCTCTTAAATAAAGTTTGTATGTTTATGGTTATGTTGTGATGCCATCGGTGTATCTATACATATCGGTATGCCATGCGTACGTGTGTTGTACTTGATCTGTATGGGGTTCGATTACCTAGTCGTGAACTTTAGTAGCACTCCTTACAAGGAAATGCCCCTTTGTGATCCACCGAGCCTTGGTAGTTCGCTACTGCTCCGGACACTTTGGTTGACCGACATGTGTCCTTCTTAGCTGCTGTGTCTGTCTCCTTTGGGGAAATGTCACGCGATGTAATGGAGTCCTTGTAGCTTGCTACGACTCGTCTACACTCGCTGGTGACCGACACCTGCTTTGTTGGGTCATGTATGCCTGTCCTTGTGCGGTACTGCCACTTTGGTTTGTGACTAGACTTGTCGATCCAGGTTCTTTGACATTGGAATGCTAGCGACACTATTGCATACGTGAGTCAAAAGACACAAACGGTCCCGGCTAAGGTAAGGCTGCAGCCGTGGAGTTAACCGTGCCTGAGACCGCAAAGAGATGCGATGTGTTACAGGCTGGATTCCTATGACCTAGGATCGGGGTCCCGACAGGTAATGTTAACAATAATAATTCATGAATACTTACTTCCAAGTTGACATATGAATATAGATGTTTCCCTGGCATATGATGTTAGCCAAGATAAAGGCAAAATAAGGAACTGGTGTAGATCACAATGACTCTTTCAAGGGCAAAAAGTAAAGGTACAAGATAGGCCCTTCGCAGAGGGAAGCAGAGGTTGTCATGCGCTTTTGAGGTTGGATGTGTGACCTCTTAGTGTGAAGGAACGTCACTTCATATTGCCTCCTGTGATAAAGAACTTTCTTATGCAGTCTGTTGCTTTTATGTCTTCCTCATCACAAGTTCGTACAAAGCTTATTTTCCACACACTAATAGATCATACATATTTAGGGAGCAATTTTTATTGCTTGCATCGATGACAACTTACTTGAGGGATCTTATTAAATCCATAGGTAGGTATCGTGGACTCTCATGGCAAAACTGGGTTGAGGGTTTATGGATGCACAAGTAGTATCTCTACTGGTGCGGGAGTTTTGGCTGATATGGGGTGGAAGCAATCGTCACGTGCTATCTCTAGTCATATAATCATTGTTCGGAACCAAGCAGACACAATTCATTATGTTGTCTTCCTTGTCCAACATCTACTTCTAAGCATGTAATAGTTTAGTGAGTGTTCACAATCATAGATGGTGCCCAAGATGATATATTTATATGTGAACCTCTCTTTCTTTATTACTTCCTATTAATTGCAGCAATGACCAATGTCTACGTTTGTTCACCCACAACAAGTTTCAATCATCATTCTTTTTATATGTGGAGCCATCACTTCCCATAAGATCATTACATGATCTTTTATGCTTTTGTTCTTTTGTCATTCTTTTCTTTAGATCATGGCATAAAGCAAGGCCCTTGACTAAAACACTCTTTATTATATGACTCACGAACTGGAATACATCGGGGGTGACACAAAGCAAAACTCAAGCCTAAAACACTAAGAACTTTATTCTACTAGAGAAAGATAAACCCAAAAAGGATCGAGCTAAGAAAAGGTAAAGGCAAAAGATGTGATGGTGATACGATAGCGGGGCAACTCCCCCAAGCTTGGAACAAGCCAAGGGGATTGCCCATACCCGTGCTTAGTTGTCTTCCTTTGGAGGTGATGGTGGTGGAGTTGTTGCAGAGTTCTTGAACTTGTTTAATTTCCTCTTCAGCACAAAATTCCGCTCCTTCAGATCGTTAATTTCCTCTTCAAGCTTCAACACCCTTTGGCATAATTCTTTTTTACTTTCCTGCAAAAGACGAGAAGGGATAAACAAAATCTTAGGCTTCTTCCTTGAGTTGGGGAGGCTCGACTTCTTGAACTCCACATGTGTGTTTCCAGATTGGGGTAGAGGAACTTCCTCTTCTTCGAAGCTTATTCCTTCCTTCCCCTCGGGATCATAATCTTCTTCCTCATCAGTGGTCTAACCATAATGATCCATGTCCCCATAGACCTTGGGGTTAGCAAGGTAATCGGCCACATAGCTCTCCCCCTCTGAATCTTGAGAAGACATCTTGCCCTAAATCTGCGGCAGAAACAGGCTTGAAACGAAAACAGAGGACAATCGCGTGATACGAGGGTCAGACCTTTCGGGAGAATATGTAATGATTTTTTTCCGACCAGAAGGAGTACTCCGCAAGAAAACGGAGTCTGGGAGGCACACGAGGTGGTCACAAGCCCCCTAGGTGCGACCAGGGGGTGGCCCGCGCCTCGCAGGCTTGTCGCCTCCTCGTGCGCCTTCCGGACTACTTTAAATTATTCTAATTTTCTAAAAATTCCAAAACAGAGAAAAATTCCTACTGGAAAAGTTTTGGAGTCGGTTTACTTACCGAATCACATACCTCTTCATTTTCGGAGTTTGAAACAGGCTGATAAATATCCCTTATGTACTCCTCCGGAGTTATGGTATTGATAATATTGCTTTCTACATTTATGGGAGTACCTGAGATATAATGCTTGATTCTCTGCCCATTTACCACTATCGGAAAATTACCTTCCGTGTTGTTGATCTTGATGGCACCGAAACTATATACTTCCTCAACAATGTAGGGACCTTCCCATTTAGAGAGAAGCTTGCCTGCAAAAAATCTTAAACGAGAATTATATAGCAAGACATAATCCCCTACATGGAACTCATGTTTCTGTATCCTTTTATCATGCCACCTCTTAACATTTTCTTTGAACAACTTGGCATTTTCATATGTCTGAGCTCTCCATTCATCAAGTGAGCTAATATAAAATAACCTCTTCTCACTAGCAAGTTTGAAATCAAAGTTGAGCTCTTTGATTGCCCAATAAGCCTTATGCTCTAGCTCAAGAGGTAAATGACATGATTTGCCGTAAACCATTTTGTATGGAGACATGCCCATGGGATTCTTATAGGTAGTTCTATAAGCCCATAGTGCATCATCAAGCTTCTTAGACCAATTCTTTCTAGACCTATTGACAGTCTTTTGCATAATTCGTTTAATCTCTATTGCTTAGCTCTACTTGACCACTGGACTGAGGATGATAGGGAGATGCAATTCTATGATTGACATCATACTTAGCAAGCATTTTACGGAAAGCACCATGAATGAAATGTGAACCACCATCAGTCATCAGATATCTAGGGACTCCAAATCTAGGGAAAATAACTTCTTTAAGCATCCTGATAGAGGTGTTGTGATCAACACTACTAGTTGGGATAGCTTCTACCCACTTAGTAACGTAATCAACAACAACTAGGATATGAGTATACCCGTTGGATTTTGGAAAAGGTCTCATATAATCAAAACCCCAAACATCAAATGGTTCAATGACAAGTGAATAATTCATAGGCAGTTCCTGACGTTTACCGATATTACCTATTCTTTGACATTACTCACAAGACAAGACAAACTTACGGGCATCCTTGAAGAGAGTGGGCCAATAGAAACCTGATTGCAATACCTTATGTGCAGTTCTGTCTCCCGCATGGTGTCCTCCGTAAGCCTCAGAGTGACACTTATGTAGGATATGTCGCTTTTCATGTTCAGGTACACAACGTCTAATAACACCATCTACTCCTTCCTTATAAAGGTGAGGATCATCCCAAAAGTAATGTCTCAAATCAAAGAAGAATTTCTTCTTTTGCTGGTATGTGAAACTAGGTGGTATATATTTGGCAATGATATAATTTGCATAATCAGCATACCATGGTGTACTATGTGAAGCATTGATGACATTCAATTGCTCATCAGGAAAGCTATCATCAATAGGTTGTGGGTCATCAAGAACATTCTCCAACCTAGACAAGTTATCTGCTACGGGGTTCTCAACACCCTTCCTATCAACAACATGCAAATCAAATTCTTGTAGCAAGAGAACCCATCTGATAAGTCTAGGTTTAGCGTCTTTCTTTTCCATGAGGTACATAATAGCAGCATGATCAGTGTGAATAGTGACTTTGGAATCAACTATGTAAGATCTGAACTTTTCACACGCAAACACGAGTGCTAAAAATTCCTTTTCAGTAGTAGCATAGTTTCTTTGGGCACTGTCTAGAGTTTTACTAGCATAGTGAATAACATTCAACTTCTTATCAACTCTTTGTCCTAGAACAGCGCCAACGGCATAATCACTAGCATCACACATGATTTCCAAAGGTAAGTTCCAATCAGGTGGTTGAACAATAGGCGCAGTTATCAAGGCCTTCTTAAGTATTTCGAAGGCTTCCTCACAATCATCGTCAAAAACAAAAGGAATATCCTTTTGCAAGAGATTAGTAAGAGGCCTAGAAATCTGAGGAAAGTCCTTAATGAACCTTCTATAGAAACCAGCATGACCAAGGAAACTTATTATACCTTTGATATCTGTGGGCATGGCATTTTCTCGATCGCATCAACTTTAGCCTTATCGACTTCAATACCTCTTTCAGAAATTTTATGTCCTAAGAAGATGCCTTCATTAACCATAAAGTGGCACTTCTCCCAATTCAAGACAAGATTGGTATCTTTACATCTCTGCAAAACTCGATCGAGGTTGCTGAGGCAATCATCAAAACAAGACCCGTAAACGGAGAAGTCATCCATGAAAATCTCAACAATCTTTTCACAAAAGTCAGAGAATATAGCCATCATACATCTTTGAAAGGTAGCAGGTGCATTACATAAGCCAAAAGGCATACGTCTGTAAGCAAAGGTACCGAAAGGGCAGGTGAAAGTGGTTTTCTCCTGATCAGATTGCGCAATAGGTATTTGGGAGAAACCAGAATAACCATCTAGAAAGCAGAAGTGTGTGTGTTTAGACAGTCTTTCTAGCATTTGGTCGATAAAAGGCAAAGGGTAATGATCTTTCCTAGTGGCCTTATTCAATTTCCTAAAATCGATCACCATCCGATAGCCAATAATAATCATGTGTGGGATCAATTCATCCTTATCATTAGGGACAACGGTAATACCTCCCTTCTTAGGGACGCAATGCACTAGACTCACCAAATCACTATGAGCAACATGATAGATAATACCTGCTTCCAGGATCTTTAGTATTTCTTTTCTTACTACCTCTTTCATCTTAGGATTTAATCTCCGTTGATGATCGACAACTGGTTTGGAATCAGGATCGGTTTTAATCTTGTGCTGGCATAGAGTGGGACTAATGCCCTTAAGATCATCAAGAGTATATCCAATAGCAGCACGGTGCTTCCTCAGAGTTTTTAGTAACTTCTTTTCTTCATGCTATGAGAGGATAGCACTAATAATAGCAGGATATATCTCTTTTTCATCAAGATAAGCATACTTAAGAGTATCAGGTAACTGTTTCAGCTCAAACACAGGATCACCCTTTGGTGGGGGTGGATCTCCAAGCAGTTCAACAGGCAAATTATTCTTAAGGATAGGATGTTGTTCAAATATAACTCTATCTATCTCATTCCTTTCATCCATATGCATATCATTTTCATGCTCAAGCAAGTATTGCTCTAAAGGATCAGTAGGAGGCACATCAATAGAAGCTAGGGCAATAATTTCATCATTACTAGGCAACTCTTTTTCATGGGGTTGTGTACCAAACTTGGAGAAATTGAACTCATGTGACACTCCTTCAAAGCCAACAGTGACAGTTTGCTTCTCACAGTCAATATGAGCATTGACAGTATTGAGGAAAGGTCTGCCAAATATGATGGCACAAAAGCTATCTTGTGTGGTAGGAAGAACGAGAAAATCAGCAAGATACTTTGTTTTACCACACAAGACTTCAACATCCCTAACAATTCCCAAAGGGCAGATAGTATCTCTATTGGCAAGCTGAATAGTGACATCAATAGGTTCCATCTCAACAGGTGCAATATCTCCTTTAATTTCATCATATAAGGATTGAGGTATTTCACTAACACTAGCACCCACGTCACATAAACCGTGATAACAATGATCTCCTATCTTAACAGAAACAACAGGCGTGCCAACAACAGGCCTATGTTTGTCTCTAGCATGAGGTTTAGCAATTGTAGCAGCATCTTCACAGAAGTGAATGTCATGTCCCTCAACATCGTCGGACAGGAGATCTTTGATAATAGCAATGCTAGGTTCAACTCTAATTTTCTCAGGGGGTGTAGGTGTTCTAATTTAGCCCCTACGTATCACAGTTGAAGTTTAGAATGATCCTTTATCCTAACAGGGAAAGGTGGTTTCTCAATGTAAGCACTGGGAACAATAGGATCATTATAAGCGATGACTTTCTCTTCAACTGGATTGGGTTTAACTACATTGACTTCTAAGGGAGGATGATATTTAAACCACTTCTCTTTAGGGAGATTGCTACGGCACCAGAAATCCCCGGCAACGGTGCCAAAAATCCTTCTGCTGCCTCTTGAGCTTGCGTTGGTTTTTCCCTTGAAGAGGAAAGGGTGATGCAGCACAGGAGGAGTAAGTATTTCCCTTAGTTTGAGAACCAAGGTATCAATCCAGTAGGAGAATCGCACCAAGTCCAGAGTACCTGCGCAAACACAAAAGAGCTTGCACGCAACGCTATAAAGGGGTTGTCAATCCCTTCAAGATTGATTGCAACTGAGATCTGAAGGCGGAAAGTGCAACGAAGTAAAAGTGCAAGGCTGAAAATATGGTGTGAAGTAGACCCGGGGGCCAACTGCTCACTAGAGGCTTCTCTCAAAATAGAAAATAATACGGTGGGTGAACAAATTACCGTCGAGCAATTGATAGAACTGCGCAAAGTCATGACGATATCTAAGGCAATGATCATACATATAGGCATCACGTCCGAGACAAGTAGACCGATAATTTCTGCATCTACTACTATTACTCCACACATCGACCGCTATCCAGCATGCATCTAGTGTTTTGAGTTCATGACGAACAGAGTAACGCCTTAAGCAAGATGACATGATGTAGAGGAATAAACTCAAACCAATGATGAAAACCCCATCTTTTTACCCTTGATGGCAACAACACGATACGTGCCTTGCTACCCCTTCTGTCACTGGGTGAGGTCACCGCACGGTATGAACTGAAAACCAAGCACTTCTCCCATTGCAAGAATCATAGATCAAGTCAGCCAAACAAAACCCACAACTCGAAGAGAATTACAAGGATATGAAATCATGCATATAAGAGATCAGAAGAAACTCAAATAAGATTCATAGATAATTTGATCATAAATCCACAATTCATCGGGTCCCGACAAACACACTGCAAAGAAGATTACATCAGATAGATATCCATGAACATCATGGATAACTTTGTATTGAAGATCCAAGAGAGAGAAGAAGCCATCTATCTACTAGCTATGGACCCGAAGGTCTATGGTGAACTACTCACGCATCATCGGCGAGGTCATGGTGTTGATGAAGAAGCCCTTCGTATCCGAATCCCCCCTCCGGCAGGGCACCAGAACGTGCCCGAGATGGGATCTTGCGGAGACAGAAGCTTGCGACGGCGGAAAAGAGTTTTCATGGATCTCTCTCGTAGTTTTGGATTTTTTCTGAATTTATAGGCGGAAGAGGTAGGGCAGACGAGCCACAGGGGGCCGACAAGCCTGCTACGCGTGGCCCCCCTGGCCACGCCTAGGGGGCTTGTGGGGTCCCTTGGTGGCCCCTGCCTTGGTTCTCAAGTCTCGTGCATATCTTCTGTTCCGGAAAAAATCTTCGCGGATGTTTTATTCCGTTTGGACACCGTTTAAAATCCTCCTTTGAAAAGGGTCAAAAACACGGAAAAAATAGGAACTGGCACTTGGCACTGAGTTAATAAGTTAGTCCCAAAAAAGATATAAAAGGCATACAAAACATCCAATGGTTGACAAGATAATAGCATGGAACCATCAAAAATTATAGATACGTTGGAGACGTATCAAGCATCCCCAAGATTAACTCCTACTCGCCCTCGAGTAGGGAAGTGATAAAGACTGAATTTTTGATATGGAATGCTACCTAGCATAGTTGTCCTTTGTAACTTATTTCATGTGACATGAATGTTCAGATCTGTAAGATTCGAAACAATAGTTTGTTATTGACATGAAAACAATAATACTTCAAGCAAACTAGCAAGGTAATCATGAACTTCCGAAATAACAAGGCCAAAGAAAGTTATCCCTACAAAATCATATAGTCTGGCTATGCTCCATCATCCTCACACAACTAATTTAAATCATGCACAACCCCGGTATTGGCCAAGTAATTGTTTTCGCACTCTTACTTTCTCAAACCTTTTACAACTATCACGCAATACATGAGCGTGAGCCATGGATATAGCACTATAGGTGGAATAGAGTGTTGTGGTTGTGAGACAAAAAGGAGGAGATGGTCACATTGACTCGGCATATCAAAGGGCTATGGAGATGCCCATTAATAGATATCATTGTGAATGAGCAGGGATTGCCATACAAAGGATGCACTAGAGCTATAAGTATGTGAAAGCTCAAAAGGAGAACTAGTGGGTGTGCATCGAACTTGCTTGCTCACGAAGACCTAGGGAAATTTTGAGGAAGCCCATCATTGGAATATACAAGCCAAGTTATATAATAAAGGTTCCCGCTAGTATATGGTGGTGACAAAACGAGAGGCTCTCAGTCATGAAGAACATGCTGCTATTATGAAGCACAAGTGTGGAATAAGATAGTAGCATTGTCCCTTCTCTCTTTTTCTCTTTTTTTTTGTTTGGGCTCTTTGGCCTCTCTTTTTTCTGTTTTTTTATTGTGGGCAACTTTGGCCTCTTCTTTTTTATTTCCTCACATGGGACTATGCTCTAATAATGATGATCATCACACTTTTTTTTACTCACAGCTCAAAGCTTAGAACGATGATGACTCTATAGGAAATGCCTTCGACAGTGTACCGGCATGTGCAACGATCTAGCTTGGCGTATGATGTCGAAACATCTCACTAGCTATCTTACGATCATGCAATGGAAATATGAGAGTGATGGCACAAGTCATGAGATGGAACGGTGGGAGTTGCATGGCAATATATCTCGGAATGGCTATGAAGATGCCATAGTAGGTAGGTATGATGGCTGTTTTGAGGAAGGCATATGGTGGGTTTGTGCACCAGCGAAAATTGCGCCGTACTAGAGAGGCTAGCAATGGTGGAAGGTGAAAGTGCATCTATACCATGGACTCACATTAGTCATGAAAAACTCACATACTTGTTGCGAAATTTTATTAGTAATCAAACAAAGTGCTAAACGCATACTCCTAGGGGAAGGGTTGGTAGGTGTTAACTATCGCGCGATCCCGACCGAAACACAAAGGATGACAATCAATAGATCAATTATGCTCCGACTTCCTAACATAGCGGTTCACCATATGTGCATGTTACGGGAATCACTAACTTCAACACAAGTATTTATAGATTCACAACACCGTAATAACATAACTCTTAATATTACCAAATCCACGTCTCAAAACTAATTGAGAGGAATCAAACTTCTCTTTCTACTCAATGCTCATGAAGATGGAAGTTTTTATATCCTCTTTGGGTACCTATCACCTTTGGGACTATTTTCATAGCAAAAACTACCTACCAAGTCACGCACCACCGTGCTCTAAAAGATCTAAGTGAAGCACATAGAGCAACATTATCTAGCTCAAAAGATATAAGTGAAGCACGATGGGCATTCCATCAAATTCACGATGAGTGCATGTCTCTCTCAAAAGGTGTACAGCAAGGATGATTGTGACACAACAAAAAGAAAAGACTCCTACGATACAAGACGCTCCAAGCAAAACACATATCATGTGGTGAATAAAAATATAGCTCCAAGTAATGCTACCGATGGATTGAAGACAAAAGAGGGGATGCCTTCCCGGGGCATCCCCAAGCTTAGGCTTTTTGGTGTCCTTGAATTTGGCTTGGGATGCCTTGGGCATCCCCAAGCTTGAGCTCTTCACACTCTTTATCCCTTTGTCCATGAGAACATCACCCAAAACTTGAAAACTTCATAACACAAAACTTAAACAGAAACTCCTGATAACATTAGCACAAGAAAACAAACTACCACCTCTTTAGGTACAGTAGCAATCTTGATTTCTATTTATATTGGTTTTAGATTACTGTATTCTCACTTTTCCATGGCTATTACCCCCCGATACTATCCATAGTTTCATCGAAACAAGGAACCAACTCAACAAAAACAAAATCTGTCAAAAACACACCAGTCTGTAGAAATCTGTATACTTCGTATACTTATGTTACCTCAAAAATTCTGAAAACTTAATAATGCCTGGGAAAAAGGCATATCAATCAGCAGAAAAAAGAATCAACTCAAAATATATTTCTGAATAAAAATGAAAAATCATCTCGTGAGCGAAACGTTTCTGTCTTTTTCCAGCAGGATCAAACAACCATCACCAAGACTAGTCATAAGGGTTTTGCTTGGCTCAAACACAAAAGGAAACACAAAAGACACAATCATAACAGAATTATGATGGTGTGGACGCAACAAAACAGAAAGAAAAAGATAAATTCATTGGGTTGCCTCCCAACAAGCGCTATTGTTTAACGCCCTTAGCTAGGCATAAGGCGATAGAATCACGTATCGTCGTCTTTGGTGCTCAAACCATAAGTAGCCCTCATCATGGATTCATAAGGCAATCTTATTTTATTTCTAGGAAAATGCGCCATTCACTAATTTAAAGGAAATTGAAATCTAATATTCCCTTCCTTCATATCGATGATAGCACCGATAGTCCTTAGGAAAGGTCTACCAAGAATGATAGGGCATGTAGGATTGCAATCAATTGCAAGCACAATGAAATCCACGGTTACATAGTTCCTATTTGCAATAATAAGAACATCATTGATCCGTCACATGGGTTTCTTGACAGTAGAATCCGCAAGATGCAAATTAAGAGAGCACTCCTCAATCTCATTAAAACCCAGAACATCACATAAAGACTTTGGAATCGCGGAAACACTAGCACAAAAATCACACAAAGCATTGCATTCATAGTTTTTGATTTTGATTTTGATAGTAGGTTCCCACTCATCATGAAGCTTTCTAGGGATAGAAACTTCCGACTCAAGTTTCTCTTCAAGAGATTTTATCATAGCATCGACGATATGATCGGTAAAGGCCTTGTTTTGGCTATAAGCGTGTGGAGAGTTTAGCATGGATTGCATCAAGGAAATGCATTCAATCAAGGAGCAACTATCATAATTGAATTCCTTGAAATCCAAAGTAGTAGTTTCATTACTACTCAAGGTTTTAATATCTTCTACTCCACTTTCAATGCTTTTAGCATCAAGATAGATGGACTCCGAATCATTGGGGCGTTTTCAACCAAAGTGGATTCATATCCAGCCCCATCATCATTATGTTTGACACAAGAAAACAAAGATTCAATGGGAGTCACACCAAGCACTTTAAGATCTTCGTGATTCTTGTCACGAGAACACGCCATTTTAAGCCATTCATGTCTAGCATGAATTTGGGCGTTTCTTTCTTTGCTCTCACTCATGGAAACACGCACAGCTTTGAAAGTTTCATCCATATTGATCTTGGGAGGAGCACATCTAACTTTCAAAGCATCAATATCACTAGACATTCAATCAACGCTCCTAGCCAAATCGTCAATTTTGAGTAGTTTTTCCTCTATGGACACATTGAAAATCTTTTGCGAGTTGATAAACTCTTTGATATTACTCTCTAGATCAGAGGGTAATATATTGTAATTTCCATGAGTATTGTTGTATGGGTTTCCAAAGTTATTAGAGGGGTTACTAGGAAAAGGCCTAGGAACATAGTTTCCTCTAAAAGCATTGTTGTTGCCAAAATTATTCCTACCAACAAAATTAACGTCCAAGCTAGCGTTGCTACTCTCAATCAAGGAAGACAAGGGCATGTCATTAGGATCTAAAGGAACACTTCTACTAGAAACCAAATTCATTAACTCATCCATCTTAACACTCAACGAGTTAATTTCTTCTATAGCGTGTACCTTCTTACTAGTAGGTGACCTTTCAGTGTGCCAGTGAGAGTAGTTTGTCATGATATTGTCTAGGAGTTTTGTGGCTTCTCCTAACGTGATTTCCATTAATGTTCCACCTGAGGCGGAGTCCAGGATATTTCTAGAAGTGAAATTCAAGCCTGCGTAGAAGATTTGTATAATCATCCAAAGACTCAAGCATGAGCGGGACAATTTCTAATCATAAATTTCATTTTCTCCCAAGATTGTCCAACATGTTCATGATCAAGTTGCTTAAAATTCATGATATCATTACGGAGAGAGATAATCTTAGCTGGCGGAAAATATTTGGATATATAAGCATCTTTGCACTTGTTCCAAGAATCAATACTATTTTTGGGCAAAGACGAAAACCAAGTTTTTGCTTGATCTCGCAACAAGAACGGAAAAAGCTTCAATTTAATCACATCATTATCCACATATTTCTTCTTTTGCATATCGCAAAGCTCAATAAAGGTATTAAGATGGGATGTGGCATCTTCACTAGGAAGGCCGGAGAATTGCTCTTTCATAACAAGATTCAGCAAAGCAACATTGATTTCGTATGATTCGAGAAGTGGCGGGAGCAATCGGAGTACTAATAAAATAATAATTATTAGTATTCGAGAAGTCATGAAGTTTGGTGTTTTCAGTCATGGTGACTTCAGCAAGCAAATAAGCACACAAGCGAACAGAAAGCAAGCGAGAGAAAAGGGCGAACGACAAAGGCAAACGAAAAAAGGCAAATATTTTTGTAATTTTTTGTTTTTCAGAAGAGGGGGAGAGGAAAACGAGAGGCAAAAAAGTAAATGCAAGAGATGAGTTTGCGACACTTACTTGGATGAGTTCTTGACTTGATCCTCCCCGGCAACGACGCCAGAAATCCTTCTGCTACGGCACCAGAAATCCCCGGCAACGGTGCCAGAAATCCTTCTGCTGCCTCTTGAGCTTGCGTTGGTTTTTCCCTTGAAGAGGAAAGGGTGATGCAGCACAGGAGCAGTAAGTATTTCCCTCAGTTTGAGAACCAAGGTATCAATCCAGTAGGAGAATCGCGCCAAGTCCAGAGTACCTGCGCAAACACAAAAGAGCTTGCACCCAACGCTATAAAGGGGTTGTCAATCCCTTCAACATTGATTGCAAAGTGAGATCTGAAGGCGGAAAGTGCAACAAAGTAAAAGTGTAAGGCTAAAAATATGGTGTGAAGTAGACCCGGGGGCCATAGTGTTCACTAGAGGCTTCTCTCAAAATAGCAAATAATACGGTGGGTGAACAAATTACTGTCGAGCAATTGATAGAACCGCGCAAAGTCATGACAATATCTAAGGCAATGATCATACATATAGGCATCACGTTCGAGACAAGTAGACCGATACTTTCTGCATCTACTACTATTACTCCACACATCGACCGCTATCCAGCATGCACCTAGTGTATTAAGCAAGATGACATGATATAGAGGGATAAACTCAAACCAATGATGAAAACCCCATCTTTTTAGCATTGATGGCAACAACATGATACGTGCCTCGCTACCCCTTCTGTCACTTGGTGAGGTCACCGCACGGTATGAACCCAAAACCAAGCACTTCTCCCATTGCAAGAATCATATATCAAGTTGGCCAAACAAAACCCACAACTCGAAGAGAATTACAAGGATATGAAATCATGCATATAAGAGATCAGAAGAAACTCAAATAAGATTCATAGATAATCTGATCATAAATCCACAATTCATCGGATCTCGACAAACACACCGTAAATAAGATTACATCAGATAGATCTCCATGAAGATCATGGAGAACTTTGTATTGAAAATCCAAGAGAGAGAAGAAGCCATCTAGCTACTAGCTATGGACCCAAAGGTCTATGGTGAACTACTCACGCATCATTCGAGAGGTCATGGTGTTGATGAAGAAGCCCTCTGTATCCGAATGCCCCCTCCGACAGGGCACTAGAACGTGCCCCAGATGGGATCTTGCGGAGACAGAAGCCACTAGTAGAAAACAGGGCTTTGGTTCGGCCCTGGCCAGCCCATTAGTCCCGGTTCTTCACGAACCGGGACCCATGGGGGGCATTAGTCCCGGTTCATGACCCCAGGGGGCCGGCCAGGGCCTCGTGGGCATTGGTCCTGGTTCGTGTGGACCCATTTGTCCCGGTTCTAGGCATGAACCGGGAACAATGGGCCGCGCTCCTGGCCCACATCCATTGGTACCGGTTCGTGCCTTGAACCGGTTTAGAAGGGGGGGTTTTAGCCCCGGTTTATGCCACGAACCGGGAAAAATAATTTGGCTATATATACCCATCGCCGCGGGAGAGCACTCTGTTATTTCTGGCCGGCGAGGGGAGGGCATTTGGGTGCTCTAGCTCACCTCCTATGCACATGAGGTGTTCGATGAAATGCCCGAGCCACACTAGTTAAGCTTTCTCCTCTCGAAGCTCGACCTCGAAGCTCCATTTTTCCCGAGATTTGTCTAGATTTAGCGGTACATCATGCACCATCCCCGTTTTCACCGCTGGGGCACGACCATGTGTACGTCCGCAATGTCGTCTGCAAGCTCCTCCGCAGACAGTGAGGTAAGTTGATTTGGATTTTTGTTTGACAATGGATTTGGGGATTTCTTATCTAGGGTTTCGCGGGATGGGCCGTAATATGCGCCTTTCTGGTTCGTAGGTGGATGGCTGCGGGATTGTGGAGTTCCAATCCGAGATTTTCATTCCCAATCCAAGTTTCTACGGCCTTGAGGAGTGCTCGAATCACCATTGCCCGGGGCATGGGCTAATTCCTCCTCTCCGTGTTTCTTGGGGTGGAGCAAGCATGGGAAGAAGGTTTTTGGGTTGTCCACTCGATGTAATTCCTCAAAACATCATTTGGTACTGTGTTTTCATCAATTTATTGCAAAGTTATGAATTTCACCTAATTATGTGAACTCTGATTTAACACCTTCCTGATGAGTGTGATTGGGTTGTTTGGATTGACCCCCCTTCCACTGAGCTAGTGGGGCAAGCTTTTGAGTAGCTCCATGGTGGCCTTGAACGTAGTTGGATCAACGCTAGTAGGATGGAGAAGAAGGTTATGGATCTGAACAATGAAAACAAGAAAATGCAATTAAAGTTGAAGAAAAGGAATGAGCTCATGGAAACAATGGGTTTTCTCTTTGTTCTTGGCATCAGCATTGTGGCTAGTTTAGTTTCTATTTGGTCTAAACAAGCCAATTAAGTGGCAGTGTGTGTGTTATGTTCAGGCCCATCATCGTGTAATGGATATCATGTATTGTGTTAAAATTGTCACCACTGCCAACTTGGAACCTTTTCAGAGTTCATTTCAAATGCTTTTCAATTTCATGGTCTTATAGCTCAAAATAATCAGTAAATGCATGAAAATAACAAATGAAGTCAGAAAGGGTTGTAAATTGATGATGTGGCTTTGAATGGTGCATTTTGAACACAGAAAAACTATGGAGTTCAAATAAGTTCAAAAAAAATGAAATCCCTTTGTAACATACGAGTTTCCGTATGACACCCTGATACTTCGAAAGAGATTGACCGTTTTGTACACGAAGTGCATACAGTTTTTGCCGTAACCCTCTCAACTTTCTCGCACATGCTATGTGGGTGAAATGATGATACCATGCCAACTTGGAACCTTTTCAGAGTTCATTTCAAATGCTTTTCAATTTCATGGTCTTATAGCTCAAAATAATCAGTAAATGCATGAAAAATAAAAATTAAGTCAGAAAGGTTTGTATATTGATGATGTGGCTTTGAATGGTGCATTTTGAACACAGAAAAACTATGGAGTTCAAATAAGTTCAAAAAAATGAAATCCCTTTGTAATAGACGAGTTTCCGTATGAAACCCTCATACTTTGAAAGAGATTGTCCGTTTTGTACACGAAGTGCATCCATTTTTTGCCGTAACCCTCTCAACTTTCTCGCACATGCTATGTGGGTGAAATGATGATACCATGCCAACTTGGAATATTTTCACAGTTCATTTCAAATGCTTTTCAATTTCATGGTCTTATAGCTCAAAATAATCAGTAAATGCATGACAAATAACAAATGAAGTTAGAAAGGGTTGTAAATTGATGATGTGGCTTTGAATTGTGCATTTTGAACACAGAAAAACTACGGAGTTCAAATAAGTTCAAAAAAATGAAATCCCTTTGTAACAGACGAATTTCCGTATGAAACCCTGATACTTCGTAAGAGATTGTATGTTTTGTACACGAAGAGCATCCAATTTTTGCCGTAAACCTCTCAACTTTCTCGCAGATGCTATGTGGGTGAAATGATGATCCCATGCCAACTTGGAACCTTTTCAGAGTTCATTTGAAATGCTTTCAATTTCATGGTATTATAGCTCAAAATAATCAGTAAATGCATGAAAAATAACAAATGAAGTCAGAAAGGGTTGTAAATTGATGATGTGGCTTTGAATGGTGCATTTTGAACACAGAAAAACTATGGAGTTCAAATAAGTTCAAAAAATGAAATCCCTTTGTAACAGACGAGTTTCCGTATGAACCCTGATACTTCGAAAGAGATTGTCCGTTTTGTACACGAAGTGCATCCAGTTTTTGCCGTAACCCTCTCAACATTCTCACACATGCTATGTGGTTGAAATGATGATACCATGCCAACTTGGAACCTTTTCAGAGTTCATTCGAAAATGCTTTTCAATTTCATGGTCTTATAGCTCAAAATAATGAGTAAATGCATGAAAAATAAGAAATGAAGTCAGAAAGGGTTGTAAATTGATGATGTGGCTTTCAGTGGTGCATTTTGAACACAGAAAAACTATGGAGTTCAAATAAGTTCAAAAAAATGAAATCCCTTTGTAACAGACGAGTTTCCGTATGAAACCCTCATACTTTAAGAGAGATTGTCCGTTTTGTACATGAAGTGCATCCAGTTTTTGCCGTAACCCTCACAACTTTCTTGCACATGCTATGTGGGTGAAATGATGATACCATGCCAACTTGGAACCTTTTCAGAGTTCATTTCAAATGCTTTTCAGTTTCATGGTCTTTCAACTAAAATTATATAGAATTTATGCAACCAAAATTATCAAAATATTTTCTGTTGAAAACATTAAAAGCAAAAAGAATTATCATAAAATAAAATAAATAAGTAATTAGAATTTTGTTACAAACTTTAATAGCAAAAAGAATTATCATAAAACAAAATAAATAAGTAATTAGAAACAAAAAAGAAAGCAAAAAGAACATGTACCAAATAAAATGCCTTTGTAAGAGCCATATAACTGGTACTAAAGGAATCAACTAAAAAGCTTTTATAAACCTCTATATTATTGAAACTAAAATTATATAGAATTTATGCAACTAAAATTATCAAAGTATTTTCTGTTCAAAAAATTAAAAGCAAAAAGAATTATCATAAAAGAAAATAAATAAGTATTTAGAGTTTTGTTACAAACTTTAATAGCAAAAAGAATTATCATAAAAGAAAATAAATAAGTAATTAGAAACAAAAAAGAAAGCAAAAAACTGGATTTTTTTTAAAAAAAAGTGCCACCTACACGGCTACCACGGCATGCATACGACTAGAAACCCATTACTAGGGCGAGGATGCAGGCTCGTAGTAGTCCCAATAGGCCCACAAGCACACAGAATGATTTTAGGCCCGTAAGCATGCAGTAGAGAGGAGCTCGAAGTGGTTGGTTCGGCAGGGCTTATAAACCACTCCGAGCCCCTCTAGGCTAGCGAAGTGGGACTAAACATAGCACCGCACCGCGCAAGGCCTTTGGTCCTGGTTGGTGGTCCCAACCGGGACTAAAGGGGGGCATTGGTACCGGTTGGTACCACCAACCGGGACCAAAGGCCTATGTTCCCGCCCTTCGAGCTGCTGAAAAGAAATCTTTGGTCCCGGTTGGTGACACCAACTAGTACCAACGCCCCCCTTTAGAACCCGGTTGGTGCCACCAACTGGGACCAAATGCCTCTGCTTCCCACCCTTCGGGTTTCTCAAAAGAGACCTTTAGTCCCGGTTGGTGCCACCAAGCAGTACCAATGGCTTTGTTATATAAGCCAACACTTGTGAAAATTTCATCAGTTCTTTGATCCCTCCGACGACGCCGCCAGGCTGCCTGAGCTCGTCGTGCCTCTGCCGCACCCCCGACCAAGCCGTCGTTGCCCGACCCAACCACGCCGTCGTCGCCCTGACCCCCGACCACGCCGCACGCCCTCAACGTGCCTCTGTCGCGCCCCCGACCCGCCCCGTCAACGCCATCGCTGCCCTCTGCCCCGTCGATCGCCATCGCCCCTGCGCCGACCACGCCGCCATCGCCGCCCTCTATACCGACGCCGGCACCGTGCCTCTGCCCCTGCCCCGACCACGCCGCACCTCTCCTTAGTCAGGCCGGCGTCGCCCACCCTATCGATCTCCTTTGTTTTTATAGATTATATGTCGGGACCCCGATCCTAAGCCATAGGAATCCAGCTTGTAATACATCGCATCCCTTTGTGGTCTCACGCACGGTTAACTCCATGGCTGCAGCCTTACCTTAGCCGGGACCGTTTGCGTCTTTTGACTCACGTATGCGATAGTGTCGCTAGCAATCCAATGTCAAAGAACCCGGATCGACATGTCTAGTCATAAACCAAAGTGGCACTACCGCACAAGGACAGGCATACATGACCCAACAAAGTAGGTGTCGGTCATCAGCGAATGTAGACGAGTCGTAGCAAGCTACAAGGACTCCATTAGATCGCGTGACATTTCCCCAAAGGGGACAGACACAACAGCTAAGAAGGACACATGCCGGTCAACCAATGTGTCCGGAGCAGTAGCGAACTACCAAGGCTCGTTGGATCACAAAGGGGCATTTCCTTGTAAGGAGTGCTACTAAAGTTCACGACTAGGTAATCGAACCCCATACATATCAAGTATGACACACGTATGCATGGCATACCGATATGTATAGATACATCGATGGCATCACAACATAACCATAAACATACAACCTTTATTTAAGAGGCTCGGAAGAGCCACACACATAATATTACACATTAAGGGTCTCACGACCCATAATAGCAGTCATACAATTACAAGCCAGCGGAAGAGTTATAAACTGTCTGGGTACAGACAGGGCAACTAGAAGGCACATGGCCTAACTACACTACAGAGCCGACGTAGGGCCAGATCGTAGCTGGGACACCAGCTATTCGTCGTCGTCGATGTCTACGAAGAACCCTTCGTTAGGGTCATTAGCAACCTCTGCAACATTTATTAAGCAAACATGAGTACGAAGGTACTCAGCAAGACTTTAGGATGACTAACTACTCATGCAAGGTATCAAAAGGTATGGTGGGGTTTCATGCGGGAAGCCAGCATATGACTCGTGGCTAGACACTTACATTTTTAAATAATTTTGACAACTTGATTTCTCGCACACGAGTCCACTAACACCACAACAATACACTATCATGGAATCATTCCGTCGCCGTACGGAAATGCCGTCCACGACACTCACGCTTATCTTGGCAATTTTATGAGTAGCCGTTGAAGTTATCTATGAACAACATATGTCTCCAAGTAGTCCATATCCGCGGACGCGGCTATTCGAATAGATCATAACCCTGCAGGGGTGTACTTCGTCACACACGCTCTCGCCACTTATCGCCATGTGCACGTCATGCACCTCGGCAACCTTCAAGCGGAAGCCCAGCGAGGGAGTCGGCCACGATCGTTAACCACACTAGCACCTAGTCGAGGTTTATCGCCTATCTGAGAGTAACCCGTACGGAAGTCCGGCCGCGGTTTCCGACACGGCCTCAAACGATGTGCGCAGGGTTCCCAAGCCCACCATCCGGGTGCCACTTGGTACACCGTGCCACTGCCTACCGCATCACGGCCCACCTCTCAGGTCAGCACCATGCACGGCCTCCAGCATTACTATAAACACCAGAAACTACTTGCAACTCCTGGACCGAGTACTACGCGATTAATAGGCCGAGCAGGGTCATATTTCAGGGCCCAGCATGTGGTAGTATCTAGTCTTGGAATACATACACAGAACTCAGTTCCTAAGGACGGTTCCAATGAAACAACCCGCCATGTACTCCTACAAAGCCTTTCACCGGTACCTTTACCAAATCAAGTTCAACACACAACCTTTGCTCACCGAACACATTCCACATTTCTGTTCATCTCCCAGATGACAGACCATACACAACTCTAAGCATAGCATGCATAGTAGGATAAGGCACATCATAGCTCAAGCAACTATCAGGTATGCTAGGTTGCAAGGTTCGGCTATTTACTGTGACAAGGTTAGGTCATGCAAAGGAAGTGGGTTCAACTATCGTGGCAAAAGGAGTTGAAGCATTTGATCCTAATGCAATAAATAAGTGCAGGAGCAAGAACATGCGAATTATCGGGATGATCAAAAGGTTGCTTGCCTTGTTGCTCAGAGGAGGAACGATATCCGTCAGACGAATATTCGGTGGAATCCGGGGGTGCGGAGCCTACCGAAATGAATGGCAACATTCAATAACAATCATATGCACTCAAAATGATGCATGAGCATGGCATGAGAATGCAAGGTCATAAGTTATTATAATCAATATGTATTAGGTTTAGAGTTGATTTGAATCACATTCGGATATCAATTCCAAACGGGGTATTCGGATACCGTTTTAATTGATTCGACTTGATGCTCAGATCAACTTGATGTTAACATGCATGAAATATCATGTTATGGTACTGATTTGTAATTAGGACAGTGGTGATCATTGTATTCATAATGAAATTTGAATAGTTTTCCAAATTCCAGTTAAAAAGTAATTATAAGAATTGAATTATTCCTTATTCCACAATTTAGGGTTCTGTAACTTTTTCAAACATAGTTCAAAATAGCATATTCAGAATCCTTGAATTTTTCTGATACTTTTTCATATATAAATTATTTTCATTGGAGTTACAGATTAATTTATATGAATTTTACAAGTTTTAGCAATTTCCTGGAATTATTTCTATACTGGAAATACTTTTATTGCATCAGCATGACATCAGCAGGTCCATCTGGCCGTTGAAAGTCAAACCTGACCAGTGGGATCCACTGGTCAGTCTCTCTGGTCAATTTTAGATTAAGATTAAACTTAATTAACTGATTAACCTTGCTGGACCCACATGTTAGTGACTGATTAACTTATTTGATTTATTTTTATTAGTTTTAAACTTGCTAGAGGCTGGCCCACCAGTCAGTGGCTCAGGCCAGCCGAGATCCACCAACGGCGAGGTCGTCCTCGCTGACGGGGAGCCTCCAGCGACCACCAGCACGGCGGAGGGGCTCGGAAATGGTGCTCAGTGGGCCAAATGCTGCGCGGACAGCACCAGAGGAATGACACATCTCCCGCAGCTCCATTTCTGCACTTAGCCGGGGCTGATCTGCCGGAGATGACGTCGGCGACGAGCTTGGCGGCGGCCAAGGCTCGAGCGTCATCGGGGTCTTTGATCCAGAGGAAACTACGCTCGGTTCTTAGCTGCTACAACATCTATGCGTCGACCTGAAGCTGCTGGTGCCCTCGGAAGGACGAGCTGATCATCGGAGGGCTACCGGCGACGAGCGGCAGCGGCGGTCCTCGTCGGGCTCTGGTGAAACTAGAGCTAGAGGAGGGGATCGACGGAAAAAACATAGGGGAAACGACCGCATGCTCACGGGGAGTGCAGAGCAGGGCTTAGACGGCTCGAGGAAGGCCTGGGGGCGACGAATCGACGGGAGAGGTCCGGCGGCCGGAGGTGGAAGACAATGGCGCCGCGGGCGTTGCAGGGCTCGGGGTGGCTTCGGCTTCTGCAGGGAGGACCAGACCGACGAGGCGGAGCTAATGGCGTGCTCTGAGAGGGGATCCTATGGCTAGGGGCACGGGCAGCTCGGGCTTTGCTCGGCTCCAATGGCGGCAGCAAGGAGGAGGAAGAGATCCGGGAGGAGGGAGAGAGCCGATGCGGGGAATGGATAGGTGATGCCTCGGGGAGCTTATCCCTGGCCTTGCCAGCACGAGGCGGCGGCCAGGCATGCGCACAGGTGCGTGGCCGCGCCGGAGGAGGCGGCGGCCACCTCCTGCTGCCTACTGGCAGGAGGAAGACGACAGGGCTTGGATGGGCTCGGCCAGGCTATAGGCGACAGGTAACTCTTTTCCCTTTTCCTTCTGTTTTTTTTTCTGTTTTGCTAACTATTGTTTTGCTATTTATTTCAGCTCCAAAACAAACAGTAAAAAATATTTTAGACCTCCTGAAATATTGTTATAACATTCCCAACCATTTCCAAAGTTTTCAACATTTTTGGAAATTTATAGATTCTGATTTCAAATTTAAAGTTTGAAACCAGTGGCTTTTGTATTAATTTAAAAATGCTTAAGGTGTCAAGAAAATAGTTTTCTCCAATGCTCATTTACTTTCATGATTTATCAGAAAGTTTGAACATTTCTTGAGGCCATTTTGGGTTCATTGATTTGAACTAGTTTGAGATTTTCTTTAATTGAAATAGTGGCTAGGGTTTTGGGTTTTTCCTTTGCCACTTTGTTGTTTTTGTTGAAACTTCTTAGATGCAAATGCAAAGAAGACATGAGCACAAGACTAACTTGCTTAAGGGTTAGGGATGTGACATTATATGATGTTTTTTTTCAGATTATGTGTATATGTGTGAGTATATGTATGTGTGTATATCTAACTATATGTCCTTTTTTAGATTTTTTGTTCATATATATGATGATTTGTTTTTTTATAAAAATGTATATATGTATGTATGTTCTCTGTGCATATAAAAGTTAGATTTTTAGTACATTTGGGTACATTTTAGGTTAGTTTTATCTATATATGTTCTCTGATTTAGTACATTTTAGGTTAGTTTCATTTTTAGAAAAGTTTTATATATTTAGGAAAAGAAGGAAGAGAAGGAAGAAGGAAGAAGAAAAAAAAGTTTTATATATGCAAAAGTTAAATTTTTAGAAAAGTATTATATATAGCTAGGAATATAAGGTAGAAGAAGAAAAAGAATGAGAGGAAAAAGGAAAATAAGAAGAGGAAGAAAGGAGAAGAAGAGGAGAAATAAATAAGAAGAGGAAAAAAGAAGAAAAAGAAGAGGAGAAGAAGAAAGGAACAGAGAAGAAGAAGAAAAAGTAACATTTTTTCTTGTTCTTCTCTATTCCTTTCTTCTTCTCCTTTTTTTTCTTCGATTGCTTCTCTTCTATTCCTTTCTTCTTCTCCTCTTTTTATTTCTTCTTTTGTCTTCTTATTTTTTATCGGGTATATCTTTGTCGATATACCCCCTCATGATAACTTCAACACGAGGGGGGGGGGTGTCGATATACCCCCTCCCCGATGACATTATTTTCCCATGTATGTATGTCGTCGTTGTCGATATAACCCCCTCCCGGATAACTTCGACATGAGGGGCATTCGATATATATACCCCCTCTCGACCGTGATAACTTATACCAAGGGAGCACCCCCCGGCCCTCTCGCTCGACCAAAAGTCTCAAGGACACCCAAACCCTATAAAAATGATGTTAGTCTCCTACCCCCCCCCTCCGCCGCGCCCCTACCCGACAAACTCTCTCGAGGCCACCCAAATTTACCAAGTTAAAAGAGCGTTGTTGTCGAGGCCACCCCAAACCCTTGAAGCGTTGTCGAGGCCACCCCAAACCCTTGAAGCGTTGCCGAGGCCACCCCAAACCCTAGAGAAGCAGCGTCGAGGCCACTAATATGATTCCTTATTGTGATTAACTAGCTAGTTCTACGTTTGCCACTAATATATCCATCTGTCATGTTTGAATAATAATTGCCATGTTGTAAATATTTGCAGAAACTATGGAGCACCCCCGAGACGAAGCAACATAAGAGATTTTGGGGGAAATAATCGCAAAAGGAAGTGATGTCATCTTGTCGTATCTGAACGACACCGATGGTCTGGAAGGACAGGGTGAAGAAGAAGGCTATGCTTATGATGGCTCCGGTGACCCATTAATGCCGAAACAAGAAGAGGGCTATGACTATGATGGCTCCGGTGACCGAACCGAGTCCGGCCAGGTATATATATTAGTTAAGCCTATGCTGAGTAGCTAATTGATGCATTCATTGTTTTCGTATGTGCACATATTAGTTAACTCTTGTCTTTCTCCTTTTTCTAGCCCTCCGGATCGAGCACAACTTCGGTAAAAAGACGAGACTCAAAGAAAAAGTTGCGCTCGGATGAAAGGTTTGAGATCACAGCAATCACGCGTGATGGCAAGCCGATTGTATCGTACCGGGCAAAGGAAGCATTTGCTAATCAGTGTGGGGCTCTTGTTAGGGACAAGATCCCGATCAGTATCTAGCAATGGTTAAAGCCTAAGAAGGAAGACCCTGAGGTGTCTTATGTCTCCGATATGCAGAAAGAAGATCTTTGGACAACGTTTAAGGCAAATTTCACCCTACCGCCAGAGGAGGATCCGGAGAAGCCAGTTATAGAGCAATTGATCAAGTCTCATGCTCTTAAGAAGATGGCAGAACTATTCAGGAGGTGGAAGAATGAGCTGAAAACGTTTGTCGACAAAGAAATTACACCAGAATCAACCGACCGGTTTGAGAAGATCAGAGATCACTGGCCCGCATTTGTAGCCCACAAGACATCAAAAAAGAGTAAGAAAATATCAATGGCAAACAAGGAAAATGCTGCGAAGAAGAAGCATCACCATCGCAGGGGGTCAGGTGGCTACCTCAAAGCCCGACCTTTGTGGGACAAGGCTGAGAATGACCTGATTGCTAAAGGGGTTGAACCAGAGACATTGAACTGGCCAGACCGTTCCCGGACTTGGTTCTTCGGGATTGACGGAACCTTGGACCTTGTATCAGGAATGTGCGTTTGGACGGAAGAGCAACTGTGAATACCCGTCACGAAGCTTAAGAAGTATATCGAGAAAGCGCAGCAAGGGACGTTCGTTCCAGACAGAGAGAAGGACGAGCTCACAATGGCCCTCGGGAATCCTGAGCACCCTGGATGGACACGAGGCACGCCAGGCTCCGTTCCGTGGAAGGTTGGGTTTCCGGACGCAGGGGGTTACAAATGCCAGGAGAGGAGGAAGGAAGTGGAGCATAGCCAACTGCAGGCGCTGCACAAAAGGGTACAAGGGCTAGAGGAACGAGAAGGAGATCACAGCAAACGACCTGCCGAAGCTTCCCTTGAAGCTACCCCGCCATCTCAGCGGAGAAGCAGCGTGGCTTCCATCGAGCAGACTCAGCAGCTAGACCTTGTATTCACAGCTCCTTCTAGCTACCCCGTGGATGCTATCACAGAGTTTCAACATTGCCACCTTATGGCGCGATGGATGACATTCAAAGTCAAGGAGGCTATTGGAGTTGTTTTACCTACTGAACCTGGCACAATCTACCACGGCCGGTCGGTTCCAGAAGGATATGCTAGGGTGATGGTGGATCAAATAGCAGACATATTTGAGGACCTTGAGCTTGACCACCCTACGGGTGAAGGGGAGATTCGGCTGGGTTCTTCTCTGAAGACTACATGCCTATGGCGGAAGGAGCTCATCAACCTTCCGAACTGGACGCCTCCACCACCTCCTCCTCCTCCGGCGAGTCAGGGAACTCCGCCTCCTCCTCCGCCTCCTCCATCGGCGAGTGATCAGGGCACTCAGTCTCCTCCTCCTCCGCTCCTCCTCTACCTCCTCCTCTAGCGAGTGATCAGGGCACTCGGTCTCCTTCTCCTCCTCCGCCTCCTCCTCCGACGAGTGATCAGGGCACTCAGTCTCCTTCTCCGACGCATGGCGGCACTCCTCCTCCTTCTCTGCCCGTGCCGGCGCGCCCGAGCAGCCAACCTCCTCCTTCTCCGCCTCGTCAACAAGGGCGGAAGAGACCCGCTGCCGCACCGGCTGCTCCGGCGCGTCGTCCTTCTACTCCGCCTCTTAAGAAAGGAAAGACAGCCGCAGCCGCTCCGTCTGCTCCAGCGTCTAGCAGTGCAGCCAGAGGCAGGCAATACAAATACGATCCTTCTCTGAAGACTCCACAGAAGTTACCATACAAGAGGAGCCAGGAGGAAAACGCGAAGATCGTGCAAGCCGAAGTGAAAAACTTCTTTGAAGGGTTGAAAGCAAAGAATGATCCACCTTCAGAGGTGAAGATAGATCCGGTAAAAGCGAAGCGTACTCTGGCTTCCCTAAAGAAACCACCAAAGTCTCCGACGAAAGGCAACTATAAGCGCATTATTAGAAAGTCATTTATCGAAGCGGAGCGGTCGGGAAGTACTGTCAGTGATCAAAGGTTAGCACAACGACGAGCTGGGAAAAAAGTTGCCCAGCTCGGCGAACAAGCGAACCAATCGTTCCCCCCGCTCAAGGTGTCTAGCGATATCGTCGCTAATCATCCGGGGATCTTGTTGCCCGGTACCAATCCTGTAGATTACCTGCCCGACGATGCACATTTTGATTTATTGGAGGTGGACGAACACAAAAACGTGTATGGGAGGCCTCTCGTCAAAGATGGAAGATCTCTAACAACGATGATGCGAAGATTCCATGATTGGTACATGAAAACCTGCAAAGAGTGTGGGGGAGTAATATTTTGACGCTCAGAGTTAGAAAGGAGCATGACCTCGTTGGACTTGAACTGTTGATGGTTCCATTTGAGGAGTTCTTCCCGTTTTTCAATCTCCTGGCCCTCGATAAATTAATGATCACTTGCTACTGCCTATAAGTAGTACTACTTCTATCATTAAGTCTCTATATATAGGTCAGCTCTTTCATTGCATGTATTTTTAATTATCCTCACTATATTATATGCAGATTGAAGATCGTCGAATTGAAGAAAAGACAAATCGATGATATTGGGTTCATTAACACAAATCTCGTAGATGCATTTATGATTAAATTTCAGGCCAAAGATACCGAGGCCAACCTGCTACAATCGTTTGTATTGAATCAAAACAAAGCTATAATACTCTTCGCTTGCGAATTCCAGTGAGTGTTACTGTCTTGTGCATATTCGGTTTCCCTTATTAGTCAAGGTTATAGTATATTGATGAGTTATGCATGCGTGCGCAGCTTCCACTATATTCTCCTAGAGATTAAGCTTGAGCAGGGACTTGTAACAATCTTAGACTCGAGACAAAAAGATCCCAACGAATATGCAGACATGACTAAAATTCTACAAAAGTAAGTTAAATCGATCATTATCGCACCATATCGGTAACTTTGTTAATTTCATGATATCAAGTAATTGTTTTCTTTGTCTGGCAGGGTTTGGAAAAGTTCACCTCAAAAACTCCGGGAGTGCCGAAGAAGCTGCAATTTAGACACCCGAAAGTAAGTACTATAGTAGCATGTTCCACGCATCTCCTAGTGATTCAAGCGCTAGTTTCATCAATACCATTTGGCATGCTTGCTAACTATCAGTTTGATTGACCTCTATTTCTTGTAAAGTGGTTGTGGCAGGAACCAGGGAATGATTACTGGGGATACTACATTTGCGAGTCCATCCGCTACACGACCTGTGAGTGGGGCTACTCTGACAAACAATATGACATGCATCAATAATAATATTCACAATTTTATTTTATTACCATCATTTGTGTTCAGTTTCATTTATTCATATATATGTATTGACCCCCTTCTTCAAATTAGATATATCGAATGTGGAGTGAACTCCTACCAGCAGATCGTATGCGAGGAATTCAAGAGGAATTGGCGGCCTTCTTTCTTGACCACGTGATCGCTAAAGACGAAGAATACCATGTGAACCGTAATCAGTTGAATTTTAATTAGGAGATTAAATTGTAAGAGATAATTATATTGTATATATGTAGCCAGTAGCGTCAGATAGATATACGAGAACTTGTTGTTCGGCCAATCTCTCAAAGAAGGAGAGGTGGTCGATATCACTTCTCTTTGTATGCATATGTTCATGATGATCTTCTGTTTCCTTCATTTGCTTACTAGCTAGCGTGTCTAGTCCTCTCTATATGTATAGTACGTAGCATCGACCAAGCACGGAGATAAGAGAGGACACTTCTCTCTATTCATTAGCTAGCTAACACAATATATGAAACACCTAAATTAACCCCCCAACCCCCCCCTTTCAAAAAACCCCCAACACCTGAAATGCTGACGCGTGGATGCCTTTTGGTCCCGGTTGGTGTCACCAACCGGGACTAAAGCCCCCCCTGCCTGGGCTCGCCGCACTGGCCACGTGGAGGCCCATCTGTCCCGGTTCGTGTAAGAACCGGGACTAAAGGCCAAGGGCATTAGTAACGACCTTTTAGTCCCGGTTCTGAGACAGAAGGCCCTTACGAACCAGGACAAAAGCCCTTTTTCTACTAGTGAGCTTGCGGCAGCGGAAAAGTGTTTTCGTGGATCTCTCTCCTAGTTTTGGATTTTTTTTCTGAATTTATAGGCAGAAGAGGTAGGGCAGACGAGCCACGGGGGCCCAAAAGCTTGCTAGGCGTAGCCCCCTGGCCACGCCTAGGGGGCTTGTGGGGTCCCCTAGTGGCCCCTGCCTTGGTTCTCAAGTCTCGTGCGTATCTTCTGTTCAGGAAAAAATCTTTTCGGAAGTTTTATTCTGTTTGGACACCGTTTAAAATCCTCCTCTGAGAAGGGTCAAAAACACGGAAAAAACAGGAACTGGCACTTGGCACTGAGTTAATAAGTTAGTCCCAAAAAAGATATAAAAGCCATACAAAACATCCAAAGTTTGACAAGATAATAGCATGGAACCATCAAAAATTATAGATACGTTGGAGACGTATGATAGATCAATATGAGCAGCAAATGATTCACACAATGAAGCTACTATCTCAGAGTCAAGTCCATATTTAGCACTATAATCACAAAAAGTATTTGTTTCGACAAAGGATTTAACGCAATCAAACTTGAGATTCATACCTGACTCCTTACCTTCATCAAACTCCCAATCTTCAGATTTGCGTTTAATTCTTTCCAATAAATTCCATCTGAAGTCAATATCTCTCTTCATAAAAGAACCGGTACAAGAAGTGTCAAGCATGGTGCGATGATCATGAGAAAGCCGAGCATAGAAGTCTGAATGATAATTTCTCTCGAGAGATCATGGTTGGGGCATGAATATAACATTGATTTAAGCCTCCCCAAGCTTGAGTGATGCTTTCTCTGTCATGAGGCCAAAAATTATAAATATAATTCCGATCACGATGTACTAGATGCATAGGATAAAACTTTTGATGAAATTCCAATTTCAACCGGTTGTAGTTCCTCCAGTATCATCACATAGCCTATGCCATGTCAATGCTTTATCCCTCAAATATAAGGGAAAGACCTTCTTCTTGACCTCATCCTTGGGCAAACCTGCAAGCTTAAATAAACCACAAACTTCATCTACATATATTAGATGCAAGTCTGGATGTGATGTTCCATCTCCTGTAAAAGGATTAGCCAAAAGTTTCTCTGGCATACCAGAAGGAAATTCATAACAAGTTTTTCAGTAGGTGCAACAGGTTGAGGAGCAACTCCTTGTGCTTCTGTTCGAGGTGAAGATACCCCGAACAAGCTCCTCAAAGGATTAGTTTCCATAGTGACAAGTGACAATAAATTTCAGCACACTATATAAATGTTTCCTTACCAAATTCCACTTACCAAAGGCGCTTCACTCCCCGGAAACAGCGCTAGAAAAGACTCTTGATGACCCACAAGTGTAGGGGATCTATCGTAGTCCTTTTGGTAAGTAAGAGTGTCGAACCCAATGAGGAGAAGAAGGATCTGACAAGTGGTTTTCAGCAAGGTATTCTCCGGAAGCACGGAAATTATCGATAACAGATAGTTGTGTGATAAGATGATTCGTAGCAAGTAGCAAGTAACAAAGGTGCAGAAAAGTGGACCAATCCCTTTTGTAGCAAGGGACAAGCCTGGACAAACTCTTATAGGAGGTAAAGCGCTCCCGAGGACACACAGGAATTTCTGTCAAGCTAGTTTTCATCATGTTCATACGATTCGCGTTCGCTACTTTGATAGTTTGATATGTGGGTGGACCGGTGCTTGGGTGCTGCCCTTACTTGGACAAACATCCCACTTATTATTAACCCCTCTCGCAAGCATCCGCAACTATGAAAGAAGAATTAAGACAAAGTCTAACCATAGAATTAAAGTAGTGGATCCAAATCAGCCCCTTACGAAGCAACGCATAAACTAGGGTTTAAGCTTCTGTCAGTCTAGCAACCCATCATCTACTTACTACTTCCCAATGCCTTCCTCTAGGCCCAAATAATGGTGAAGTGTTATGTAGTCGACGTTCACATAACACCACTAGAGGAAAAACAACATACAACGCATCAAAATATCAAACGAATACCAAATTCACATGACTACTTATAACATGACTTATCCCATGTCCTCAGGAACAAAAGTAACTACTCACGAAGCATAATTATGTTCATGAGCAGAGAGGTATTGAATAGCATCAAGGATCTGAACATATAATCTTCCACCGAGTAATCCAACTAGCATCAACTACAAAGAGTAATTAACACTACTAGCAACCTTACAAGTACCAATCGGAGTCGCGAGACGGAGATTGGTTACAAGAGATGAACTAGGGTTTGGAGATGAGATGGTGCTGATTAAGATGTTGATGGTGATGAGTGCCCTCCGATGAGAGGAGTGTTGGTGATGAAGGTGGTGACGATTTCCCCCTCCGGGAGGGAAGTTTCCCCGGCAGGACGGCCCTGCCGGAGCTCTAGATTGCTTCTGCTCAAGTTCCGCCTCGTGGCAGTGGCGATTCCTTCGAAAGCCTCCTTCTGATTTTTTCTAGAACGAAACCCTTCTTATAGCAAAAGAGGGGAGCCAGAGGGTCAATAGGGAGCCCACAAGCCCCCTAGGCGCGACCAGGGGGGTAGGCCGCGCCTAGCAGGCTTGTGGCCTCCCCGTGGCTCCCCTCTCGTACTTCTTCGGCCCAACATTTTTTATAAATTCCAAAATAATTCCTTGTTGATTTTCACTGCTTTTGGAGTTGCGCAGAATAGATATCTCAAACTTTCTCCTTTTTCAGGCCAGAATTCCAGCTGTCGGCATTCTCCCTCTTCATGTAAACCTTGCAAAATAAGAGAGAAAAGGCATAAGTATTGTACCGTGAAGTGTAATAACAGCCCATAAAGCGATAAATATCAACATAAAAGCATGATGCAAAATGGACGTATCAGCTAGCCCCTCCCCTCCTCCTATATATACTAGAGGTTTTAGGTTTTTTGAGACACAACTTTAGCCACGTGCAACCCTAAACCTCTACTTCGTAATTCTTCCTCTAGATCGGTTTTCTACGGAGCACGGGCGGTGCCCTATAGGAATAGATCATCATCATCACCGACGCACCGTCATGATGCCGGAGAACTCATCTACTTCCCTATCTCTCTTGCTGGATCAAGAAGGCGGAGATCATCATCGAGTTGTACGTGTGTTGAACGCGGAGGTGCTGTCCGTTCGGCGCTAGATCAAAACGGATCATGGGACGAAGGTGATTTGAATCACGAAGTTGTACCACTACATCAACCGCATATCTTAACGCTTCCCGCTTAGCAATCTACAAGGGTATGTGGATCCGATCTCCCTTTCGTAGATGAACATCACCATGATAGGTCTTCATGTGCGTAGGAATTTTTTTGTTTCCCATGCAACGTTCCCCAACACTCCGTTGCTATTTATTTATTTGGCCGATTAGTAGATTGTAACTCCAAGAGGGAGCGTTATGCATGATTGTGGTTTCATGCCCCTCGATGCTTGAGTGACAGAAACATGAGACTAGGGGATGTTCTATTTCCACCAGGGATAAGACAACGGTGCTTGTGACCATGGTTGCAAGGATTGTTTACCTTACGCATAGTTCATTAATGCAGTTGTCCGTTGCTTTGGGTTTATACTTTGGGGCGGGCTCGCAACTTAATACCGACGAGATGTTCTGGATAGATATCTCAAGGTGGATGGTTAGTAAGTAGATGCTGATGAATAAACTGTCTACTTGTTTTGGCGTACTGCCCATTACTATTGAACCTCTAACTTTCAAGTAGCATAATTAGCATTGCGGTGTGTTCATAATTCTGTCAATTGCCCAACTTTAATTTGTTTACGCAAGCATAGTTGTTTATCTTCTTTTGGGAGAGATACATAACTAGTGAACATCATGTGACTCCGGTTCATATCACTATCATTGTTTACACCTCCATCATTTACCGTTTTCATTTACTTTTCCGTTGCAATCACTATTACTATTCCCGATTGTATTTTGATCCTTTGCAAACTACAAGGCCGGAGAGATTGACAACCTCTCTGTACTCGTTGGGAGCAAAGGTATTTGTTGTGTGTGCAGGTCCACGTCTTCTGCTGACCAGGACAGGAGACACCTACTTGTTGATCCTAGGAGTCCTACTGGTTTGATAAACCTTACAGTCTCCGTGTGAGGGAAAACTTGCTGCTGACTACATCTCAACCTTCCACTTGGGGTAACCAACAAGGTGCGAGAAGTTTATACATCATCTCGTCATCACCACCCCAATGCCCTTGGAGGGTATCGACCATGGCTGGAGGGGGAGGTTTGGATTTCTTGAGGAAGAGGGTTGCAATATTGGATCTAGGCACTGGAGCTAGATGAAGGGGCGGGCGAGGGGAATGAGAGTGTGGTTGCATGCGTTGTTCTCCTTTTCTACTCTTATAGGATGTTGAAAGGCCAAGAGTCTTCCTTGTCGTGCCGGTAAAAATGCCAGTCTTGTAAAAGATGTTGTTATGCATATGGGAGAAAACAAAATCTTGATTATATCTTAAAACGAGCATGATCTTCATTTTGATGGGACATGCGAGTGAAAAGTTTGCCTCGAGCCGTGATTTGGGGTACGTAGTAACTGCTCAACCCATCGTGGGTTGCACCGCTTCAATAAAGTTGTCACGCTAGGTGGCAGTACTCACACCTACGTGGTCGGTCTTCGAAGCTCTTTGGGTAAAGTATGAGCTCAATTAGGTCTTGTTTATAAGACGCCACTTCCTTTGAAAGCGGTTCGGAAGATTAAAAATTGTGAAGGGGAACTCGTCTCTCAAGCCAAGGACTTCGAATTCGAGGTAATCTTCATCAAGGGAATCGTCCTCGGCATAGAAGACCAGTTCGGGGGCTACTTGTGACAGCCCGATGCCGACGTTCCAGAAGATTCCCCTTCTATTCCGTTTTCGTCATGTGTCTATTCTCTTTTGTCGCATCATCATCGCATCATTCACATCATCTGCATTGCATCGGCTTCTCCGTTGCCGCCAGTTTTCAAAACTTGCATCCGATGTTAGTTGCCGGTTCTCGTCGTTGTCCGTTCTGAGTCCGACCGCACACGCACGCGCCCGCGGCACCGTCGTAACCCTGTTTTTAAAGTGTGCGTAAAACTTCCTTTGATCGGGTTGAGATTTGACACGCGGTCTTTATTGGCTGTAGTTAGGCCGCCTGTCAAGTTTCGTCGCGATCGGAGTTCGTCTGGTACCCGAACGGTCGTCCGTAGCGGCACCGTATTCGGTCTACCCTCGGACGTCTGTCGGTGTTTTAAAATTCGTTGCCGCGCCGCCCGTTCTCCCTATCGCCTCCGCCTAGCCACTCTACACAGCCCACCTAACCATTCCACGTCCGTGGCCGTCCGATTGCGATCCTGTGGTCGAAAACTAATCTGAATTCGGATACCCTAGCCCGTTTCCTATAAATAGGCACCAAACCCTAGGTCTTCCTCGTTTTCCGCGCCTCCAACCCTATCCAGCAGTCCCACCTCATAGCCTCTCCCTCCTCTCTCCTCGAGCGGGCCCGCCAGGCCCAGATCCGGCCCGCCCGGGCCCGGATCGCCCCGCAGCCCCCGAGGGGAGGAGCCCCCGAGCTCTTGCCGAGCACCATGGCTTGCCGTCGCGTGCGCACGTGCCCCCGCGCCTCCAGCTTCCTCGCCACCTGCCCGGGTCGCCGCCGTGCCTCCCCATGTCCCCGGACCTCGCCGTCAGCCGGAGCTCCCCTGCCGCGCCCCTGCAGCTCGCTGGAGGGCCGCCTCACCTGGGACGCCAGAGCAGCGCCCGCTGCCATGGAGGCCTCGACGCGGCCGGCCGGCGAGCAGATCCGGTGGTCCCGCGTCGGATCCATCTCCCTGCGGTCTCCCCGGCGAACCCCAAGCCCCGCCGGCCGTTCTCCCGCCATCGCTGTGCTGTCCTCGCCTCGACTGGGGGTTGGGAGAACGACGCGAGCGCAGTGCCCCCTCTCGGCTGGGCCGCGCCCCCAGGCCCACCTCCAGCCGAGCCGGCCCACTCCCTTCTCCAGCGCCGAGCCAGGCCGGCCCAAGTGGCCAGGGTGAGCTATTCCCCCCTGTGCCTTTTTTTTATTTTGCGTCCAGTTCGGCCTGGTAGTATTTTCTATTTATGGTTTTTTCCGAATTAGTTGTATTTCAGGGAAATAGAAGAATATTGTTTCGCCCGTAACTTTTAATCCGTATGTGGGATAGCGATGATTTTTATATGCTTTTCGTGTATATTTGCACGTAGAATCCATTTATAGAACTTGCACATTTATTTGACGTAGTTTAACGTGCCAAATGCCTTGTTTAGCGTGTTGTCCCAATAGGGGAACATCCGGTATTTATTTTTTCGCGCAAGACCGGATTGCTCGTATGCCGTAGATTATATGTCCATGTTTAGGGATCATTTTTGCATGTATTTTAGTGCGGTCATTGGTATTTTTACGTGTAGGGGTTTGCCGGTAGTTTATTTTCCCGTGTATAGGTTATTATCTCGCATTAATGTGTGGCTTTATTTTGTGTTGCAAACCCCACATATTTTATATGTTTCCGGGGTAGAAAAATCCCATGGATTTTTCTGTGCAATTAGTTTTAGCTTTTGAGTAAGTTAGTTCGCGCGATATTTTGCCGTGATGCCCTTTTGTTTAATTCGTAGGATTTATTCCGTGCTTCGTTTGACAGAGTTGTCAACTAGAGAGTTGATCTTGAGTGTTTAGTCTAGCCCCTGGTATTTTTGGTTGCAATAGAAATGCATGTTTAGGTGTGGTTTGATTGCTCTCAAGTTGGTAGAAATAGTGCTGTTTAGAGGAGCTGAAATATTTCTAAGTCTGGAATCTGTTATTATTTTGTTGCTGTCTTGTCTTGCTTGCATCTTGTGATCGGTAGCTCTTTTGAGGTTGGTTCAATGGAGTAAGTTGTAGCCCTTGTGTTTCTCTAGCATGCTGTAAATGTTCATGCCATTTGGAGTCCTGTAGCTATAGGTTTTGCTTCTGTCAATATGGCTTCAGATCGAAAACTGCACTTTTATGAAGTGATATTTTCACTAAGTCTGAAATAGTGTGTGCGATGCCTTTTTGTGACTTCTTTTCCTAGTGTTCCTTGCTGCCATGCTAGATGATGTTAGTTGTTTGTAGTAGTGCTTCTTACCTGCCTTGCTTGAGCATATCGGAGTTGTGTAGCTCGTAGTTGTGGGGCGTAGAAAATGCTATGTGGCTGATTTTGGCAGATTGTAGTCATTTCTTGTTTTGCTCGTAGTTTTTGAACCGTAGCTCCGATTTGATCGTGCCCTATATGAAACTTGCTTAGAATCTCGTGTAGTTTCATTTTCTCTTGCTGGTTGCATGTGTTGAAGTGCTCGTAGACACCGTTGCACACATATTGCATTCATGCCATCATATCTTGCGGTGCTTGTAACTTTTGATCCGTAGCTCCTTTGGAGATGTTCTTTATGTGTAGATTGCTTGTCTTGACGCGTAGAATCACGTGAACCTATTTGTTTTGCTGTTTAACAACTAATTAAATGCATTAGTTCAGATCTGGACGGAATTGTAAAGTAACATGTGAGGTCGTTTCGGAGGTGCTATATGACATTTCCGACCTCATTTAAAATGCCTAGATAGGTAGTTTAATTGCGCTTCACCTCTTGCCATGTTTAACCACATTTAATATTTCCGTGTATCTAATCGGGATAGAACTAAATAATTAACGTGGGGTTTCGTCAATATGCAACTCGTTGCATATTGAACTTCACTTAATGTGTAGGGTTTGATTGTGTGAATTGTCATGCCGTGACTTGCATGTATTCAGTAGCTCATGCATCATATGCGTTGTGCATCGTGTGGTGAATTCCGTGTGTTGATGCTTGTTTCCGGTTTCCCCCGTCTCGATAGAGTTCCGCAACGTGTCGGATTGTGAGGACCCGTTCGACTACGTCGGTTTGTCTGCTTCACGGAGGCATTCTTCTTCCAAGCGGGATCTCAGGCAAGATGATCATTTCCCCAGATACCATTACTATCATTGCCATGCTAGTTTATCGCTTCTATCGTTTATGTCTCGTTGCCTACCACCTGTTAAATATCAGCCTCTCAACAATGCCATGATTACCATCAACCTGTTCGACCTAGCAAACCACTGATTGGCTATGTTACCGCTTGCTTAATCCTGTTGTTAGCGTTGTTAGTTGCAGGTGCAGTTGCTTCCATGTGAAAACATGGGTTCCTTGTTATATCACCATATTAAAAGCTATTTAATTTAATGCACCTATATACTTGGTAAAAGGTGGAAGGCTCGGCCTTTCTAGCCTGGTGTTTTGTTCCATCTTTGCCCCCTTAGTTTCGGCTACCGGTGTTATGTTCCATAATTGAGCGCTCCTAACACAATCAGGGTTGTTATGGGGATCCCCTTGATAATTCGTTTTAGATTAAAGCTGGTCTGGAAAGGCCCAACATTGGTACTACATTTGCCCAACATAATAATTCTGTTAAATTGAAATGCATAGGGAGTTAGCGCTACCCGAGGAGTAATTCTACATAATACAGGGAGGGCCAGTGCTGATGGTGCTGGTCCAAAATAGAGCACTGTGTGGGGCCACCGCGAGGAAACTCGAGGTTTGGCACTCGTACACTTCGCTTATCCGTCGTGTCCTGAGAACGAGATATGCGGCTCCTATCGGGATCGTCGACACGCCGGGCAGCCTTGCTGGATTAGTTTTACCTTTGACGAGATATCTTGTGCATCAGGATTCCGGTGATGCTTTGGGTAATCTCAGAGTTGAGGTTTTCCACTAGGGAATCCGACGAGATCACGAGCTTCATGATTGAGGATTTCTATGCGGCTTGTGGTAATTTGTGATGGACTAGTTGGAGCACCCCTGCAGGGTTAAATCTTTCGGAAAGCCGTGCCCGCGGTTATGTGGCAACGTGGAAACTTTGTTTAACACTGGTTCTAGATAAATTGAAGTTAACTTAATTAAAATATGCCAACTGTGTGCGTAACCGTGACTGTCTCCTTCGTGAGTTCTTACTCCGATCGAGGACATGGTGGGGTTATGTCTGACGTAGGTAGGTGTTCAGGATCATTCATTTGATCATCCGTAGTTCACGTCCGCTATGCGCAGATCTTCGCCCTCTTATTTCTTGTACTCGTAAGTTTAGCCACCATATACATGCTTAGGCGCTGCTGCAACCTCACCACTTAACCATACCTCACCCATTAAGCTTTGCTAGTCTTGATACCTGTGGAAATGAGATTGCTGAGTCCCCTGTGGCTCACAGATTACTACAACCCCAGTTGAAGGTACAGGTAGAGGTTACTAGATGCGAGCGCGTTGATTGTTCATTTGGAGTTTCTTCTTCTTCTTCTTCCTCATCGATCTAGGATGGGTTCCAGGCCGGCAGCCTGGGATAGCAAGGATGGACGTCGTTCTTATTTTTCTCGTTTGTTTTCGTCCGTAGTCGGACCCTGCTCTTACTCTTGATGATTATGTAATGTACTGATGTGACTCTGATGTAGCTTGTGGCGAGTGTAAGCCAATTCTATATATATCTCTTCTTTCCAGTACATGTACTTGTAACAATATCCATGCTTGCGACACGACGAGATGCGCTTCTATCCCTGACGAGGCCTTCGTGACAAATTGAGGATAGGGTCGCATCTTGGGCGTGACACTACTGACGGTGTCTTGGACTAGGGGGTACTAGCCTAGTCGTCCCATGCTCCTCGGATTGGACCGATGGGCCTTCATTCTTCTCAAAGATGGACTCTGGAATCTGTACAACATGGTGTTGCCAAGACTTCATCTACCAAAGGCTTGACATATACTCCAATGCTTCTCCTACCGCCTCCATGCCAAGATACCGACCTTTTAAACCTAGATACCCTACCTAACGTGTATATAAGCGGTTGGGTTTAGCCCGTAGAGGGGACATCAATGCAACATCATCCACCTAGCCCTAGAGTTAGAACAGATGTGACGCTCTCGAGGTGGATCAACTCTGTACCCGATACTTCTCCATTGGTATAAACAAGAGAAACACGTAGGATATTAACTCCATCAAGAGGGCCCAAACCTGGATAAACATCGTTTCCCCTGTTCCTGTTACCATCCGTCTAAGATCCACAACTTGGGATCCCCTATCCCGGGGTGTGCCGGTATTCACACCGACAATGGTTATCTTCAACAAAAATAGCATCAGAGGCTTTAGTTCATGATGAGTCCATCCACGTTGCTACTGGCATGGATCAAGGGGAGCGTAGCAGCCGGCCAGAGCTGCACTTGATCACCGGTGAATTGGTTAAGGAGGTGGAGCTCATGAGTAGAGTCACCACACTTGAGAAGACTAAAAAGATAGATGGAGGAAGAAAAAAGAGAACCTTCTGATCATAATGGACGACACATCAAGGTAGCCACAACACCCAGTAACTTGTAGAGGAGGACAACGTGAAAATAGGACATATGGCCACCATCTTCATTTTGTTAGTTTTGATTATTAAGGTTGGTCGTAATGGAAAGTATCATATACTAGTATCATGCATATGATACTAGTGTATGATACTACCTTCCTAATGCATACTATCATATGTTAGTATCATATAATACTTTATTTATTGATATGCATGACATGTATTAGCATATTGATACGTCTCAAACGTATCTACATTTTTTGATGGTTTCATGCTGTTATCTTGTCAGACTTTGGATGTTTTGCATGCATTTTATATATTTTTCGGGACTAACTTATTAACTCAGTGCCAAGTGCCAGTTCCTGTTTTTTTCAAGTTTTTGACCCCTTTCAGAGGAGATTTTGAAACGGAGTCCAAACGGAATAAAATCCCCGAAAAGAATTTTTCCGTAACGGAAGAAGATCAGGAGACTTGAGAGCCAAGGCAGGGGGGCCTAGGGGCCCCACAAGCCCTCACCCCGCGGCTAGGGGGGAGGCCGCGGCCCAGAGGCTTGTGGGCCCCCTGGACGCCCTTTTCCCTAGGGGTTGCGCCTATATATTCCCTAAAAATCCCAAAAAAATCAGGAGATCATCGAAAGTACTTTTCCGCCGCCGCTAGCTTTTGTCTCCGCAAGATCCCATCTCGGGCACATTTTGGTGCCCTGCCGGAGGGGGGATTTGGATACGGAGGGCTTCTTCATCAACACCATGACCTCTCCGATGATGCGTGAGTAGTTCACCATAGACCTACGGGTCCATAGCTAGTAACTAGATGGCTTCTTCTCTCTCTTGGATCTTCAATACAAAGTTCTCCATGATCTTCATGGAGATCTATCCAATGTAATCTTCTTTTGCGGTGTGTTTGTCGAGATACGATGAATTGTGGATTTATGATCAGATTATCTATGAATCTTATTTGAGTTTCTTTTGATCTCCTTATGCATGATTTCATATCCTTGTAATTCTCTTCGAGTTGTGGGTTTTGTCTGGCCAACTAGATCTATGATTCTTGCAATGGGATAAATGCTTGTTTTTGGGTTCATACCGTGCGGTGACCTCACCCAGTGATAGAAGGGGTAGCGAGGCACGCATCTTGTTGTTGCCATCAAGGGTAAAAAGATGGGGTTTTCATCATTGGTTTGAGATTATCCCTCTGCATCATGTCATCTTGCTTAAGGCGTTACTCTGTTGGTCATGAACTCAATACACTACATGCATGCTGGATAGCGGTCGATGTGTGGAGTAATAGTAGTAGATGCAGAAAGTATCGGTCTACTTGTCTCGGACGTGATGCCTATATGTATGATCATTGCCTTAGATATCGTCATGACTTTGCACGGTTCTATCAATTGCTCGACAGTAATTTGTTCAACCACCGTGATATTTGCTATTTTGAGAGAAGCCTCTAGTGAACACTATGCCCCCGGGTCTACTCCACACCATATTTTCAGCCTTACACTTCTTAATTCGTTGCACTTTCCGCCTTCAGATCTCACTTTGCAAACAATCTTGAAGGGATTGACAACCCCTTTGAAGCATCGGGTGCAAGCTTGTTTGTGTTTGCGTAGGTACTCTGGACTTCACGAGACCCTCCTTCTTGATCGATACCTTGGTTCTCAAACTGAGGGAAATACTTACTGCTCCTGTGCTGCATCACCCTTTCCTCTTCAAGGGAAAAACCGACGCAAACCAGAGAAGTAACAAGAAGAATTCCTAGTGCCAAGGAAGGACTTTTGTTGCCGTAGCACATATCATTTATTTTGATATGATACTCAACCTCCTTTTTTTATTTAATTCTATGTCACCTTATCAAAATTGCCTAGTTGGCATGCATGATACTAGATATGATACTCTCATCACGACCATCCTAATGGATAAATCAAGAAAATAAATGATCCCGGTAATGTCCGAACATCTGTTTTTTTACCCTGACAAATCAAAATATGCTAACTTTAATGAGGTGAGGATGATAAATTTACTTAACACACATGGCAAATCAATGGTCAGTGTATTTTTTGTTAGAAAATTTTCATTCGTGTTAATTAAACTTTGTCATCCTTGCGTCGTTAAAATGGCAAGTCATTAAAATTGCAATCGAAAATGTCTAATTTTTGAGTAAAATGCAAGAGTGGTCCTAATTCTTTCCTAAAAAAGTTGATTGGGTCCCAATTCTTTCAAAGTGCACATCTGGGTCCTAATTCCTTCAAAGTTGTTCACCCGAGGTCCTAATTTCGTGTGACCGTCGCTGACAAGCTCGCCTGGCGCTGACCACTGCCACGTTGACTCGAGGGCCCAGCAGGAGATTTCCCATGGGTGGCGGTTGGGAATTTAAGCAATGTGGCCCTGGATTTATGTGTTACTCATTCCCCAGTCCCTAGGTTATCTGCTCGCTCTCTCCCTCTCTCTAGCACCATCGCCGTCGCTGCCATGTCCGCCACCGCGAGCTCGTCTGCTGTGAAGTGCCACCGGAAGACGGTTGTCCAAGCGCCTCCTCCACCTCTGGCATTAGCCCTTTGCTTCCCGCACATCTCATCGCCAACATGAGCTGGTTTGCTGTTGTTGGTACCATGCCCTAGCTACCGCTTTCGGTTTACAATTCGTCTTGTGTCAAAATCGGAGGCAAATCCTGGCAGGATTTTCTACAAGTGCCCCAATCACCATGTAAGATTTTCTACAAGTGCCCGAACCGATTTGATGTTTCCATGTTGTTGTGTTTCTTTTTTGAATTTTGTTACTCACTTTCTATCAGATTCCACCAAATCCTTGCCAACATTATTACTGGGAAGATGAACCAGACAACTATTTTGATTTTTTGCTGACAGATGGGTACATCAGCAATGGATTGAGTAGTTTTGGTTCTGCGGGTGTCATTGCAAGTGAACAAACAGAGGTGCAAGAGGGATGTGCAGGAGAAGTGCAGAGCAGTGTTGATAATGTGTGTATGCAGATGTAGTGAAGAAGATGAATGAGCTCATTTTTCTTTGTAATAGTATTCTCAGTGCACTTGTTGTACTGATTGCAGTAGTGGTGTATGTAGGTTTTAAGAAGTGATGTGGTAGTATGATGTATCCAGTATCTTTGGCAGCATTCTGTTAGTGTTGATGTGGTAGTATGATGTATCCAGTGTTTGTGTTGATGTATCCAGAAGTGATGTGGTTATGAAATTGAACTAAAATTTGGCAGCATTACATTTCCATGGTTTATGTGAAACCCAAAGCCACATCCGAGCATGTGGTTTCATTACAAACCATCTTGTTTCCTAAACCAAAAGACAAAACATCCTACACTTCTTCTTTCCAAAATATGTCCAAAATGTGCCACCTTTATAGCTCTTCACTTCTCAGTTGTTGGGGCTTTGTTCTCCTTAGTTTTCTTCACAGTCTTCCTTCTCTTTAAACCTAGTGTAACAGTAGTATGGCTTCTTGGATGGGGCAGGGCATCTCTGCAGTTTGCAATGAACTGGCTTTCTTGTAGAGGAGTTGGCACTGCTATTTGAGATTGTTGAGAAGCTATAGCCTACAAACCAAACATGTGGGTGAATTTCTGGAAGAATAGATGGCATTGCATTTAATTAACATTGCATTTGAATAAAAAGCTCTCACTTGGTCCTGTAAAATCTCAATCACAGTAGATGAAGCAAGATCATAAGTCATAGAAGAAGAAATCATATGAGATGTACTTCTTGTAACGCCCAAGATGCGAGCCTATACTTATTTTGGCGTGAGGGCCTCGACAGGGATGGAAACACATCTCGTCATTTCACAAGAATGGATATTGTTACAAGTACATGTACTGAAAATATGAGTATAAGGAGTTGGCTTACACTCGCCACAAGCTACATCAAGATCACATCAATACAGCAGTATACAGTCATCATGTAGAAGAGCAGGGCCCGACTACAAACGAAAACAAACGATAAAAGAACGACGTCCATCCTTGCTATCCCAGGCTGCCGGCCTGGAATCCATCAAGATCGATGAAGAAGAAGAATATGAAACTCCAAAAGCACCATCGCGCTCACGTCAAAGTAACTCTTTACTTGTACCTACAACAGGTATTGTAGTAATATGTGAGCCACAGGAACTCAGCAATCTCATTTCCAAAGGTATCAAGACTAGCAAAGCTTAATGGGTGAGGTAAGGCTTCAACAAGCGACTAAGCATTTATTTGAGGTGGCTGCCTTACGATTACAAGAATAAAAGGGTGGGTGATCCACGCATAATCGGACGGGAACTAATGATGGTCAAATGAATGATCCTGAACACCTACTTGCGTCAGACATAACCCCGCCGTGTCCTCTGTTGGAGAAGGAGCTCAAGAAAGAGACGGTCATGGTTAGGCACACAATTTGCATATTTTAATTTAATTTACTTCGAGTTTTCTAGAACCGGATCTTAAACAAAGTTTCCAAGTTGCCACATAACCACGGGCATGACTTACCAAACGATTTAACCCTGTAGGAGTGCTCCAACTAGTCCATCACAAATTACCACAAGCCGCATAGAAAGTCTCGTTCACGAAACTCGTGATCTCCTTGGATTCCTTAGTGGAAAACCTCAACTATGAGATAACCCAAAGCATCACCGGAATCCCGATGCACAAGATAATTCGTAAAAGGTAAAACAAGTCCAGCAAGCCTACCTGACGTGTCGACGAACCCGATAGGAGCCGCGTATCTTGTTCTCAGGACACGGCCGGATGGGACTAGCTACGAGTAAAACCAATCCTCGAGTTTCCTCATGGTGGCCCCATAGGTAGCCCGTTTTGGACCAACACTCATGAGGAGCACTGGCCCGGGTTGTTGATTAATTATCCACGGGGTCCGGAAAGTCCCTATGCAATTTTATTAGGTTACTAGGCAAATGTAGTACCAAAGTTGGGCCTTGCGAGACAAGCTTTAACTAAAACGAATTATAAAGGGGGTCCCCATAACAACCCCGATCATGTCAGGAGCGCTCAATTATGGAATATAACACCGGTAGCCGAAACTAAGGCGACAAAGATGGAACAAAACACCAGGCTAGAAGGCCAAGCCTTCCACCTTTTACCAAGTATATAGGTGTATTAAATTAAGTAGCAATGATATGGTGATATAACAAAGAACCCATGTTTTCACATGGAAGCAACTGCACCTGCAACTAGCGACACTATCAAAAGGCAGAGAAAGCAGTAACATAGCCAAACAGTGGTTTGCTAGGTTGTAGAAAGGTTATAGGTTTTCATGGCAATGTTGAGAGGCTGACATTTAAGTGGTAGGCAGCGAGACATAGCGAAAGAAACGAGACAACTAGCATGGCAATGATAGTAATGGTATCTAGGGAAATGATCATCTTGCCTGTGATCCCGATTGGAAGAAGAACGAATGCGTGAAGCAGATGAACCACGTAGTCGAACGGATCCTCACACTCTGAAGCGGTTCAAAACTCTATCGAGAGGAAATCCGGAACAACAATCAACACACGGTAACACCACACCAAAGGCATGATATGATGCACAACACATATGATGCATGTGTGGTTCAATTATGCAAGGCACGACACGACAACTACAACAAACAAGTACTACACATTTAGTGAAGCTCAATATGCAACGAGTTGCACATTGACGAAACTCCATAATTGAATTATTTAGTTCACTTCCATTTATTTACACCCAAGATTAAAGGTTGTTAACATGACAGGAGGTGAAGCGTAATTAAACTACATATCTAGGCATTTTAAATGAGGTCGGAAACAACATATAACATCTCTGAAATGACCCCATATGTTAAATTAGAAATCTGTCCAGATCTGAACTAACATATTTTAATATTTGTTAAACCGTGGAATGAAGTGGTTCACATGATTCTATGCGTAATTCTAGTCGATTTACATATATGGATCATCTCCAACGGAGTTATGGTTCAAAAGATATGATCATCACAAGATTATATGCCATGAATGCAATATGTATGCAAACGACAACCACAATCATTCCAAACCAAGAAGGCAACAACATATTATGAAACTACACGAGATTCTAAGTAAGTTTCAATTATGACACCTTCCAAGCGGAGCAACGGTTCAACCATTACAAGCAAAACAAGATATAGCTACAATCTGCCAAAAACAACATCATGACACGTTCCAAACGGAGCAACGGTTCAACCATTACACGCAAGTTTTTGACAATGCAGTTTTCAACCAAAAGGCATATTGGCAGTAGTGAAACTATATGCTACAGGGCATAGAATGGCATGAAAATTTACAGCCTGCTAGAGAATCTTAAGAACTACAAATAACTCCATTGCACCAACCCCAAAAGGGTTCTAGAACACTAGCAAATCTCATGGCAAGACAGCAACAAAACATTACAGATTCTAGACAGAAATATTTCAGCATCTCAAATCAGCACTATTTTCTAGCATGTTGGCAACAATGAAAGCACACCTAAACATGGATTTTTATAGCAACCAAAATTATCAGAGGCTATCATACATGACCAAGGGCATGAACTCATGTTCAAAACTAATTCATATCATGCACGAAATAATTCACACGAAATAAACAAGAGGGCAACATGGCAAAATATCATGCACACTAACTTGCTCAAAAGACAAAACTAAATGCACAGCTAAATCCTATGGATTTTTATACCCCGAAAACATATATAACATGTAGGGTTACATATAAAACTAATGCCACCACATATATGCAAGGATATGACCTAAACCCGATGTAGCAAACTATTTATGCCACCTACAAGAAAACGGCGAGATGACTATTTTTACCATGTGTGGATATATGTTGCAAACAACATGAACATTTTACATACTAGGACTGAGCAATCCGGACGCACACATAAATAGCTACGGAATAAATCACCAAAACATAATAGCATGCAAAAGTATGCAAACACCAGGTCAAATAGTTTTAAATATATATGCAAGTTGGAAAATATTAATCTACGCAAAATTCTACATGATTTACATATATAACTTGTCTCGATCCGACGCACGGTTTAAAAGTTACGACGTTTTAAACTATGCATGTTTCTAGAAATAATAAATTCGCAGGGAAAATAAATTATCTACACGTCGGATCTAGTTAATGGGCCGAATCTAACCACGGGCGCATCTCAGATTTACAGTGCATAGGGCGAGGAATAGAGGGTCTGTCGGGGGGTCTCACCTTGGTGGGCTCGGGCCCAAGTGGGAGAGGCTGGCCGGCTCGTGCGCTGGACCTGGTAGGCCGGTTCGACCTACTCGGAGGTGGCGGCCCAGGAGCGCGAGGATGCTGGTCGTCCCCGATCCTGCCTGCATCGGGAGGCAAAGCGCCGGCGGCTGGCCTCGAGCGGTTGAGTGGGGCGACGGGCGGCCGAAGAGTTCCAGCGATGGCTAAACCGGGGCGGCCGGATTCGGCGGCTCGCCGGTGGCAGCGACCGATGTCCGGCGGGAGGCGGCGACGCAAGGGCACCTTGGGTAGGGCGGGTGCTCGGGGGGAGCGGCTGTGGCTGCCATGGCTACACGCGACTCCTGCTGCTCAGGGCCGGCGGCTGGCGACGGGCGGAGTGCGGGCTGGCGGCAGTGCACGCTCCGGGCAGAGCTGTTGCGGCTCCGGTGAGGTGCTCGCGCACTGTGGAGCTCGGGAACGGGGCCGATTGATCTGTGGTCACCCGGTCACTGCGGTCGCCGGACATGTATGTTGGTGGAGGACGTGTCCGGTAGGTGGGAGATTGGGCAATTTTGGGCCATTGGATGCGTATCCAATGGTCCAGATCTGGCCCTAGGGTGGGATTTAGGGGGAGAGAGGAGGTGGAGCTAGCAGGTGGGGTTTTCTAGGGGGTGGCTGCAAATTTGGCTAGGGGGAAACCCTAGTGAAGTGAGAAAGCTCTCTCCATGGGGTGGTTCTTATATAGGGTTTGGTCTATGGTGGGATGAACCTCGTCCGTTCGATCGTGATCCGAAGAGAACGAACAGAGGAAGTGGCTAGGTGGGTCTAGTGGGTTGTGTAGTTGGGCTATGTAGGGATGAGAGGGGAATGGTGTGGCCCGTGACAAAGTTTTAAAACACTGAAACGTCCGACGATAAACCGATGACGGTGCCGCTACGGTCGACCGTTCGGGTATCAAACGGACTCCGATTGCGACGAAATTTGGCAGGTGGCCTACCTATATTATAATAAAACCGTGCGCCAAGTTTCAACCCAATCCAAGAATATCTTATACACACTTTAAAAAACAATATTTTATCGATGCCGCGGGCGCGTGCATGCGTGGTTGCACTCAAAACGGTCAATGACGGAAACGGAGAGAACCGGCAACTAATAACAGATACAAGTTTTGAAAACTGGTGACAACGGAATGTCGATGCGATGCAGATGATCCGCATGATGCGATGATGCATGCGACAATTAAAATAATCACCGGCGACAACGAAATAAAAGGGGAATCTTCTGGAGCACCGGTCTCGGGTTGTTACAACTCTCCTACATTAACAAGAGATCTCACCCCGAGATCTAAGAATGAAAGGGGGAAGGGGAAGAGGAAGAGCAATGGGCAAAACTTAGTTACTTGTTTGACAAACGAGTGAATCCAATGAATCTTGAAGGTTGCAAGGAGATGAAGAATGACATGAGGAACAAGCAAGAATTCAAAAGAAATTTTGGCAGCACTTCGGTAGGAATTTGAGGCAAATTTTGATAAGATGAAAAGGTCTTGACAAGATTCACAACAAACTAACTAATTGATAAGCAAGGAAAAACATGAAAGAAGACACAACACTCTGGTTAAATGAACAAAAATGAAAGAGAAAGATCTTGACACAATGAGATGATAGATTCAAAGAGAGCAACATCACAAAGCCTCCGGAACAAGAATAGAAACTAGACCATTGGGAAGAAGGAATGGAGCAGAAAATGAAAACTACTACCACAATTGAATTTGGCAAGCATCCTTGCAAGAAGAATTGAACGGAGTTATTGGAAAACCAACAACGAAAAGAACAAGCTTGTAGTGGACTTATGAAAACCATCCCAAAATAATGAGGTGACAACCAGCCACTAACAGAAACAAGGATTGATTGAGAGCAACAAGATATGCACAACTTCTTACACCAAGAGGAAATATAAAGAACTTAGATCAATGATAATCACCATAATAGCAACATCCCTTAGGAATAGCTTTAGGTGAAATGCAAACCAAGCTAGCTCAATGGAAGAAAAGATGGGTTAAAACATCTCATGATTGAAGGAATTGGTAGGTTTAATTATCTCATTCTTGAAACAAATTCTCTTCGAGACCCCTCCACTAACAAGAATGGTATAACACCACCACAAAGGATACATGAGGAAGAATTGCTCTTTGAAATGCAAGAGAAAGAATACTTTAGGTTCTCCAACAAGAATCTTGAAGAAACCATTGATAATGAATTACATCCTTGAAGAACCACCATGAAGAACCCTCCGCATACAAAGAATTATGAAAAGAAATGAAGGTTGAAAAGAATTAGATTATGACCTTGCAAAGAGATGAAGCTTCCCGAAGAGATACTTTAGAAAAACATGACCTATGGAAAAGAAAGAGCAAACACTTGAGATAAGGAATCGATATCATGAACAACTCCGAAAGGAAGATTGAAATCACCTTGATGAAACAAGAATAAGAATTATGTTATGCTTATCCTTCATCAAGTCAAATTGATGACAAGCAACAGACTGAGCATACGACTTAGTCTTCTTGAAAAAGATTGGGGAGATAGAGATTGAGCGCAAACTAAAGAAGTGTTGAAAGAACTACCGATAAGAATTCACAGATGAATGGGGATACCAAGAAAGAATGGAGATACATGAGAACGAAGAGATCTTGAGTCGTCTAACAAAAAACTTAGATGAGGCACCGGAATAATTGAGATACGAATGAAGAGACAACAATTGAGAAGAATTTTAGAACGAAAGCTGAAAGCTGAGAACGAAGAAATCTTCTGAAATGATGGCCTTCGGAGGATCAAGAAAAGAAACAACTCTACAAAGAAGCGGATAGATAGGGAAGGAATTTCTCATGATTGGAAACAATTGAGAAGATAGAACGAGGCTGAGATGACAATCTTCAAAATAATGGAAAAGACTTAAGAGAAACTCCCCTTCTGTCTTCAATGGAGAGAATGAACACCATCAAGAATTACCGAGACACTCCGGATTAATGAAAAGGACCAGGTTGAGCCAAAGATGAAAATAATTCAGATCGATCTTGAAGAAAGAATATGACTGATTGAAATCATTCTTACGTCATATTTAAAATATTAAGAGATCTTCGGAAAAGATTACAAGAGCCAAATAAGATCCTAGGAAAAACCTATTGGTTATGGGCCCACTCAAAAGACCACCGTTGAAACAATTACTTAGGAAAAGAGATTGCACCGGATAAATGAAAAACTTAATGAGGTTGTGCACCTCGAAATAATTGAAAGTATTGAAAACAAGAAACTTCTGAGATTTCTTCAACACTCCGGATAGAATAGATAGGGATGAATAAACAAGAGAGACTTGGATAAGAATTTCCAACATGGGAAGCATTGAACTAGTGAAAAGGATATGATGAACACCAAAATCTTGAATTGAATCCACCGAAAAAGAGAACAAGAATGAAGATATGATGAACTTAGAACTCGTGAGAATCTTCACAATGAATCACCGGATAAGAGAGAAAAGAAAAGATAGCGGAAGCAACAATGAAATGAAATGTACTTGGATGATAATTGAATTATTGAAGAAAAAGGGCTGGAGGGAGGGAAAAACAAAGACAACTTGGGACAGATGAGACGAACTCCTAAAAGAAATGAGAGATTGATCTTGAAATATTTGGAGAAGATTGAATTACTTGAAGGTAAGCTTACTAGATGGAGAAGAATTGACATGACGACTCATGTTTGAAAAGAATTGAGAAGAAAACTTGAATGAGCAAAAGAATTAGCATTCCCATACAAATATGAGAGCACTACTTAGAAAGATATGAAATGACCACTTGACATCGAAGCAACTCGAATTACCATACTCCAACAAAACAAAGGATGAGGCTTACGGAACAAGCTAGAACAAACAGAGATTTCGTCCAATATTTTCGTGGATAGGATCGCAGGGGCCCGATTGTACATTGGATTGACATATTGAAATGACGCTCAAATATGCTCCCTAGGCATAGCGAACTACAAGGCTTGTCGAAACATACTGATGACATATATCTAGATTGTCCTGTGTAAAAACGACCGTGAACAAACGAATCCACTAGATGTCGAACCCCAACCTCACATCATACATCTGTTGGAAGATTGCCTTATAAGTAACTACTTGAATTCCCACCTAAGAACTTCCTAAATTTCTGGTCAAGCAATTGGGTCCACGAATACAAGGACTAAAATCCATCACTCAATTCCTAGCAATAACACTAACCCGTCCAGTGTATCACATCCATCAACACATAACCAGAGATCTCGGAAACTCATCTATCTCAGACCCTCGAAAACACAACGATACTAAGTATGGAAGTACATCCAAAATTTCTCCACCAATACTAGGGATGTCGGCCTCCTCTCGCCATTACTAGTACAAAAGCAATTTCGAACATCCTCTGTCCTGAGATACTAATAAGTTTCAATGATAACGATGTGCTCGAGAATCCCCTAGAGCTCAACTCCCAGGAAGAAATCAAGTCAGACAGGAGGCACCAAGATAGAAGTCCGTCACATCGACATCATATAGATTCAAAAAATATCTGCGTGATCCTAAAACAATTTTGAGTGAGAAGAGGAGTAGAATTAAAATTCTTACGTCAAGATTCCTCACTAGAGCATAAAAGAGGAGTAAAAAGAATCATACTCTCCGATATATAACTAGACTCAAAGTATTTTTTCACTAGACTCGACTCAGCCAAGTTCGATCAATCAAGGGGGCTCTTAGGTCGGTACTGCTCTGAGACCAACTTGTAACGCCCAAGATGTGATCCTAACCTTATTTTGGCACGAGGACCTCGACAGGGATAGAAACGCATCTTGTCGTTTTGCAAAAATGGATATCGTTACAAGTACATGTAATAAAAAAATGAGTATAAGGAGTTGGCTTACACTCGCCACAAGCAATATCAAGATCACATCATTATACACTCATAATTTAGAATAGCAGGGTCCCACTATGGACAAAAACAAACGATAAAACAACGACGTCCATCCTTGCTATCCCTGGCTGCCGGCCTAGAACCCATCCTGGATCGATGAAGAAGAAGAAGAAACTCCAAAAGCACAATCATCACACTCACGTCAAAGTAACTCTTTACCTGTACTACAACTGGAGTTGTAGTAATCTCTGAGCCACACAGACTCAGCAATCTCATTTCCAAAGGTATCAAGACTAGCAATGCTTAATAGGTGAGTTATGGTTAAGTTGTAAGGCTACAGCAAACTACTAAGCATTTATTTGAGGTGGCTAACTTATGAGTACAAGAATAAAAGGGGGGTGACCTACGCATTATCGGACGGGAACTAATGATGATAAAACGAATGATCGTGAACACCTACTTACGTCAGACATAACCCCACTTTGTCCTCTGTCGAAGAAGAATCTCACGAAAGAGACGGTCACGGTTACACACACAGTTGGCATATTTTAATTAAGTTTGCTTTGAGTTTTCTAGAACCGGTTGTTAAACAAAGTTTCCAAGTTGCCACATAACCACGGGCACGGCTTTTTGAAAGATTTAAACCAGTAGGGGTGCTCCAACTAATCCATCACAAATTACCACAAGCTGCACAGAAAGTCTCGATCATGAAACGTATGATCTCCTCGGATTCCTTAAAGAAAAACCTCAACACTGAGATAACCCAAAGCATCAGCGGAATCCTAATGCACAAGATATTTCATAAAAGGTTAAACAAGCCCAGCAAGGCCGCCCACATGTCGAAGAACCTGATAGGAGCCGTGTATCTCATTTTCGGGACACGATCGGATGGGACTAGCTACGAGTAAAACTGATCCTCGAGTTTCCTCGTGGTGACCCCACAGGCAGCCCGTTTAGGACCAACGCTCATGAGGAGCACTGGCCCGGGTTGTTGATTAAGTATCCATGGGGTCTGGAAAGTCCCTATGCAATTTTATTAGGTTATTAGGCAAGTGTAGTACCAAAGTTGGGCCTTGCCAGACAAGCTTTAACGAAGACGAATTATCAAGGGGGTTCCCATAACAACCCCGATCGTGTTAGGAGCGCTCAATTATGGAATATAACACCGGTAGCCAAAACTAAGGCGTCATGCTACTTCTTGAGGCTGCGTTGGTTTTCCCTTAAAGAGGAAAGGGTGATGCAACAAACTAGATAAGTATTTCCCTCAGTTTGTTGAGAACCAAGGTAACAATCTAGTAGGAGGAACAAGCAAGGCCCCAATCTTACCACCTACACAAACAATCAAACACTGGCACCCAACGCTAAAAATGGGTTGTCAATCCCTTTACAGTTATTTGCAAGGATGAGATCTAAAGAGATAGATATCAAAGATTGCTAGAACTAGAAGTAAAAAAAAGTAAATAAATGGCAGCAATATATTTTTAGTATTTTTGGTTTATAGATGAGTTTCCAACTCCTCAATGTATTTCTTGCCCTCAGTGGCAATAGACATGATTTCCAAGAAGTTGGAACAAGAAAGTTTATTCTTATAAAGAGATTTAAAAATCATTTCACCCTTAATTTTTAAGTATGCAATAATATCACTCTCTTCATCATTATTCTCATCCTCATTATCATCAACATCATCATCATGAGATACATTGGGATTCAAAGTAGGAGATACCTTGGAATCATTAGCCATAAGGCAAAAGTGAGTAACAATAGATGATGATGTAGGATCCCTTGAAGCATCATTCAAGGCCACATATTATTCAATGGAGTGATATAGGAAGATCTACATTGTTAGCACAACAACTCGATGAAATATATACATTTTTATCATGGCAACAAGATATAGGAAGCATATCATCATGAGATTTAGTCAAGCAATTTTTAAATGATATGCAAGGACTATCAACACAAGCATGTAAAACATTTAAAGTGCTCGAAGTGTTAATGCCAAAAAATGAAGCATTGCAATAATATAGTGATGAAGGATCATCAACAATAAACCCACTATCATCATTGCAATGATCACCACTAGTCACCATATCTTTACCTTGTGGAAATCCACATGTAGGTGAAGTAGATGAATTTGAGAAGACCACACGACCGGAGGTGGAGGGAGAACAATCATTCCCACAAATCTTGGACGTACCATATTTATCTCGAAGCTTTGTCCACAAGTCATGAGTATCCCGGAATGGCATGAGTTGAAATATAACTACATTGCTCAAAGCATCAAAAAGCACATTAGAAGCTTGAGCATCAAGATAAGAGTTTTTCTCATCCTTTAAAGATATATTTTGAGAATCCTTTGGAGGAGAAAAACCCATATCTACAATTCGCTCTAAATTTGGGTCCAAGAGCCGAAAGTGATTAAACATGCGAATTACCCAAACATCAAAATTTGTGCCATCGAAACTAAGAGTGTCCGTGAATCCTAAACCCCTAGTCGACATCCTTACTCTCTAGGTGGTTAAACCTAATAAAGAGAGACCGAGCTCTGATACCAATTAAAAGGACATGGATGTCGCCTAGAGGGGGGGGTGAATAGGCGCTTTAAAATAATTACAGTTTAGGCTTGAACACATGCGGAATAAAACTAACGTTTAATATGTCAAGCAAAAAACTAAAACAACTAGGCTCACCTATGTGCACCAACAACTTATGCTAAGAAAGAGAAACAACTAAGTGATAGCAAGATATATGACAAGAAACAATATGGCTATCACAAAGTAAAGTGCATAAGTAAAGGGTTCAGGTAAGAGATAACCGAGGCACGCGGAGATGATGATTTATCCCAAAGTTCACACCCTTGCGGATGCTAATCTCCGTTGGAGTGGTGTGGAGGCACAATGCTCCCCAAGATGCCACTAAGGCCACCGTAATCTCCTCACGCCCTCCCACAATGCAAGATGCCGTGATTCCACTAAGGGACCCTTGAGGGCGGTCACCGAACCCGTACAAATGGCAAACCTTGGGGGCGGTCACCAGTACCCGTACAAATTGCTCGGGGCAATCTCCACAACCTAATTGGAGACCCCGACGCTTTCCCGGAGCGGTACTACCATCCCGAAGCGGTACTACCGCTCCGGGGGCGGTACTAGAGCTCCGGGGGCGGTACTACCGCTACAGGAGAGGTACTACCGGTGGATACTGAATGTGCTCTAACTTTTGCATACGGACTCCGATTTCAACGAAACCAAGTTTGTTGGAAAGCTAACGACATAGGATAACACAATATTTATATAAATATCAATAAGAAGCAAGTGAGAAAGGCCCATAAGAAAATGGTGAGAACCCTTCTTTGAATAAGACCGGTAAAAACTCCCAACATCAAAAACATCATAGAAGATGCATATGGACTCCGTTTTCGATGAACTCGAGCTTGTCATGAAGATGACCATAAGCTCTAAAACTCACAAAGAGAAACACCAAACAAGAACCAAGAAGTACGATACAAGGATGCAAATGGTTTGAGCTCTCAACGAACGATACGATCAAGCTACTCACTTGAGAGCCCCCTTGACAGTACAACAATCTATCCTAAAACAGAAAACCTATCAAGGGCAAACCTATACCTTGCACCTCGTCCTCTTGAGCTAGATGATGATGATCTTGGCTTCCTCAAGATGGACCACCTTTCTTTATTGCGTTGGCTTGATGAAGACTAGTTGATTGCTCCCCCATACTCACTATGGGTGAGCCACTCTTCAGCATATCTTCACAAGTCCATTGCCACCACAATGGACGGCAAGCTTCAAGCATGATATATTCTTGCTGATCCACTTGAACTTGCACACTGCAATGTTGATGACGATCACCACTTGATGTCATCCTTCATGGGTTGTATGGGATCTTCCTTTTGACGCAAGCCCGTGGAAACACACCTAACCCCCACATAGAACTCTCACGAAGACCATGGGTTAGTACACAAACACGTAATGGACAATGCTTACCATACCATGGGATCACTTGATCCCTCTCGTTACATGTTGTACGCTTTGTGTGTTGATCATCTTGATTTACTGTTTGTCTGACGATCTTGATCAACCTTGTGTCTCTATGAACATTCTTTGGATAATACCTTGAATACCATCTTGGTCATCATATAAACTCCTTGAACCCAACAGATGGACTTAAAGAAGTGCCTATGGACAAATCCTATAAATATAACTTAAGGCAACCATTAGTCCATGGGAATTGTCATCAATTACCAAAACCACATAAGGAGATATATGATCTAACAATCTCCCCCATTTTGGTAATTGATGACAACCACTTAAAGAGAGTTTATATAAGGAAATAAGCATAACCAAGCACACACATGCAAAGCAATGCAATAATGCATGCGTACAAGATGTAAATGCTTATGCAATAAAAGCAAAACCCTCTAAGCATAACCAACCTAAACTCTCTAAACTTCTCCCCCATTGGCATTGATTGCCAAAATGGACACAAAGTTTAGAAAGCCAATATAGTAGGTGGTCCTCCAAAAAGTATGTACTTCTCAAAAAATGAGTGCAGAGAAATACACATATACAATGATAAGAAGTTGGAGGAAAACGAACTATATCGAGGACCCAAAGATTGCAAATAAAAGGATCGTATGCCACAAGGACATACAAAAATAGAGGCAAGAAATCAAAAGATACCAGATGGAACAAACAATCATATGGTCCTTCGAACCACATGAATAAAAGATATTATGATAAAGGTAACGGAGTGTTCTATTAAAACTAGAGAAGCTCCCCATGATTTGTGCACTAATAAGAGATTTTTGTATTTGATACAAGTGCACAAAATAGGATCGTTTCTCCCTAAAATTAATAAAAACACACAACGAGTGCAAGAAGATAGATGAGACAATAAGCATACCACTTGCACAAAACAAATGGTTGAGCAACATGTACAAGAAGCAACTTAAGAATAGGCTCAAACAAAATAATGTGTGTGAGTCATGGCAAAACACTTGAGAAGACTAAGATAAGGATGAGAATTACTCATCAACATAGTCTTGATGAAATGAGAAACAAAGTGCAAGACATATCATTCCCACACACACATACTAGAAAATGGGTTCACAAGCTTACTAATAAACAAAATAAGAACCAACACTTGTCACAACCCATGGTGAAGATAGGAAATAAGAACCTTGTCAGGAGGAGGGATACCAATTGAAATGGCAAAACCCTCATCAAGACAAGCATGAGGAAAAATAATCTTCACGGCCAAAGAGTGCATCAAGATGTAGGAAAATAAGATACGCACTCAAGACAAATCCTTTCACGAAGCCACCAATACTGAAAAAGGAAATGCAATGGTGGACGTGAAAGAAAAGAGGATATCAATTAGAGATGTAACTTCTCTCATGTGTAAAAGATTCTAAGTAGAAGACAATCATGACGATATATATATCCACAAAGAAGGATTTACACACGAAATGGTTACAAGAAGGAACAAACAAGATATCCAAAAGGAAGTCATAAATATATCAATAAGATCTTTGCTTGGAAGCATAGCACATGGCCTAATATTTTCTTATTGTACAATATGAACTTCCAACATATGAACATCAAAGACATCCCAACTAGCAATAAAACATCATCGTTCGGATGCTTTGAGAAAGGAAACAAGTACTACAAGAACGAATCAAGAGATTCATGCCATGATGCAACCTGGAAAAGAAAACACAGGTTTGGGACTTTGCAAGAAATGAATGCATGAAGTAGATACTTGTTACCGAGACAACATTGGATTGATGTAGTAGATAGTTGTTCGTTGATCATCCTAACTTGGCTCCAATAATCACATGGTCTCAACACCTTCCTTATAGGTGAGTCGAGCATCCAATGCATCTCCAATTGTTCCTGGAACAACAAAACAAACAAAATGGTGCCCAAGCTCATTGGGACCAAAGAGTTAGAAAACCAATAATACATAGGACAAACTCCACATACATATGTGCACATAGATATGAATTTGAATTTCATGCACACTTTAGCCAATTTATGACAAGGTGGAGTTTCCCCTATATATTGGGTCAAAGAAAGAAAGCAAGCAAAAGAAGCTATATATTGTAAATATACATGCTCAAGGCTTTCAAGAATCAACTCAACACAAAGTTGATAATACACAAAAAGACAAGGTATCAAGTGATAATAAGATACCAAACGAAAAACTATCACTTGAAGGATATCAATGAAAATATACCTCAAGGAATGAGATATCCATTGACACATTCCAAATAAAAGGAAACAAGATACCAATTGATGGAAAACAAACACTAGGCATCTAGTTTCCAAAAGAGAGCTAGTTTCCAGCAAACCAAACCCTCGACAAATTTTCATGATGGCACAAAGCATCATAAAGAGCAAGACTTTCCTCCCTTCAACACACACTTGATGGGGATCACAAAATTTTATGATGGGCGAATAAAGAGAGTGTTCTAAAGAAATTAGGATAGCTCCCCCAAGGGATGTTCATTATATAGAATTTGCATTTAAATACAAAATTCACAAGATGGGTTCATCACTTTCTCTATATCTATAATAACACTAGACATGTTAAAATAGATCCACAAGAGGCAAGGAAGACAAACAAAACACAAAATCCAATGTAAAGACGATTAGCAATTCCTACCACATGATGGGAATACCAATTGTCTGACAAGAAGTATTTTGGAAATAATACTCATTGGTAGATCGCAAATATATCCAACATCATATTTACCCATAAAACACGAGCAAATGACACTTGTAGAGCTAACATGCCACCTAGGAACAAAATAATTCACAATATCAACACTAAGTGGCAATACCTCAAATGTACACATTTTCTAGGCTTGTAATATGCACATAACATATTACTCCCCCATAATGTGATAACCCAACAATATTAACAAGTGGCAAATTAAAACCAACAAGATATAATTAATGGACCATATAGAATTTGAATTTCTCATGAGTAAGACATACCACATAGAAACTAGATAATCTTGAAATATCAATACTAAGTGGTATTCCCCATGTATACACATTTACAGTATTGTGAGGCGTGCAAAGCACATCACTCCCCCACAATGGGATAATCCATTAATCTCTCACAAGAGCCAACAAAGATACAAACAAGATGCAAAAAGGCTCAATACAAGAATCACATGTACATGATGTGCAAACCAACATACACATACTCGATTACTCAAGATAAGCAAGTTGGAAGCACAACATATACAAACACATGCAAGGTACAAAACCACAACATGCAAAGGGGCAAGTAAATAAGAATGTAAACAGTTTAAGTACAAGTTATCGTACGGAGGCACATTGGATATAAGATAGAAACTCGATAATCCAAATTACTTGGCTTGAGATAATATGAATGATGAAGACCCCTTAATTCTTCATTATGTATCAAAGTCTCCAATGTCCTCCACATTCACCTATTGATCAAGTTTGACCTTGTTGGTCCCCAACCACGTTGGGTCCTAAGAGGTTAGTCACAATAGGCTTGGCAACCCAAATTGTACTTTTCTTGACACCACTTTGAGTACCAACAAACTTGGCAAACACATTGCCAACCTTATCCTTCCCAAGAGAACAGATATCATCAATAATGATTGGGTTGGATAAATTACCTCTCGTGCAAGAAGAAGCGAAGTGACCCTTCTCACGACATAAGTAGCAACATCTACCCTTTAATTGATTTCTCAACATGAGGAGTGTTGGCTTGGGTCTTCTTGGGAAGGGGCCTTTCTTCAACTTATAGTTCAGTATGTGATTGAACTTGTGGCTGCTTCCCTTGTTGCTTGTGACTTTGGGGCTTCTTCTTTAGTGGGCAAGATCTAACATGGTGCCCTTCAATTTTGCACGTGAAGCAAAGTATCTTGGCCGAATTCTTGACTTGTTCTCGGCCCTTCTTCTTGAAGCTTTTGGACTTATTGTTCTTGTTGAAGTTGAATCCAAGTCCATCTTTGTCATTTGGGGATTTTTGCCCACACAAGACATTGTTGAGTGTGGACATTCCTTCATGACTCTTTTCCAAGTCTTTCTTCAAGGAAGTGACTTGGGCCTTGAGCTCTTTGATTTCCTCTACATGGTTAGTATCAACACAAGTACTAGAGGAAGTATAAGCTTCATTGTTAGAGCAACAAGGCATGAAAAGTAATTCATCACAAGATGTAGCAACATTATGAGTAGATGAATTACGAGGACTAGCACATGTCAATATAGCTTTTTGACTAGAAGTAGTGCTAATGTCCACATGAGCCTCACTCGATGTTACCTTGGTAGTAATAGCCTCATGAGCTAATTTTAGCACATTACGGGATACTAGAAGATCATCATGAGAGCTTGTGAGCATTACATGACTTTCTTCCAATTTCCCATAATTGCTAGATAGCAACTCAAGTTGAGCCCTTAACTCAACATTCTCCATTAAAATGGATTCTTCACAAGAAGTAGAGTTAGTAGAACAAGCATAATTATTAACAATAAGAGGACAAGGCAACTTGGCAAGCTCTTTAGCATATGAAACTTCAAGTTGAGCATGAGATTTGGTGAGTTCGATGAGCGAACTCTTAATAGCCCTTGAGCCATTTTCGAGGTGCTCATAGTCCTAAACGAGTTTAGCATGTCCAACTTCAAGCTTATCGTTTTTAGTTCTAAAATCATTAGCCACCTCGAGAGCTCTATCATGGGATTCCTTTAATCTGGATAATTCTATAGCAAAGGTTTCCTCAAGAGATTCCTTGGTGGTTTGTTCATTTTCAAGTGCTTGAGATAGCTCCGCGATCTCGTTAGCGCAATGACGCTCATGACCTTCCATTGTCTCAATGGTGGCGTCATGCTCCTCGAGATGAGCCTCCAACTCCTCAATGTATTTCTTGCCCTCAGTGGCAATAGACATGATTTCCAAGAAGTTGGAACAAGCAAGTTTATTCTTATAAAGAGATTTAAAAATCATTTCACCCTTAATTTTTAAGGATGCAATAATATCACTCTCTTCATCATTATTCTCATCCTCATTCTCATCATCATCATCATCATGAGAGACATTGGGATTCAAAGTAGGAGATACCATTGAAGCCTTAGTCGTAAGGAAAAAGTGAGTAACAATAGATGATGATGTAGGATCCCTTGAAGCATCATTCAATGCCACATCTTGTTCCATATAGTGATGAATTTCCTCTACATTGTTAGCACACCAACTCAAGTAAATATATACATTTTTATCATGGCAACAAGATATAGGAAGCATATGTTAGAGCATATATCTCCATATGTGGTTTTGGTAATTGATGACAATTCCTATGGACTAATGGTTGCCTTAAGTTACATTTATAAGATTTGTCCATAGGCACTTCTCGAAGTTCATCTGTTCGGTTCAAGGAGTTTATATGATGACCAAGATGGTATTCAAGGTATTATCCAAAGAATGGTCATAGAGACACATGGTTGATCAAGATCTCAGACAAAGAGTAAATGAAGATGATCAACACACAAAGCGTACAAGATGTACCGAGAGGGATCAAGTGATCCCACGGTATGGTAAGCATTGTGCATTACGTGTTTTTGTACTAACCCATGGTCTTGGTGAGAGTTCTATGTACGGGTTAGGTGTGTTTCCATGGGCTTGCGTCAAAAGGAAGATCTCATACAACACATGAAGGATGACGTCAAGTGGTGATCGTCATCAAGATTGCGGTGTGCAAGTTCAAGTGGATCAGCACGAAGATATCATGCTTGAAGCTTGCCGTCCATTGTGGTGCCAATGGACTTGTGAAGATATGTTGAAGAGTGGCTCACCCATAATGAGTATGGGGGAGCAATCAACTAGTCTTCATCGAGCCAACACAATCAAGAAAGGTGGTCCATCTTGAGGAAGCCAAGATCATCATCATCTAGCTCAAGAGGACGAGGTGAAAGGTATAGGTTTGCCCTTGCTAGGTTTTCTGTTTAGGATAGATTGATGTTCTATCAAGGGGGGCTCTCCAGTGAGTAGCTTGATCGTATCGTTCGTTGAGAGCTCAAACCATTTGCATCCTTGCATCATACTTCTTGGTTCTGGTTTGGTGTTTCTCTTTGTGAGTTTTAGAGCTTATGGTCATCTTCGTGACAAGCTCGAGTTCATCGAAAACGGAGTCCATATGCATCTACTATGATGTTTTCGATGTTGGAGTTTTTGTCGGTTCTTCATTCATAGAGGACTCACATCTCTATATCATTGGCATTTTCATATCTGCATGGTCTTAAGATTTCCTGAATCCAACAAGCTTGGATATCTCTTGTCGTCCTGAATCTAACAAGCTTGGGTTTTCTCGATTCGGATCTCGTATGCGATAGTTATGGCTATTTCAGTGGCGAGCAGTAGTACCGCTGGACCTAGCGGTAGTACCGCTGGCCCTAGCGGTGGTACCGCTATCCCAGCGGTAGTACCGCCCCTGGTCAGCGGTAGTACCGCTCCAAGATTTTAGTACCGTCTTCTTTGCGGTTGTACTGCGTCGGACATTTTTGTGAAGACTTTCTTGGCGGTGGTTGGCCCGGTAGTATCTTTGCGCTACCATGGGCTCAGCGGTAGTACCACTACAGCCAGCGGTAGTACCGCTGGAGCCAGAGGTAGTACCGCTGGAGCCACCGGTAGTACCGCTGGGCTCGGGCTGTAAGTGGGGGTAACGGTCTGATTCCTTCCCCCACTATATAAATGGGGTCTTCTTCCCCCTTGGTCTTATCCATCCGTTGAGCTCTTGTTCTACCTCCATTGTTGACATTCTTAGAGCTTGCTTACTCTCAAGCCCTCCAATGATTCTTGCTTGTTCTTGAGGGAAAAGGGAGAGGAGATCTAGATCCACATGCCACCAATCACTTTCTCCTCTATGTGAGGGGAACCCCTTGGATCTAGATCTTGGAGTTCTTTGTGAGCTCCTTGTTCTTCCTCTCATATTTCTCCATAGCTTTCGTTGTTGTGGAGGGATTTGAGTGTGAGGTACTTGACCACTTCGTGTGTTCTTGCCATTGCATTACTTGCATCGGTTTGAGTTCTCCACGGTGATACGTGGAAGTGAGAAGTTGAGAATCTTACTACCTTTGGTACTTAGTACCCTAAATATTGTTCTTCGTGGATGCTTTGGTGTCCTAGAAGCTTGGTGGTGTCTCGGAGCTCAATCATTGTGGTGTGAAGCTCCGGGCAAGCGTCGGGGTCTCCAATTAGGTTGTGGAGATTGCCCCGAGCAATTTGTACGGGTACCGGTAACCGCACCCAAGGGTTGCCACGTGTACGGGTTCGGTGACCGCACCCAAGGTTTGCCATTTGTTCGGGTTCGGTGACCGCCCTCAAGGGTCCCTTAGTGGAATCACGGCATCTTGCATTGTGCGAGGGCGTGAGGAGATTACGGTGGCCTTAGTGGCATCTTGGGGAGCATTGTGCCTCCACACCACTCCAACGGAGATTAGCATCCGCAAGGGTGTGAACTTTGGGATCATCATCGTCTCCCCGTGCCTCGGTTATCTCTTACCCGAACCCTTTACTTATGCACTTTACTTTGTGATAGACATATTGTTTATTGTAATATATCTTGCTATCACTTAGTTGTTTATCTTGCTTAGCATAAGTTGTTGGTGCACATAGGCGAGCCTAGTTGTTTGTAGGTTTTGGTGCTTGTCAAAGTAAACGTTAGTTTTATTCCGCATTGTTCAAGCCTAAACCTTAATTATTTTAAAGCGCCTATTCACCCCCCTCTAGGCGACATCCACGTCCTTTTCAGCATATCATCATGAGATTTAGTCAAGCATTTTTTACATGATATGCAAGGACTATCAACACAAGCATGTAAAACATTTAGAGTGCTCGAAGTGTTAATGCCCAAAAATGAAGCATTGAAATAATATAGTGATGAAGGATCATCAACAATAAACCCACTATCATCATTGCAATCATCACCACTAGTCACCATATCATTACCTTGTGGCAATCCACATGTAGGTGAAGTAGATGAATTTGAGAAGACCACACGACCGGAGGTGGAGGGAGAACAATCATTCCCACAAATCATGGATGTACCATATTTATCTTGAAGCTTTGTCCACAACTCATGAGTATCCCGGAATGGCATGAGTTGAAATATAACTACATTGCTCAAAGCATCAAAAAGCACATTAGAAGCTTGAGCATCGAGATAAGAGTTTTTCTCATCTTCTAAAGATATATTTTGAAAATACTTTGGAGGAGAAAAACCCATATCTACAATTCGCTCTAAATTTGGGTCCAACACCCGGAAGTGATTAAGCATGCGAATTACCCAAACATCAAAATTTGTGCCATCGAAACTAAGAGTGTCAGTGAATCCTAAACCCCTAGTCGACATCCTTACTCTCTAGGTGGTTAAACCTAAAAAAGAGAGACCTAGCTCTGATACCAATTGAAAGGACGTGGATGTCGCCTAGGGGGGGGGTGAATAGGCGCTTTAAAATAATTACGGCTTAGGCTTGAACAAATGCGGAATAAAACTAACGTTTAATATGTCAAGCACAAAACCTAAAACAACTAGGCTCACCTATGTGCACCAACAACTTATGCTAAGTGCTGCGGCAACAAAAGTCCTTCCCTGGCGCGTAGGAATTCTTCTTGTTACTTCTCTGGTTTGTGTCAGTTTTTCCCTTGAAGAGGAAAGGGTGATGCAGCACAGGAGCAGTAAGTATTTCCCTCAGTTTGAGAACCAAGGTATCGAACCAAAAGGAGGGCCTCGTCAAGTCCAAAGTACCTGCGCAAACACAAACAAGCTTGCACCCAACGCTTCAAAGGGGTTGTCAATCCCTTCAAGATTGTTTGCAAAAGTGAGATCTGAAGGCGGAAAGTGCAACGAAGTGAAAAGTGTAAGGCTGAAAATATGGTGTGGAGTAGACCCTGGGGGCCATAGTGTTCACTAGAGGCTTCTCTCAAAATAGCAAATATTATGGTGGGTGAACAAATTACTGTCGAGCAATTGATAGAACCGCGCAAAGTCATGACGATATCTAAGGCAATGATCTAGCATATAGGCATCACGTCCGAGACAAGTAGACCGATACTTTCTGAATCTACTACTGTTACACCACACATCAACCGCTATCCAACATGCATCTAGTGTATTGAGTTCATGACGAATAGAGTAACGCTTTAAGCAAGATGACATGATGTAGAGGGATAATCTCAAACCAATGATGAAAACCCCATCTTTTTACCCTTGATGGCAACAACACGATACGTGCCTCGCTACCCCTTTTGTCACTGGGTGAGGTCACCGCACGGTATGAACCCCAAACCAAGCACTTCTCCCATTGCAAGAATCAAAGATCTAGTTGCCCAAACAAAACCCACAACTCGAAGAGAATTACAAGGATATGAAATCATGCATAAGAGAGATCAGAAGAAACTCAAATAAAATTCATAGATAATCTTATCATAAATCCGCAATTCATCGGATCTCGACAAACACACCATAAAAGAAGATTACATCGGATAGATCTCCATGAAGATCATGGAGAACTTTGTATTCAAGATCCAAGAGAGAGAAGAAGCCATCTAGTTACTAGCTATGGACCTGTAGGTCTATGGTGAACTACTCACACATCATCGGAGAGGTCATGGTTTTGATGGAGAAGCCTTTCGTGTCCGAATCCCCCCTCCGGCTGGGCACCAGGACGTGCCCCAGATGGGATCTTGCGGAGAAAGAAGCTTGCGGCGGTGGAAAAGTGATTATGATGTTCCCCTGATTTTTTCGGGAATATTTGGAATTTATAGGCGCAAGATCTAGGTCAGGGGACCTCCAGGGGGGCCACAAGCCTGCATGGCGCGCCCCTGGCCGCGGGGTGGGGCCTTGTGGGGCCCGTGTGGCTCTTCTGGATTGGCCCCCAAGCTTTCCGATCTTCTTCCGTTCCAGAAAAAATCTTTTCGAGGATTTTCTTCCGTTTGGACTCCGTTTCCAAATCTCCTCTGAAAGGGGTCAAAAACATGGAAAAAACTGGAACTCGCACTTGGCACTGAGTTAATAAGTTAGTCCGAGAAAATAAATAAAAGGCATGCAAAACATACCAAGTTTGACAAGATAATATCATGAAACCATCAAAAATTATAGATACGTTGGAGACGTATCAAGCATCCCCAAGCTTAATTCTTGCTCGTCGTCGAGTATGGAAGTGATAAAGAACGGATTTTTGATGTGGAATGCTACGTAGCATAGTTGTCCTTTGCAACTTCTTTCACGTGGCATGAATATTCAGATCCGTACGATTCGAAAAATAGTTTGCTATTGACATGAAAACAGTAATACTTCAAGCAAACTAGCAAAGTAATCATGAATTTTCAAAATAACAAGGCCAAAGAAAGTTATCCCTAAAAAATCATATAGTCTGGCTATGCTCCATCATCCTCACACAACTAATGTAAATCATGCACAACCCCGGAATTGGCCAAGTAATTGATTTCACACTCTTACTTTCTCAAACTTTTTATAACTATCATGCAATACATGAGTGCGAGCCATGGATATAGTACTATAGGTGGAATAGAGTGTGGTGGTGGTTGTGAGACAAAAAGGAGGAGATGGTCACATTGACTCGGCGTATCAATAGGCTATGGAGATGCCCATTAATAGATATCAACGTGAATGATTAGGGATTGCCATACAATAGATGCACTAGAGCTATAAGTATGTGAAAGCTCAAGGGAAAACTAGTGGGTGTGCATCCAACTTGCTTGCTCACGAAGACCTAGGGCAATTTTGAGGAAGCCCAAGTTATAAAACGAAGATTCCCACTAGCATATGGTAGTGACAAAGCAAGAAGCTCTCAATCATGAAGAACATGGTGCTATTATGAAGCACAAGTGTGGAAAAAGATAGTAGCATTGTCCCTTCTCACTTTTTCTCTCATTTCCCTTTTTTTATTTGGCCTCTTAGGCCTCTTTTTTTCTTTTCTCTCTTTTTTTTGTTTTTGAGCTCTTTGGCCTCTTTTTTTTCCTCACATGGGACAATGCTCTAATAATGATGATCATCACACTTTTAGTTACTCAAAGCTCAAAAATCACAATGATGATGACTCCATAGGAAATGCCTCCGACAGTGTACCGGGATGTGCAACGATCTAGTATGATCACGCAACGGAAATATGAAAGTGAGGGCACAAGTCATTAGACGGAACGGTGGTAGTTGCATGGCAATATATCTCGGAATGGCTATGAAAATGCCATAGTAGGTAGGTATGGTGGCTGTTTTGAGGAAGGAATTTGGTGGGTTTGTGCACCGGCGAGAATTGCGCGGCGCTAGAGAGGCTAGCAATGGTGGAAGGTGAAAGTGCATCTATACCATGGACTCAACATTAGTCATAAAGAACTCACATAATTGTTCCAAAAGTTTTTATTAGTAATCGAAACAAAGTGCTAAACGCATACTCCGAGGGGAATGGTTGGTAGGTGTAAACCATCGCGCGATCCCGAGCTCAACACAAAGGATGACAATCAATAGATCAATTATGCTCCGACTTCCTAACATAGCGGTTCACCATACGTGCATGCTACGGGAATCACTAAATTCAACACAAGTATTTCTAGATTCACAACACCCTACTAACATAACTCTCAATATTACCAAATCCGTGTCTCAAAACTAATTGAGAGGAATCGAAACTTCTCTTTCTACTCAATGCACATGAAGATGGAGGTTTTTGCATCCTCTTTGGGTACCTAGCACATGGGACTTCTTTCATAGCATAAGCCAACTACCAAATCATGCACCATCATGCTATAAAGATATAAGTGAAGCACAAGAGCAAAAGTATCTGGCTCAAAAGATATAAGTGAAGCACTAGAGAAAAAGTATCTAGTTCAAAAGATATAAGTTAAGCACAATGAGCATTATAGCAAAATCACGATGAGTGCATGTCTCTCTCTCTCTCAAAAAGGTGTGCAGAAAGGATGATTGTGACACAACAAAAAGAAAAAACTCCTAAGATACAATATGCTCCAAGCCAAACACATATCATGTGGTGAATAAAAATATAGCTCCAAGTAATGTTATCGATGGATTGAAGACGAAAGAGGGGATGCCTTCCCGGGGCATCCCCAAGCTTAGGTTTTTTGGTGTCCTTTAATTTGGCTTGGGGGGACTTGGGCATACCCAAGGTTGAGCTCTTTCCACTCCTTATCTCTTTGTCCATGAGAACGTCACCCAAAACTTGAAAACTTCACAACACAAAACTTAAACAGAAACTTGTGATAACATTAGTACAAGAAAACAAACTACCACTTCTTTTGGTACTGTAGAAAACTTGAATTCCATATATATTGAGGATGAGATACTGTATTCTCACTTTTCCATGGCTAGTACCCCCCGATACTAATCATAGTTTCATCAAAACAAGCAACCAACTCAACAAAAACAGAATCTATCAAAAATAGACCAGTCTGTAGCAATCTGTATACTTCGTATACTTCTGGTACCTCAAAAAATCTGAAACATTATGACGGTCTGGGGAAAAGGCATATAAATCAGCAGAAAAAAGAATCAACTCAAAAGATCTTTCTGAATAAAAATGAAAAATCATCTCGTGAGCGAAAAGTTTCTGTCTTTTCCAGCAAGATCAAACAACCATCACCAAGACCACTCATAAAGGTTTTTCTTGGCTCAAACACAAAAAGAAACACAAAAAACACAATCAAAACATAATTGTGAAACTGTGGATGCAACAAAACAGAAAGAAAAAAGATAAATTCATTAGGTTGCCTCCCAACAAGCGCTATTGTTTAACGCCCTTAGCTAGGCATAGTAGTGATAGAATCACGTATCGTCGTCTTTGGTGCTCAAACCATAAGTAACCCTCTTCATGGATTCATAAGGCAATCTTATTTTCTTTCTAGGAAAGTGTTCCATGCCCTTTCTTAAAGGAAATTGAAATCTAATATTCTCTTCCTTCATATCGATGATAGCACCGATAGTCCTTAGGAAAGGTCTACCAAGAATAATAGGGCATGTAGGACTGCAATCAATGTCAAGCACAATGAAATCCACGGGTACATAGTTCCTATTTGCAATAATAAGAACATCATTGATCCTTCCCATGGGTTTCTTGATAGTAGAATCAGCAAGATGCAAATTAAGAGAACACTCTTCAATCTCATTGAAACCCTCACATAAAGACTTTGGAATCGCAGAAACACTAGCACCCAAATCACACAAAGCATTGAACTCATAGTTTTTGATTTTGATGGAAGGTTCCCACTCATCATGACGCTTTCTAGGGACAGAGACTTCAAATTCAAGTTTCTCTTCAAGAGCTTTTATCATAGCTTTGACGATATGATCGGTAAAGGCTTTGTTTTGGCTATAAGCGTGCGGAGAGTTTAACATGGATTGCATCAAGGAAATGCAAATTGGTGAAGTAGGGGAGAGGAAAACGAGAGGCAACTAGCAAACAAAGTAAATGCAAGAGATGATTTTGCGACACCTACTTGGATGAATTCTTGACTTCAGCTTCCTCACCGGCAACGGCGCGAGAAATTGGCATGTTGACAGGAGGCTATTCTTGACTTGATTCTCCCCTGCAACGGCGCCAGAAATTCTTCTGCTGCAGCAACAAAAGTCCTTCCCTGGCGCGTACGAATTCTTCTTGCAACTTCTCTGGTTTGCGTCGGTTTTTCCCTTGAAGAGGAAAGGGTGATGCAACATAGGAGCAGTAAGTATTTCCCTCAGTTTGAGAACAAAGGTATCGAACCAAAAGGAGGGCCTCGTCAAGTCCAAAGTACCTGCGCAAACACAAACAAACTTGCACCCAACGCTCCAAAGGGGTTGTCAATCCCTTCAAGATTGTTTGCAAAAGTGAGATCTGAAGGCAGAAAGTGCAACGAAGTGAAAAGTGTAAGGCTGAAAATATGGTGTGGAGTAGACCCTGGGGGCCATAGTTTTCACTAGAGGCTTCTCTCAAAATAGCAAATATTACGGTGGGTGAACAAATTACTGTCGAGCAATTGATAGAACCGCGCAAAGTCATGACGATATCTAAGGCAATGATCTAGCATATAGGCATCACGTCCGAGACAAGCAGATCGATACTTACTGCATCTACTACTATTACTCCACACATCGACCGCTATCCAGCATGCATCTAGTGTATTGAGTTCATGACGAACATAGTAAAGCTTTAAGCAAGATGACATGATGTAGAGGGATAATCTCATACCAATGATGAAAACGCCATCTTTTTACCCTTGATGGCAACAACACGATACGTGCCTCGCTACCCCTTCTGTCACTGGGTGAGGTCACCACACGGTATGAACCCAAAACCAAGCACTTCTCCCATTGCAAGAATCATAGATCAAGTTGGCCAAACAAAACCCACAACTCGAAGAGAAATACAAGGATATGAAATCATGCATATAAGAGATCAGAAGAAACTCAAATAAGATTCATAGATAATCTGACCATAAATCCACAATTCATTGGATCTCGACAAACACACCACAAAAGAAGATTACATCAGATAGATCTCGATGAAGATCATGGAGAACTTTGTATTGAAGATCCAAGAGAGAGAAGAAGCCATCTAGTTACTAGCTATGGACCCGTAGGTCTATGGTGAACTACTCACGCATCATTAGAGAGGTCATGGTGTTGATGGAGAAGCCTTCCATGTCCAAATCCCCCCTCCGGTAGGGCACCAGGACGTGCCCCAGATGGGATCTTGTTGAGACAGAAGCTTGCGGCGGCGGAAAAGTGATTACGATGCTCCCCTGATATTTTGGGAATATTTGGGAATTTATAGGCGCAAGATCTAGGTCAGGGTACCTCCAGGGGGCCCACAAGCCTGCATGGCGCGGCCCCCCTGGCCGCGGGGTGGGGGCTTGTGGGGCCCCTAGGGCTCTTCTGGCTTGGCCCCCAAGCTCTCCGATCTTCTTCCGTTCCAGAAAAAATCTTTTCGGGGATTTTCTTCCGTTTGGATTCCGTTTCAAAATCTCCTCTGAAAGGGGTCAAAAACATGGAAAAAACAGGAACTCTCACTTGGCACTGAGTTAATAAGTTAGTCCCAGAAAATAAATAAAAGGCATGCAAAACATCCCAAGTTTGACAAGATAATAGCATGAAACCATAAAAAATTATAGATACGTTGGAGACGTATCACTAAGCAAAATAAACAACTAAGTGATAGAAAGATATATGACAAGAAACAATTTGGCTATCACAAAGTAAAGTGCATAAGTAAAGGGTTCGGGTAAGAGATAACCGAGGCACGCGGAGACGATGATGTATCCCGAAGTTCACACCCTTGCGGATGCTAATCTCCGTTGGAGCGGTGTGGAGGCACAATGCTCCCCAAGATGCCACTAAGTCCACCGTAATCTCCTCACACCCTCGCATCAATGCAATATGCCGTGATTCCACTAAAGGACCCTTGAGGGCGGTCACCGAACTCGTACAAATGGCAAACCTTGGGGGCGGTCACCGGTACCGGTACAAATTATTCGGGGCAATCTCCACAACCTAATTGGAGAGCCCGACGCTTGCCCGGAGCTTTACACCACAATGATTGAGCTCCGAGACACCACCAAGCTTCTACAACGCCAAAGCATCCAAGAAGAACAATATCTTGGGTACTAAGAACCAAAGGTAATAAGCTTCTCTATCTTCACTTCCACGTATCACCGTGGAGAACTCAAACCGTTGCAAATAATGCAATGGAATGAACACACGAAGTCGACAAGTCCCTCACACTCAAATCCCTCCACAACAACAAAAGCTATGGAGAAATATAAGAGGAAGAACAAGGAGCTCACAAAGAACTCCAAGATCTAGATCCAAGGGGTTCCCCTCACATAGAGGAGAAAGTGATTGGTGGAGATGTGGATCTAGATCTCCTCTCTCTTTTCCCTCAAGAACAAGCAAGAATCATTGGAGGGATTGAGAGTAAGCAACCTCTAAGAAGGTCAACAACGGGGGGTAGAACATGAGCTCAACAGATAGTTCAATCCAAGGGGGAAGAAGACCCCCTTTATATAGTGGGGGAAGAAATCACACCGTTACCCCCACTTACAGCCCGAGCACAGCGGTACTACCGCTAGCCCTCGCGATACTACCGCTAGACCCTGGCGGTACTACCGCTAGACCCGACGGTACTACCTCTAGAGAAAGTCTTCGCAAAAAGTCAGACGAAGAACAATCGCTCAGAGAGAGAGGTACTACCGTCCCGAAGCGGTAGTACCGCCCACCCGGAGCGGTACTACCGCTCCTAGAGCTATACTACCGCTAGGGAGTGGTAGTAAGAAATTACTACCGCTTCGGAGGCGGTATACAGCTCCGGGGACGGTACTGCCGCTACAGGAGCGGTACTACCGCTAGCACCAGGAGCGGTACTACCGCTGGATACTGAATCTGCTCTAATTTTCGCATACGGACTCCGATTTCAACAAAACCAAGTTTGTTGGAAATCTAACGACATGGGCTAACACAATCTTGATATAAATATCAATAAGAAGCAAGTGATAAAATGCCCATAAGAAAATGGTGAGAACCCTTCTTCGAATAAGATTGGTAAAAACTCCCAACATCGAAAACATCATAGAAGATGCATATGGACTCCGTTTTCGATGAACTCGAGCTTGTCATGAAGATGACCATAAGCTCTAAACTCACAAAGAGAAACACCAAACAAGAACCAAGAAGTATGATGCAAGGATCCAAATGGTTTGAGCTCTCGACGAACGATACGATCAAGCTACTCACTTGAGAGCCCCCCTTGACAGTACAACAATCTATCCTAAAACGGAAAACCTATCAAGGTCAAACCTATACCTTGCACCTCGTCCTCTTGAGCTAGATGATGATGATCTTGGCTTCCTCAAGATGGACCACCTTTCTTGATTGCGTTGGCTTGATGAAGACTAGTTGATTGCTCCCCCATACTCACTATGGGTGAGCCACTCTTCAGCATATCTTCATAAGTTCATTGCCACCACAATGGACGGCAAGCTTCAAGCATGATATATTCGTGTTGATCCACTTGAACTTGCACACCGCAATCTTGATGACGATCACCATTTGACGTCATCCTTCATGGGTTGTATGAGATCTTCCTTTTGACGCAAGCCCATGGAAACACACCTAACCCCACATAGAACTCTCACGAAGACCATGGGTTAGTACACAAACACGTAATGGACAATGCTTACCATACCATGGGATCACTTGATCCCTCTCGGTACATCTTGTACAATTTGTGTGTTAATCATCTTGATTTACTCTTAATCTGATGATCTTGATCAACCTTGTGTCTCTATGACCATTCTTTGGATAATACCTTGAATACCATCTTGGTCATCATATAAACTCCTTGAACCCAAGAGATGGACTTCAAGAAGTGCATATGGACAAATCCTATAAATATAACTTAAGTCAACCATTAGTCCATAGGAATTGTCATCAATTACAAACCACATATGGAGAGATATGCTCTAACACATATAGGCATCACGTCCGTGTCAAGTAGACCGAAACGATTCTGCATCTACTACTATTACTCCACACATTGACCAACTCCAGCCTACATCTAGAGAATTAAGTTCATGAAGAACAGAGTAATGCATTAGGTAAGATGACATGATGTAGAGGGATAAACTCAAGCAATATGATGAAAACCCCATATTTTTATCCTCGATGGCAACAATGCAATACGTGCCTCGCTACCCCTACTTTGTCACTGGGTGAGGACAATACAAGATTGAACCCAAAACTAAGCACTTCTCCCATTGCAAGAATTACCAATCTAGTTGGCAAAACCAAACCAATAACTTGAAGAGACTTTCTAAGATATGAAATCATACGTATAAGAATTCAAAGAAGATTTAAATAATATTCATAGATAATCTGAACATAAAGCCACAATTCATCAGATCTCTATAAACACAACGCAAAAGAGTATTACATCGGATAGATCTCCATGAAGATCATGAAGAAAATGGTATTGAAGAACAAAGGGAGAGAAGACGCCATCTATCTACTAGCTATGGACCCGTAGGTTTGTGGTGAACTACTCACACATCATCGAAGAGGCAATGGAGTTGATGTAGATGCTCTCCGTGATCGATTCCCCCTCCGACAGATTACCAGAAAAGGCTCCCAGATTGGATCTCACGGGAACAGAGGATCCCGGGGGCGGAAAAGTATTTTTTGGTGTCCTTCTGGTATTGGGGGAATATTTGGGAATTTATAGGACGAAGATTAGGGTTAGGAGGCATGCATGGGTCCCACAAGCCACGTGCGCCCCTAGGGCACGCCCTGCAGGCTTGTCGTCTCCCGACAGGTCTCATGCCCCCTTCTCCAAGTCTGGCACGTTTCTTGTGGTCCAAGAAAAATCATTCCGGAGATTTTATTCTGTTTGGATTCGTTTAATATTCCTTCTCTGCAATACTCAAAAAACATAGAAAAACAGAAACTAGCACTAGGCTCTAGGTTAATAGGTTAGTCCCAAAAAAAATATCAAATAGCATATTAATGCATATAAAACATCCAAAACAGATAATATAATAGCATGGAACAATCAAAACTTATAGATACATTGGAGACGTATCAAGCATCCCCAAGCTTAATTCCTGCTCATCCCCGAGTAAGTAAATGACAAAAATAGAATTGTGGAATGCTACCTAACATTTATACATGTAATATTATTTATTGTGGCATGAATATTTAGATCCATAAGATTCAAAACAAAAGTCTAATATTGACATAAAAACAATAATACTTCAATCATACTAAAAAGGCAATTGCATCCTTTCGAAATAAGATGGCCTTAGAAACTTATCCCTACAAAATCATATGGTCTGGCTATGCTCCATCTTCCCCACACAAAGTATCTAAATCATGCACAACCCCGATGAAAGTCAAACAATTGTTTCACACTTTTTATTTTCTCAAACATTTTCAACTTTCACGCAATACATGAGCGTGAGCCATGGATATAGCACTATAGGTGAAATAAAATATGGTGGAGGTTGCAAGAAGAAAAAAATGAGAAGATAGTTGATATGTCTCCATCGTATCTACTTTTCCAAACTCTTTTGCCCTTGTTTTGGACTCTAATTTCCATGATTTGAATGGAACTAACCTGGACTAACGCTGTTTTCAGCAGAATTGCCTTGGTGTTGTTTTTGTGCAGAAATCAAAGTTCTCCAAACGTCCTGAAAATTTACGGGGAGCATTTTTGGAAAATATGAAAAATATCTACGCCAAGATCCACCTGAGGGGGTGGGCCAGTGGGCCACAATCCCTGCCTCCGCCACCCCCCTGGTGGCGGTGGGCAAGCTTGTGGGGCCCACACGGCTCTGCCGCCCCCAACCTCATCTCTATAAGTTCACTTTCGTCCCAGAAAAAAATAAAAAGAGAATATTTCATCGCGTTTGCGATACGGAGGCGCCGCCACAACCTGTTCTTCATCTGGAGGACAGATCTGGAGTCCGTCTTGGGCTCCGGAGAGGGGAAATTGTTGCCATCGTCATCATCAACCTTCTTCCCTCTCCAATTCCATGAAGCTCTTCATCGTTCGTGAGTAATCTATTCGTAGGTTCGCCGGGCGGTGATGAGTAGGATGAGATCTATCATGTAATCGAGTTAGTTTTGATGGGGATTGATCCCTACTACCACTATGTTCTGAGATTGATGTTGCTACTACTTTGCCATGCTTAATGCTTCTCACTAGGGCCCGAGTGTCATGATTTCAGATCTGAAATTATTATGTTGTCACCAATATATGTGTGTTTTAGATCCGATCTTGCAAGTTGTAGTTACCTACTATGTGTTATGATCCGGCAACCCCGGAGTGACAATAACCGGAACCACTCCCGGTGATGACCATAGTTTGAGGATTTCATGTGTTCACCAAGTGCTAATGCGTTCGTTCGGTTCTTTATTAAAAGGAGAACCTTAATATCCCGTAGTTTCCTTTTGGACCCCGCTGCCACGGGAGGAATGCACAAAAGATGTCATGCAAGTTCTTTTCCCTAAGCACGTATGACGACAAACGGAATGCATGCCTAAATCACATTGATGAACGGGAGCTAGCCACATATCTCTCCGTGTTATAGTTGTTGCATGATGAATATCATCCAAACAAATCACCGACCCATTGCCTACGAGTTTGTCCTACTACTGCTGTTACTTGTCTTGCTCTGCTGTTGTTACTTGTCTTTCTCTGCTGCTGTTACTTGTCTTGCTCTGCTGCTGTTACTTGTCTTGCTTTGCTGCTACTGTTGCTACTACTATCGCTTGCTACTGTTGCTACTTGCTACTTCTGTCACTACTGTTGTTCCTTGCCGCTGCTATTACTCGTTACACTGTTGCTACTTGCTACTTTGTTGTTACTACTTTGCTTGCGGATACTAATCTTTCAGGTGTGGTTGAATCTGATAAATTCAGCTGCTAATACTCGGGAGTATTCTCTCACCTCCTGTTTGGCGAATCAACAAATTTGGGTCGAATACTCTACCCTCGAAAACTGCTACGATCCCACGCACTGGTGGGCCGTCAACAACATTCTTCTAGTTTCGATTGCCGGAGAGTGCTAGCAGCATTCTTCTGGTGTCATTGCAAGGGAAGGTCTGCTGTTACGGAGTCAATAGTCTCACATCAACTAGGCATATCAACATGCTATGGAGATGCCCATCAATAGATATCAATGTGAGTGAGTAGGGATTGCCATGCAAGAAATGCACTAGAGCTATAAGTGTATGAAAGCTCAAAAAGAAAACTAAGTGGTTGTGCAAAAGATGAAATTCCACTAGTTATATGAAAGTGACAAAATAGGAGACTTTCTATGAAGAAAATGGTGATACTTTGAAGCACAAGTGTGGAAAAAGATAGTAGCATTGTCCCTTCTCTCTTTCTATCATTTTTTTTCATTTTTTTGGTGGGCCTCTTTGGCCTCTCTTTTTTTATGGTCTTCGCTGGCCTCTTTTATTTTTTGTAAAGTTCGGAGACTCATCCCAATTTATGAGGAAATCATAGCTTCCATCAACCTTTTCTCACACGGGACAATGCTCTAATAGTGCAAATCATCACACTTTTATTTACTTACTACTCGATATCTAGAACAAAATATGACTCTATAAGCAATATGTAAGTGATGGTGCATGTCATAAAAAAACAGGATGGTGGTGTTGCATGGAAATATATCTCAGAATGGCTATTAGAATGTCATTATAGGTAGATATGGTAGTTGTTTTGAGGAAAGTATATGATGGATGTTTTAAGGAAGGTGGGTTTAATGTACCAGCGATATTTGCGCGGTACTAGAGAGGCTAGCAAAGGTGGAAGGTGAGAGTGCGTATAATCCATGAACACAACATTAGTCATAAAGAACTCACATACTTATTGCAAAAGCCTATTAGTTATCAAAGCAAAGTATTAGACGCATGCTCTTCGGGGAAGGTTTGGTACGATTTAACCATCGCGCTATCCCGACCTCCACACTAAGGTTGACAATCATTAAACAAATCATGCTCCGACTTCATCACATAACAGTTCACCATACGTGCATGCTATGGGAATCACAAGCTTTAACACAAGTATTTCTTCCAATTCGCAATTAATTACTAGCATGACTCTCATATTATCATCTTCATGTCTCAAAACTATATGCAAGGAATCAAACTTCTCATCATATTCAATGCACTTAATATGAAAGTTTTTATTATATACCTCTTGGACGTCCATTATATTAGGACTAAATTCATAACCTAAACCAATTACCATGCTGTTTAAAAGACTCTCAAAATAATATAAGTGAGGTATGAGAGTTTAATAATTTCTAACAAATAAAACACAACCGTGCTATACAAGATATAAGTGAAGCACTAGAGCAACATTGCCAAGCTCAAAAGATATAAGTGAAGCACATAGAGTATTCTAACAAATTCACGATTCGGCGTGTATCTCTCAAAAGATCTGTGCAGAAAGGATGATTGTGTAAAACTAAAAAGTAAAGGCTCATATCATACAAGACGCTCCAAGCAAAACACATATTATGTGGTGAACAAAAATATAGCCCTCAAGTAAATTTACCGATGGATGGAAGACGAAAGAGGGGATGCCTTCCGGGGCACCCCAAGCTTAGGATCTTTGGTATCCTTGAATATGGCTTGGGGTGCCTTGGGCATCCCCAAGCTTAGGCTCTTGCCACACCTTATTCCATAGTCCATCAAATATTTACCCAAAACTTGAAAACTTCACAACACAAAACTTACCAGAAAACTCATGAGATCCATTAGTATAGGGAAAAAAAATCACCACTTTAGGTACTTTTGTGAACTCATTCTTTATTTATATTTTTGTAATATTTACTGTATTCCAACTTCTCTATGGTTCATACCCCCTGATACAACTCATAGATTCATCAAAATAAGCAAACAACACAAAGAAAATACGATCTGTCAAAAATAGAACAGTGTGTAGCAATCTATAAACTTCGAATACTTATGTAACTCGAAAACTTCTTAAAAATTATGACAATCAGGGAAATTTGTATATAAATCTTGTGTCAAAATTTCAGATCAAAAGCATGTTCCAGTGAATTTACAAAATTCATGGACTGAGAGTGGAAGTTTCTGTTTTTCAGCAAAATCAACTTGCAAACACCGTAGACCATCCCAAAGGTCTTACTTGGCTAAAACACTAATTAAAACAAGAAAACACAATTTTTACAGAGGTAATAGTGTGTGCAGAACTCAAAAACATAAGAAAAACAAAAGCATATAAATAAAATTGGGTTGCTTCCCAACAAGCGCTATTGTTTAACGCCCCTAGCTAGGCATAATGAAATAGATCTAGGTATTGTCATCTTTAGTATGCACTCCATAAGTAGCTCTCATAATAAATTCATAAGGTAATTTTATTTTATTTCTAGGAAAGTGCTCCATGCCTTTCCTTAATGGAAATTGGAATCTAATATTTCCTTCTTTCATATCAATAATTGCACAAATCGTTCTAAGGAAAGATCTACCAAGAATAATAGGACATGTAGGGTTGCAATCTATATCAAGAACAATGAAATCTATGGGCACATAATTCCTATTTGCAACAATAAGAACATCATTAATCCTTCCCGTAGGTTTCTTAATTGTAGAGTCCGCAAGATGCAAATTTAAATAGCAATCATCAAATTCACGAAATCCTAGCACATCACATAAAGTTTTTTGGAATCATGGAAACGCTAACACCAAAATCACACAAATCATGGCAGTCATAATCTTTAATTTTAATCTTAATAGTAGATTCCCGCTCATCATAAAGATTTCTAGGTATAGAAACTTCGAACTCAAGTTTTTCTTCAAAATATTTCATCATAGCATCCACAATATGTTTAGTAAAAGCTTTATTTTGATTATAAGCATGCGAAGAATTCAACATGGAGTGCAACAAGGAAACACAATCAATCAAAGAACAACTATCATTATTAAAGTTCTTCAAATCCGAAAGAGTGGGTTCATTGCCATTTAAAGTTTTGACCTCTTGAATCCCACTTTTATCAATCTTAGCATTAAGATCTATAAACTCCGAATCATTGGGACGCCTTTAAACTAAAGTTCACTTATATCCAATCCCATATTTTTCAAGATTTATATTTGAAAACAAATATTCAAAAGAATTCACATCAGTCACTTTAAGATCTTCATCATTATTATCACGAGAAAACACCTTTTCAAGCCATTCACGCTTAGCACGTATTCTAGCGGTCTTTCCTTACACTCATAATTGGAAATTATCATAGCTTTTAAAGACTCATGAATATCATGCGTTTGTGGAATAGATCTAATTTTCAAAGAATCAATCTCAAGAGAAATTCTATCAACGTTCCTAGCCAAATCATCAATCTTGAGCAATTTTTCTTTAATCATGGCATTGAAACATTTTTGCGACCTAATCAATTCTTTAATACTATTATAAAGAGCGGAGGGCATCTTATTATAATTTCCATAAGAATTATTGTAGGAATTACCATAATTGTTAGAGGAATTACTAGGAAACGGCCTTCGATTAAAATTACCTCTATACGCGTTATTGCCAAAATTGTTCCTACCAAAAAAATTCACATCTATAGATTCATTATTAATTCCAATCAAAGAAGACAAAGGCATATCATTGGGATCAATAGGAGCACTCTTAATAGCAAAAAAATTCATCAATTCATCCATATTTTCACGCAAAGTATTTATTTCTTCAATAGCGTGCACTTTTTACTAGTAGGAGATCTTTCGGTATGCCATTGAGAGTAATTTGCCATAATATTATCTAGGAGTTTAGTAGCTTCTCCTAATGTGATTTCCATAAAAGTACCACCCGCGGTGGAATCTAAAATATTTCTAGAAGGAAAATTCAATCCCGCATAAAAAAATTGTATAATCATCCATAAACTCAAATCATGCGCGGGG